>NW_003852464.1:201735-224620 GCF_000181295.1 Otolemur garnettii
CACACTCCCTGGCCTCTGCGCGTCGGTTGGCAGTTTCCAAATCACTTAGGCATGAAGGAGCTTTGGGGGAGCTTCACAACAGGTGGGGGCATGGAGGGAAGGCGACCGGCCTGGGACTCAGCCAGGGTGCTTGCTGCGTTTAGGGTAGGAGACGGCTCTTGGCCACCACTGTGTCACTTTACCTGGGGCTAAACCTGGCCTGTCCAGTTTGGCGTGTGCCCCTGGACCGAGCGCTGTGTTGAGACTCCCCGCCGCTGGGGTCGTGGAAGCGAAGATGCTGCGAGTTGCGGATAGCGCGGGCACCGCGGCCACCTGCTTCCCATATAACTGCTGTGCACTCCAGTGAGGGGGACAGTGGTACCTCGATTTCCGAACTTGGGTAGTCACCTGTGCCTTTTTACCCTTTTGGTTTGCCAAAGCAAGACCGATCCCTGCACCGACACCAAGCTGCCTGGACACTTTCCTAGACCCACGCTTGAGAACCAGATATAAACGTGCCCGAAAAGTGCAAAATCGAGCTCGCGCTGATTGTTCAGAGAGACTTAGAGGGTTCTGTTGTCAGTACTGCTTACTTGCTGCCAAACTAAGCAAGTGTTAAAAAGAGCACAGCCGTCTGACAGGGGGGCTGGAGTTAGGGATGAGGGACCAAGATGGACTAGCACAGCCTAGGGACTGGGAGCCCACCCTCGTCCAGCCTACTGAGAAAGACCTTCCTTATCCTTCACCTCTATGAGATTGAAACAGTTCACAGGATTACAGTTCTAAATTATCCCTGTGACCATCCTCTATGAAATTCTCTGGGTTGTTTGGTTAAAACTGAGCCTCCCTGAACCAGTAGAAAACAAATGCTCTGGTCAAATCTTGAAAGTTGTTTTGAAAACCCTTGCAGCTCAAATTCTGTTCTCTGATCTTTTCTAGTGAAACATCATCTCCTTTTCCATTATGCCCTGATTGTGAGGGATGAAGTAGGCTTTTATTGCGGTGTTTAGGTCAGTTTCCATTAACTATCTGACCACATTTATTGGGTTATTGCACCTGCCTTTCACTCAACAGCAGCTGGTAGAGAAGGAATCCTCAGTTCGGTTTCCTGAGACAGCCCAGCGGTAGGACTAAATTTTCCTCATTTTCTGTATTAGCCAGGGAGAAGGACATTGTGTTCCACAGGCTATAGCTGTCCTTTGAAATGGCAAAGAGAAAGGGAGCAACCGTGGTCTGGGCTGGGTCCTGGGTATGACCGGTGTGAACAGAGACAAAAAGGGCAAACTGGAAATGTGAGAAAGTCAAGGGACTTGTAGTTTTCCTTCTTTTGAGTCTTTTCACTGGAGCTGAATTATTGTGAAATTCCGCAATTTCAAACAAACCCATATTGAAGTCAACAACTGACAAGCATTTTAAATTGATAGATAATTTAGATTGATAGATAATTTAAATTGATAGATAATTTAGATTGATAATCTTTTTCAATTAACACTATTTCCCCCTTTCTATAGGTATTGATAATTAGGTAATCAAACAGCACATTGTATATGGAAAGTTTTTGTTTGTTTGTTTGTTTTTTGTTTTTTGTTTTTTTAGTTAATACAACCTATTCCAACTTCTTCAGAATCCAGGAAAGGATATTGTCAAATATGTATTCTGAATCTTCAAAATATTAAGGTATAAATATTAAACATGAGAAATATTTACATAACATTTCTGAGAACCAGCAGTTCTCTCAGAAAGAAAAATAGCAGTTAAATTATCATGCACTTTATATCAGTTATAAAAAGAAAGATACGTACTGAGATGAATGGTTCTACCATTAGACAACAAAAAGTGTGTTTTAAAAACAGTGATACTTACTGTTAAACAGGTATCGAATAACATTCTGAGTTAAGTTACAAGGTGAAGCCAGGATTCAGATGACAATGAGCTACAGCAGATCACCTTGAACGTTGAATTATTGTGAATCACTATTCCACAGTAAGCTGGTGTGCTCTAGCATGTCACACCAGCTGAAAGAAGGTACAATGTACTAGTTAAAAAAAAAAAAATCCATGGGTGGGAAATAATTTCAGTAAAGGAAAGTGATGACTATTGGATCTGAGTTCAGAAATGAGAAGTTGAGTATGCAGTTATGCCCACTCTGTGGCTGTTGTATTTTGAAAACTGCAAAACACGAAGTGTCATTTTCAAAAGAATAGAAGTTTGATGAGTAGTGTCCAAAACATCCAAAAGTAAATCACGTAATTTCATATTTGAGTAACTAAAGATTTAACAGTTGTGATTTGTGACTAAACAAAATACATTGACGGCATCGTGTGTAAACCATGGGTTCAAAGCTTCAGAATATTTTTAATGAAGTCTATAAATTCTTACTGCTTGATGTCTAAGCCAAATCATCATGGTCTACCGTGTCATGAAGTAGCAAGTTTTAAAATAAGTGATGTTTTTCAGTTTGTGTGTCTGCGTTCTTTCCTCCTAGGAAGAAAAATGCGGGGCCTATGGTTAGAAGCCTTGGGAAAGCTTCTGTCTCGGCTACATATTTACCAGGTGACCGTGGACAGACAACCACTCTGGTTCTCTGTGTCTTTCCTTAGTAAGTAGGGGCAATGCCTATTCTGTAATGGTAACTGAAAAATATACAGATTTTCATTTTTCTTTCCCCTTAGCAGTAACTTTGAATTACTGCTAATTCAGTCTCTTTTTTTGTTTAGACAACATGGTGTTCATTTTTCAAGATCTCTTGATTGCACTTGTAATATATTGCTCCTAAAATACATGTGAAATTAGTTCCATGTGCTTTCCCAGAGTAACAAAAACATTAAGTGCTTTGCTAACTTGAACCCCCGAATCAGAAGGTCTGTGCTCTGACCTTGAGCCAGGCAGCATGGATGACCCCTCTTTTTTCTCACCTGTAGAGTATTGGACTAAATGGCTCTGATCGCCTCTTCTAGCTCTGAAATAATGTGCTAAAATCTATGCAATGGCCTTTCTAGATTCTTGGAACCATGGGTTAAATGGTAGATCTGCGCTATTAAGATTGGTAGAAAAGTGTGAACTCCTGCAGAGAGTCACTTTGTAACTGGGTCTGAATTATGAATGTTGAGAATACCTCATCAAAGGCATGCAATTACGTACCTTCTTTGTGCTCTACGCTTTACTCCTTCCCTTGCCATGTGCAGTGGTGAGTTCTTTCTGCCCTTCCAGAACACTCAGACTGGGGTTCTCACACCAAGGCTCAGGGTTTCTATATTTTGAACCAATTTCCCATATTGCGCCCAGGCACACCTAGGTCTGATAACACTGTCGGGTGGCATTAAGCGGCACCTGCAGTAGCATTCGAGGTGATTACTCAGTAATCATTGGACCACTAATCTTTGTACAGTTACATTTTGTAGTATAGCTTCACACACAGAATAGATTACAGTTTAACCGTATCTTCATTTCTCAGTTGAAGATTTACTGGCAACATTACCTGACTCTTTTTTTCTAAACCACAAATGCCATGTGTCTGTCTTCACAAACTGTCACCCTGAATTTAGTTCATTCACCATGTTGTTTGCAAGAAGAAAAATGAGAGTTGATGTTTTTTAAAAATCCGAACAGCTTCGCAACTGATGTTCTAAAGAAAGAAAATATATGGCCGTGTGCAGAGCAAGCCTCTGCACTGAATTTATGTGAGTTTATTAAATCTGTGGGTTCCAGTAATAATATTTTCTATCTTTGGCAATCATTTTTGGACTGCTACTCATTATATTTTATCTGCTCTGGGCTGTATTCCATGGATTTTTAAAGGACACCAGCTCAGTTTGTTTCTGGAAGATAGAACAAATTAAATAATGTGCCTTTCATTCTAATGTACCTGTTACAACTTAACTAACACAGTCAGGAGCAAAATTTTATTTGTAAAAGCATTTTTCTGGCATGAGACTATACAACGGAAAGCATTGTAAATGGGGCTTTCTGAAACGAGACTTTGTTAAAAGGGATGTTTTGGAAAAGACACTCTGTTCTGGAGACCTAAAATAGGTTCTGTTTCTGTAATAAAAGTATATGAACTTACAAAAACACACCCTTTATTAGCTGATAGAATCCTTCTTCAGGATGAGATCTGAGGCTTATTGAATTTTAAATTTCTGGAAAATTCCAAAGTGCTGCTGAAAGGGACCCTGGTCATGACTCAGTAGCTTTCTATTCCAGGTTTCTCTCTTTGAGTGGAAATAACATTGTTTATTTTTCATTCTCATGACAAAAAAACAGACAAGTCACGTTTGAAACTGTTGTAGTCATTCATTCAGTTAATAAGAATCTGATTGTAAGAGTAAACTCAGACTTTCTAGTAAATTTGTTGACAACTGTCAAAATTCCTTCTTTAAATTCCAGCTAGCAAAGAATTCAATGTTAGGATTCAGGAAGCAGAGATTTCATTTACCAACCAATTCATGTTTCTAGTCCTTTTAAATTCTGCCTTTCAGAATTTTTGCATTATCCTGTTTTTATAACTCCCCAGGGGTGAATTATTTATGGCTTCTTTTAACCACTCATCAAATAGTGGGTCATAATCAGAAGACTTTATTTGATATTTAGCATATGTTTTTACTTCTTCCCAGTGCTTCTAGTTAAACTTCCATGGCTTAAAATAACCAAATAATTTTTCAGTAAATCCATGCCCTTTCTGTTTTGGGCTGTGACCTTTTAATTAGCTGTCATTCTGCCCATTAATCAGTATTTCCATTTCTTACTCCTTGTTTCTGAGATACTGAAAAGTGACTACACTCCCTGGATCTTCCAAAGATCTCTTATTTCAGGGTTACCTCTTATGAAAACTAAAGTATTTATCTTTCTCTTGTCTTATTACCAAAATGTATTGCAAATGCATGATGCATTTTCAGACTCTCAAGATAATCTCAGAGTTTCTGCCTTCCAGGTTTTAGAAATGTGTTTGTGTGATTTCAAGGCCTTAGATTCTCAGGTTGCCCTTTTATATTCGTCTATTGTATTCCCTTTTTCTTTTCGATTAGAAGTTTATATGTAAAATGCTCCTATTCTTTCTTATATTTTCCAGTTTACTATCAATTTCAAATAATGAATAACTGTTACCTCTGTGTCTTCCATCAGGATGCTTAATAAATACCATAACTCAGCTCTACAATTTATTGGAGCCCAGTAGGACTGTGGTTGATTTTTCATAACACCAATAAAAAGAAAACGTACTGTGGCTTTAGCAAACATTTTCTTTGGACAGTGTCATCTTCCTAATTATGCTTTGCCTGAGCTGATGCTAACAATTCACCTTCCGGCGAGCACATGCCCACTGATGACAGCTACATGCTGGGGTTTAAAATTTGGCATTTATAATTCACACATAAATATTCGGTTGCTTACAAAAACTGAGGCTAAATCAGATTCTGGTCATTATTTGTTATCTCTTAACTTCCACTCTGACCTTTCATCCATAGATCTAGCTACGCAGTAACACAAGTTGTATAAAGAAGAATTCATTTCGAGTTGCTGCAAACCATTATTACACACTCAGTTTGAATATTTATACTGGTGTTTATGATTTGACATGCTTGGTTAGAAATCTTTTTTCTGAACAAGACTAAGTTTCACGCAATTTGGTTTTTTTTTACACAAGCTTGATAAACACTTAACGTAGTTTCTACTATCTCAGTGTAGCCAACAAAATCAGTTTCATGTTACATCACTTAAAGGAACAAAAATGAGTTGATTCCATTGACTTTGGGCAATTTCATGTCCACTCCAAATCTGCCATTTGTTTCCTTCTAACATTTTAATAATTTTCTATAGAGATGACTAATTGGTACAATTAGGTTTCCCTATGGGTGCTTTATAGGCAGTGTAACTGGCTTCTCCTTTGAAAGCAAATAATTTTCTTTGCATTTGGAGTGTGTTTTTTTTTTAAACAATAGCTTATCAGCAAGGGGTTTTCTTCTGAGTATTATTTCTAAACTGAATGTTTTAGAAAGGCAGCATCCGTTAATCCTTCAGAGACACACACACACAGGTGGATTCACCCAAGCAAACATTTGTTTTTGATTGATAGTTTTTTTTCAAAACAATCTGTTCCTTTGCTTCTGTGCCAAAGTGGGTAAAATATTTGGGATTAGACCCTAAAATGTAATCACGAAGGATGGCACTAAGTGAGAAAAATTCCTCAGAGAGAGAGAACAGAACATATGGAGAGTGCCCTAGACTGGGAGTCAGGAGGCCTGGGTTAGAGACCTGGGTGCAGTCTGGGCCACAGTTTCCTGACTCCTGTAGCAGTGGGGGAACTAGATTGTCTTGAAGTTTCCTGTCAGCTCTAGAATTGAGATGTTTCTCAGGTGCCTCGTGGGTTATTTTAGGCCACCATGGAATGTTGACTTGGCCTCCACTTGTGACATTTTTCTTCTATTGAACTCAAGTACCCTATTCTAAATTGTGATGTTTATCTTAAATTATTTACCTTCAATCAACGGACTTTAGTATTTCTTACTCAGCAAACATTTGTCAACTGCCTTTTATGTGCCGCCTACTGGTGCAAAGCCCTAGAGTAACAGAGATAAATGAGCTGTGTTTTCTATGGACAGTAGCTACGTGGGCCATGTGATAAGTACCACGATATAAGAATGAAAGAGAAGGTTGATTACTTCTGCTTTAGGGTGAGCCAGGACCTTAGAAGGAAGGCTTAGAAGGAAGCGGCATTAGAATGGGTCTTGAACAATGTTTGGCATACGGAAAATGGGGCTGAGGGTAGGCAGCGAAGGGCCTTACAGGCAGACACTGGAGCATGGGCAGAACGGGAGAGGTAGGAAGATGCATGGTGTTTGAGTAGAATTTCAAGATTGAGTTTCAGTTCACAGAGCTGAAGAATAGGAAACAAGTAGGGGCAGGGAAGGTCATTGACTGGACTGTGGGAAGGGCATTGACTGGACCGCAGGATGGGCAAGCCTGTCCGGAAGAGCAGTGAGTGATTAGGTGATCTTAGGTTGCCAGCACTGCCTCTGGGCTGTCTGCACAAGCTGAAGAGTAATTCATAGTCTTTTTCTGAGTTGGTTAATACTGAGATTTGCTTGCACTGCTACCCAACAGTTGCATTGCACCATTAGAACATTAGTCTGTGTCTACGGAACGTTTACTGTGTATTGAGTCTTACTCTCCGTGTCCAAGTCCATTTCCTATGTATTGAGTCTTACTCTCTGTGTCCAAGTCTAGTGTCTGGTTACTTTTTTTTTTTTTCTTTCTGAAAAGAAAGAAAAGCATAACATTTGTAGAACAAACTTTTATTTGTTCTGTTTGATTAGAAGACAAGGAATCACGCACGAAGGATTACATTTCTTTTTGACAGGGTCTCACAGATACCTGTTAACGAAAGGCAGTGAATTCTTCAGGGATAGAATATGACATTTAGTCTCAAATCCTCAAATCAAACCATTTTAGTCTAAGGAAGGAATACAATGGGATGATGATGTCTTGGAAGCTGCATGTTCTAAACTGAAAGTTCCAGATTATTTGGGGTAATTGGAAATATCAGGCAGAATACACTATTAATTACATTTTATGTCTGAGTCTCAGCCCCCTCCCTCAGCAGTCATGGGGAACTTGGAATCAGAGTCTCTGTTTTGAGCCATTTAATTTAGATACTTATTTTAATGTAAGTGCTTTTACTTTTACTTTGGCAATCAGCGCACAATTTTAATTAGCACTTGGAACACAGCAGAATGCGTTGACAAGGCAGAAGGCAAGAAGAAGTACGTTGGTAATGGCCTGGCCGGGGACTCCAGCCGCATCCAGGAAAGACGCTTTCAATATAGTGCTTGATGCTTCTGAGAAGCCATCCTCGCCAGAATTTATACTCTTGGACGTTTAATCATTTCGGAGTTTTGAAATGTCAAAACATTGGCATTGGCAGCTTTGCCGTCTACACTGCACTCAGAATATTAATTTCTCAAGCTTATTTGTGTGCCAAACTGACTTTCTCCGTCTGCCCAGTGGTCTCTCGTCAACTTACTCATGTCTAAACCCGAGCTCTAATAGCCCTCTCAGGGTCTTTCTTAACTTCCTTGATGCCCGTGGCTGTTCTTTTTCTTGTATCCACCTGTACTCTGTGCACCTGCAGCTGCAGGCCACACCATGTTGTAAGGATTCTAATGCATCACTCTCCCCCTTCAGCTCTCAATGCCGTGCTTGTTGGTGCTGTGTCCGCATATCCATGTGTTGGTTACATCCAGTTGAAAAGCACGGTCCGCTGGAAGAGAAGTAACACGCACTTCATAGTTTAAACTGATCTTAACAGCTTAAATCCAAACTGCTACTTGCCATGGGGACTGGGGCAAATTACTTAACTCCTTTGAGCTTCTTTAAATGAGAGTAGTAATACCTGCTGTGCAGGATTGTTGTGAAGATTAACTAACTTGTGTCTACTCTTAGTTCAACAAATATTTAAAGAGGCCCTGTTACAGGCCAGTAATTACAAGTATGATTGTACTGAGTGCTAAGAATACAGAAGTGATCTTTTCCTAAGAACTGAATAATCTAGCGGGAGAGATAAACCTGAAAACAGCCATCACAGTGGGGAGAGTTACGTTGCGGGATACTTAGCAGTCACAAAAGGCAGGGTGTGATCAGTGCGGAAGAAGGTGGAAAGGCAGTAAGCAAAAGAGGAAATTTCAGGGCAAATGTACAGAATTTTGACTTGGGGGTGATGGTGCCATCCTCTGAGTTAAGAAATGAGGTACAAGTGGTTAAAGGCACAGGTGGGGAGTAGAGAGTGAGCCCAGTTTGTAGACTGTGGACTTTGAAGTATCCATGGAGGGTCCAGGGCATTTCAGCTTCACCATTTTGAGCTTTTGTATGGCATGACCACACAAGGTTTTTTGGTTCTTGAGTATAAACATTTCTATCAGGATGATATGAGCTCTGATGAATTTTGCAGCAAAGATCTCTTCCAGGGTGAACTCTGTAAAGTCAGTTTAACTCCTTGAACTGTTTTCCTTATGGCGTATTTAAACTTTCTCCAGTTGTTTCCACTTGCATTTTTATTTTACTAACATTATTTCCACCAGGATAAAATCTTTCCTGCATACGTTTTACAACAAAGGCTTGACTTACCAGTTGTTTTCTTCCTCTGTGTCACACTTTTGCAGACAGCTCTCTCCTGGTAAATTTCCTTCTCCCTCCACTATTTTTGCCACACCAAGTTACTGTGTCAGTTTCACACGAATAATCTTTTAGCAACTCTGTGATTCTTCATTCATTGTGAGCAATAATTTCTACCATTTTCCGTTTTTGCTGTTTTCAGTTGTATTTTAAATTTTTGGTCACCAAGTTGATTATTTTTGTGAGACAGTTTTTACAATTTTAAAATTTGCGAACTCGATGGAAATCAAGCCAGGGAGAGGAAAGGAGAGAGGAGGAGCAAAGCCCCACCTGTCAGGTACTATGGCCTCTGCTTGGGTGATGGGCACTCCTCTAACCATGAGTCAACCATTGCAAAAGCAACCTGCAGAACCAAGAACATCTGAACACCCTTAATATTGGGGAATTTAAAAACATGTTAACAATGATCTGTGATTCTCAAATCAGCTTTTCATCTACACAGATTTGGGAATGTATCATTTTGGCCCTTGCCAATTTCTTTTATGTCCTTAGATCTAAACTGCCTCAGACTGACAGACTCAAAATGGTATATACATTAGCCTATTATGGGACAGACAAGGGGAGAAGTCCAGGGCATGGGCCCATGTCTACAGGTATTACAGTGACTTAGAGAGAAATCCAGGACAAAACGAGGATTTGAGACCATTTGTGTCCAGCTATGGGGGCAAGAGAGACGATGACACGGGGGAGCGAATAGCATGACAGAAGAGCCCCCCGGGAGACCAGGGGGAGCAGTGACCTCCTGGGAAGACATAGTCAGGGAAGGAGAAGTTTACAAAGGAGATTGAAAGCAGAAAGAAGCCCTCAAGAAAGAGGAAGTGGTCAGCAGAGTTGGGTGCTGCAGAGATGCAACTGAAATGTGTGTTTGGGTTTAGCAACAGTGATGCCATCACCGTCCTCAGAGCAGTCTCCTGGGCCGACGGGGCCGTCCCAGCCAGCTGCACACAGAGGAGTGAGAGGGAAGTTTGCTTCTATGCTGATAGGTGTATTTGTTTTCTTTAATATGGCAAAGACTGAACACATCTGGTGCTGGTGGTTTGGAGAGGAGGGGAGGAATGTTCAGGAGAGAGAAATGGGATCCTGGAGGGGAAAGACCCTGGCGTCCCCTGGTGGGTGCAAACTGGCATCAGTCTTGCTGCCTGACTCTCCATATCTAGTGTTTGCTCAGCAGCCAAGTACCCAACCAAATGTGACCATCACAGGTTTGGCCCATCTGACGGGGCTTTTACTTTGGGTTCCTGATTAATCTTCTGATTCCTTACTGGGCCCGGAGATTTCTCTTGAACTATTACTTGCTTATTCCTTAACAAAATCCTCAGTCAAGAGGTCTTATCTACTGTCCCTAATCCCATGATCCTGTCACCTGCCTTGTGCCTTGAATATTACTGTTTTGGGGAAGGTCTGGCTCCCCTGTATTTGCCAGGCTATCAGCCTTCAATTCCCTCGCTCTCCTGTTTGTGAGTTGGGGACCCTCAGATCAGCCACCGCAGGTCAGATAAAAACAAAGCCCGCTGTCGGGACCCTGCCTAGTCCCCGGCCTGCCATGTGTCCCAAGCTGTCTCAGGAATGGTGCGGCAGCCTGTGCTTACATCCTTCATCTCTGCACCTGCTGAGGCTCCTCTGGCCTCCCATGTGCACCTTCCCTGCGGACTTCCTGGGCACATCCTCACACAAGGCACCGACGTAAGCAATGGCCGTCAAAACGTGAAGAGACACGGTCCCAGCCCTCAGGGAGCTCCTGGTGGAGCAGGTGAGTTAGCACCTGTTGCAATACTGTGAAAAAAGTGGGCAAGGTAAAATACCAATTAGACTAGGTAAGAAGAGACTGGTAGATTGCCCTTTTTTCCCCTTTGAGACACAATGTCACTCTGTTGCCAGGCTGGCCTGCCATGGACTCACAGCAACCCCAGACTCCTGGGCTCACATGATCGATCCTCTTGCCTAAGCCTCCTGAGTAGCTGGGACTACAGGCATCCAGCATACTACCTGGTTAATTTTTCTATTTTTAGTAGAGACAGGGTTTCACTCTTGCTCAGGCTGGTCTCAAACTCCTGACCTTGAGCAATCCTCCTGCCTTGACCTCCCAGAGTGCTAGGATTACAAGGAAGGGCCACCGTGCCTGGCTGCCTTTTTTTCTTTTTTTTGTAGACTATAACAATCCTGTGAATTCAGTTGAACACTTACATGAAGTGCACTCTTCTTATCATAATGTAATTATTTCACCTGGCAGTTCACACAGCCCTAAAGGTTACACCTGTTTAATGAGGTTGGGTGGGTTCCAGGACTGTGGATAGCATTAAAAAAGAAAACGGCATCTGCTTCTGTAGCAGCCAAGATCAGCTACTGCAGCTCCAGGACAGAGAAGGAAGGGCATTCTTTCTGAATCCCTTTAAATTTTAAGATAGCATCCCCTTCCTTCCTGTTCCTCTTCTGACCTTTTTTTTTTTTTTTTTTTTTTTTTTGGTTTTGTTTTGTTTTTTGCCTTTGGGACAAGGTGCAGGACAACTTGGTTAGCTGTTCTGGAGTCAGGCATATTTGTTTGACCTCTGCGGAATTTCATTCTGGGCACACAAATGAAATAAAGGTGAATCTGTTTCTGGATTCCTCTGGTGTGCTGCTGCTGCCACTGGCTTCCAGCACTGGGGCACTGGTACCTGGTGTGGGCTGGACCCTGTGGGAGGACAGTGAGGGTCCGGAGGATCCTGGGGACAGTCAGGGATGCCCTGTTTTTGTTTCCCGGGACCATGCCTCTATTCCCCTTGAGGTGGAAGGGTGTCTAATTAGGTTGAGAAGGAGTCGGCGCTATTAGGCATAAATGTCATCCTAAAAATTAAAGTGTGCCATCAACACCACATTAAAGTGATCTGTAGACCACTTTGATACTGACTTTGAACTTGACATTATGGAAGGCTACTGGAAAGGGAACAGAAGCTCTCGGTGCTTTTCAGCGCTGTCTCTCTCTCTCTGACATTGTACCGGGCAGTTCCTGCACCTTATTCCCTGCTGAAGAATGGGGGGGGGGGCACAGTGGCTCATGCCTGTAATCCTAGCACTCTGGGAGGCCGAGGTGGGTAGATTGCTTGAGCTTACAGATTTGAGACCAGCCTGAGCAAAAGCAAGACCCATCTCTACTAAAAATAGAAAAACTGAGGCAAGAGGATTTCTTGAACCCAAGAGTTGGAGGTTGCTGCCACAGTACTCTACCCAGGGCAACAGCTTGAGACTCTGTCTCAAAAAAAATGGGTGGGAGGCATCTAAGTCTTTGTTCATGGTCCCTGTGGGTCCCTGTCTGCAAGCCTCTTCCGACCCAGTGGGTTCCTGATTCCTTCCAAGCTCTGTCCCCTTAGAGGGTGGTGGCCATGGTTACTCCCACATGTCTCCCCCTCTCTGTGGGAACGGTGGCTGGGTCCTCTCTGTCCTCAGGACCCAGGAGTTACTTTCTCCCTAGGGCAGGAGGTGGGAGGAGCAGTCAATCTTAGACCCACAGACTTTCTTTTTATTTTTTTTCACTTTGTTGCCCTGGGTAGAGTGCTGTGGCATCACAGAGGACAGCAACCTCCAACTCTTTGGCTTCAAGCGATTCTCTTGCCTCAGCCTCCTAAGTAGCTGGGGCTACAAGCACCTGCCATAACACCTGGCTATTTTTTGGTTGTAGTTGTCATTGCTGTTTGGCAGGCCCAGGCTGGGTTCGAACCTGCCAGCTCCGATGGATGTGGCTGGTGCCCTAGCCACTGAGTGAGCTACAGGCGCTGAGCCAGACCCACAGACTGTCATTCTCTACCCTCCACATCTGCCTCCGTGAGCATGTGGGTGCCTTCCTGCTCAGATGGGGAACAGGGGAGCAGGGAGCAAGATGAGGGAGACATAGGGAGAAGGAGTGACACACTTAAGTACCTTAAAATAGCAGGCTGCCACATGAGCAGAAGTGCTAACAGAGAAGCGAGTCTCCCCTAAATAACTGGGGCTGTTAAAAAATGTTTTTAACTAATTACAAAAACAGTATCTGCTAATGGCAAGATCCTGGTGAGACTGGGGGAGAAGGCTATGCGGCCTGGGAGGGGCGGTGGTTTGGGGAGTCGGGTCTGTGTGGCTCCTCACATGCTGCTCTCTCCTCATTTCCTCTTGGCCGCGCTCTTCCTGATCCATGTGGTCCCCCTTTCTCTGTCCATTCCCCGCCCTTTCTCTGCCACCATCCTTTGATCCATTTCTCACTTACCGTCTGAAAGCCATCTAGGGAGTGAGCAGCCGCTAGTAGGTTCCCCAACTCGGGGGGGTTTATTCAGAGGGCCGCAGGCCACAGTTACGCCTGGACTGAGGTGTCTCTGTGAATTTAGTTTTGCAGAATAGCTCTTTTTGATGTCTGGATGAGATATGTTCATTCCTTTTTAAAATGTAATGTCTCGTTTTGGATATGTACGGCATTTACGTAATTCCAAAGTCAAAATTACACAGTTGGACCCAGGGTACGCTTACCTCCAGCCTGTGTCGTGCACCCAGTTTGCCTCAGCTGTCTACAGGTAACTGAGTTTGTTTCTGGTTCCTTCTTCCATTACTTCTTTTTCAAATATAATGTATGCACATGTATTTATAAAGTTGGCATACCATCTACTTTTTTTTTTTTTGAGACAGAGTCTCATTATGTCACCCTTGGTAGAGTGCCATAGCGTCACAGTTCACAGCAACCTCAAGCTCTTGGGCTTAAGCAATTCTCTTGCCTCAGCCTCCCAAGTAGCTGGGACTACAGGCACCCGCCACAACACCCAGCTATTTATTTTGTTGCAGTTTTTTAGCTGGCCTGGGCTGGGTTTGAACCCGCCACCCTCGGTGTATGTGATTGGCACTGTAACCCTGTGCTACGGGCACTGAGCCACATACCATCTACTTTGGTCGGCACCTTGCTTCTTGCATCTAACAGTTTATCTGAGAGATGGCCCCGCGTCCTCACATAGAAACCTTTCTCATTTTTCTTCTGCAAGACTGATAAACAGCGATGAGGGGAATGTTGTAGTTGATAAATGCCCTTGTCATGGACGTTTGGACCACTTTCCATCTCCCGCTGTTATAAATAATGACACAGGGAGTAGTCATTCTTCTGTACCTTTCAGTGATGCAAGATTACTGGCACCAGGACTAAAATGTTTCTGCCATTAATAGCTTTATTAGGCCTTACTAACATGGATCGCAAGTACTCCTTAGTGGATATTGTACAAAAAAATAACATCTAACAATAATCAGTCAGAATGCTGGATTTGTGCCTACATGCTGTACACAAAGAACCTGATATAGCTTAACAGTTGTATCTGGCCAATCAGACAGGCTGGTGGCAATTTACTGGGATATGGACACGTCCCCAAAGCCTACTAGCCAGTCTACCCAACGATCCATGCTTTTTATCCTTAAAGGAAGGAAAAATCCCTTATCTGTATTTTTCAGTGATGGGACTGACTCTTCTCTAGAATTTATCACTGTTCAAATATGTGTTGAAACTGTTTGGATTAGACTGTCCCAATGTAACCATACAAAATCCTCCTTTGCCTCTGTGATCGAAATAGATTTTCCTGACCTGGATGTTTCCCAATCCCATATCCTACAGCAAGCTCTTTTTACCTAACTTCAATAATTGGAAAATTCTGCCACTCCTTGGTTCTGGAGGAAACTTAGGGTCATAGATCTGAGACTTGCCCTCCCTGAGAACCTCAACATTTAACTTTACCCTTAGAAGAAATAGGCCTTGATTGACAATACGACACAAACTTGTATAAGAACTACCCCCACGTTAGAATGGTTATTATGCATTGGAGCGACTTGTAAGTCAAAGACAAAACAGCCTTTCTGCAACAAAACCATTCGTCTTGACTCATTTGTCCATAAAGTAACTCCTCACGAGAGAAATCCACGAGGCACTGACTCACTATACGCAGTTCTGGGCACGACTCATTCATCAGGGCAATTGATCCTTTCACTGGCACTTCTGATGAGAACAGGCTGCTGCTATAAATGTCTCCAAAACTTTAGAAAAAAGCTTTAATGACATTGTCACTTTCTTCAAGGTTTACAGGCTGAGGTCCCTGGCCTTGCTTAGGTAGTTTTGCAAAGTAGATGAGGCCTGTATACCCTGACCACTCAGGAGGATTGTGCATGTGCTGTTACGGGTCAAAAATGTGGCTTCTATGTTCATAAATCAGGATTTGTTACTCTGACATCTACACCCTCTGAAAGAGCAGATGCAAGTTTTACATCAAGTAGGCAAAGCTACTCCCATTGATTTGTTTAATCGATTAAGTCTTGGTTCATGGGAATCTCTGCTCTAGGGAATTTTAAGTCACCAGGTATTATTCTCTTTATAGTCATTGTGTTCACCTCCTCAGTCCATGGTATCTTCTCAAGGGTTTCAGACACTTCCCAGCAGCCACTCACACATCAATGTTTGCCATCAGGATCAGGAGACTTGAGGGACTCAGCCACTGGTGAGTGGTGACTCTGGAGTTGCTGACAGCATTACAGCATCACCCTTCCTCCCAACACAACTAGCGTTGATGACAATGTCTACATGACTGTTCATCCCAGTGACAACATCAGCTCCTTCAATGGTGGCAACTTCAAGGGATGCCGTACTGTTTGGTCACCCTCTCAGCTTGACCTTAAAGGGGCAGGTGTGAATGGAAATGGAGACCAGGACTGAAGAATCTCTGAGCAGACAAAACTAATTAGGCCTTGAAAATAACCTGAACCTCGCTTAAATTGTAAACATAAGCACAACTTAACTTCAGCTATTACTTGTAAATGTTATATTAGAGAAAAACAAAACTTAAGCTCGACCAATCAGAAGCAGCCAACTAACTTACATAACTACTACGGACTTTGCAGCATGACAGACCCAAAAGAGGACTAAATAACTGAAGCCCATCAAGAATTTCCTTTATTTCTGCCTTTGCCTCATAAAAACCTCCCCTTATGCCCCTTTGACAGAGCCCAGGACCTCTTTCACTTTGGTGCTTCCCAATTCATGAATCATTGTTTGCCAAAATAAACTCTCAAACTGGTATTGTGCCTCAGTTTTTCTTTTAACACTTTTTTTCTAAAAAACAAGAAGGAGAGGGCGGCGCCTGTGGCCCAAAGGAGGAGGGCACCGGCCCCATGTCCTGGAGCTGGCTGGTTTAAGCCCAGCCCCAGCCAAAAACAAAGAAAGGGAAAAGCAATAAGGAGAGAGGACAGGAGGGCAGATTAGAGAGAAAGAGAGAGGGAGGGAGAGACAAAAGTGTTTATCACATTCAGAGTGAGGATTAGGTGAAATAAAATGTGTTAAATGCTGGGAACACTGTCTGGCACGCAGTAAGGACACAGCGCACACTGAGTTATCAAGAACAAGAACATTTTTGAAGGAAGGCCTGGATCCTCTAGGGAATTAACTGGCAGTCCAAAGTGTTCTCTCTTTCCTGGGCTCCTGTGCACTGTGGGAGGACCTGAGAACTCCCCGAATCCAGTGACTGACTGATCTGTTTGGAGATCTGGTTTTGGCTCAGGTGGTAGGGCTGACTGTCTTACACTCCTTCTCCACGAATGCCAGGAAGTCTCCTTACCAGTAAATTTTCCAAATTGTTACTGATTTCTTTGACAAGGGGTAGTCTTTTATTGACATCAGAGCCACCCAGTAAGAGAGAAGTCACTAGTATAAATGTATAAACAGCGCCTATAAGAGACAATGACCTTTTTTTTTAAAGTTCATGTGCAATTTAAAATTGCACACTATTTTATTTTTTTCTCTTAATTTTTTCCATTAATCATAACCGTGTACATTAATGCATTTATGGGGTACAATGAGCTTATTTTATATACTATTTAGAATGCTTACATCAAATTGGTTAACATAACCTTCACCTCACTTACTTAATTATTGTATTAAGACATTTATACTTTACTCTTAATAGAGTTGACATTACCCTTGCAATATACACCTTAGGTGAGGTCCCCCCAATTATCTTCCCTCCACCTAACCTCCTTCTCCCTTCCCCCTCCTCTTCCCTCCTTCATCCTGGACTATAGTTGTGTTTTATCTTTCATATGAAAGTGTGGGTGATTATATATTGGTTTCATAATAGTACTGAGTACATTGGATTCTTTTTCTTCCATTCTTGAGATACTTTACTAAGAAGAATATGTTCCAACTCCACCCATGTAAACATAAAAGAGGTAAAGCCTCCATCTTTTTTGAGGCTACATAATATTCCATGGTGTACATATACCACAAATTGTTAATCCATTCATGGGTCGATGGGCACTTCGGCTGCTTCCATGACTTGGCAATTATGAATTGGGCTTCAATAAACACTCTGTTGCAAATATCTTTGTTGTAAAGTGATTTTTGGTCTTCTGGGTATATACCTAGTAGAGGAATCACAGGATAGAACAGCAGGTCTACTTTTAGCTCCCTAAGTGTTCTCCAAACTTTGTTCCAAAAGAAACGGATTAGCATACATTCCCACCAGCAGTGCAAAAGTGTTCCCTTTTCTCAACATCCGTGCCAACATCTGTAGTTTGGGAATTTTGTTATGTGGGCTACTCTTACTGGAGTTAGATGATATCTCGAAGTGGTTTTGATTTGCATTACTCTGATGATGAAAGATGATGACCATTTTTTCATGTATCTATAGGCCATGCACCTGTTTTCTTCAGAGAAGCTTCTGTTCAAGTCTCTTGCCCACTGTGAAATGGGATCACTTATTCTTTTCTTATTAAAAAGTTTGAGTTCTCTGTGGGTTCTAATTATCAAACCTTTGTCAGAAACATAACCTGAAAATGTCTTCTCCCATTCTGAGGGCTGTCTGCTTGCTTTACTTACTGTGTTCTTGGCTGTGCAGAAGCTTTTTAGTTTGATCAGATCCCAGTAATATATTTTTGGTGTTCAATTGCCTGGGGGATCCTCATCATAAAATATTCTCCTAGGTCAATTTCTTCAAGTCAGAGACTGTCTTGACAATGACTTTGATAAAGCAAAGAACAGAGGAACTAGGATGACATGGAGTTAGGGAAGACAGGAGAGTGTGTCTTGTCACTGAGCGAGGGACGAAGGTGAGGCTGGGGAGAAGGTAAACATTTTCAGACATTTTGCCAGGATATCTCCCGATCTCTGCAAACTTAGCGTGCCTCTAACCCAGCCCTGAAGCTGCTGCTCCCTCTCTGATTAATTCCAATCCCCTTTCCTGCTTCACTGAAATGGGGAACCTTCATTATTTTTACTCATCTCTTTACCTCACCTCCTTTCAGCCCAAAGATGTCATTTGTTTCGTTACGGTTTTTCCGTTCCCGTTACCACTGCCCTAGGCTAATCCTTCCACCTTTCTGCCATATGTTTTTCAGAATAAGGGAACAGAAAAGCCTGCAGACTCGGGAGCTAGACCTCCTGGGTTTAATTCATTGCTCTGTGATTACCAGCTTTGATTCCCTGGGTGACTTACTTTAACTTCTGTGTCTCAGTTTCCTCCAGTCATTTGAGATGTGTACGAGCATTTGTCACATTCAGTCAGAGGATTACGTGAAATGAAATGTGTAAATGCCCGAACCGGTGCCTGACACATAATAAGGACACAGGGGCACCAGGTGTCAATTCAAGAGCCTCCTGGCTGGTTTTGCTACCTTCTCATCTCTCCATCTCTACCCCCCAGGTGGGCAGATGGGTCTTTATACCACATGTGAGCACAGCACTTCCTCTGGCCCTTCTCAGGGTGGTTCCAGGCTACCTTCCCAACCTCATCTGCTGCTCCATTCCGACAGGTAATCTGTGCTTACCTGGTCCCAGCACTGCCATCCACACCCACGGCTCTGTCCCGGACAGCTCTCTGCCTGGGACTTCCGTCTTCTTTTCTCCACTTACCCTCTCAGGTGGAGATCAGATGTCTCAAGCTCAGGGAAAGCTTTGCTGGTCTCCTGCCTCCATGACCAAGTGACGTTGATTGCTTCCTTTCCTATAGTCCCATCACAACCTGTAGTTCCCACCCACCTTGATGGGCCACACAGCAGCCTGATGGCCTGCACCCCCCTGGCACCAGACCCCACAGATGGGGAACTACGCCCGACCTGCACATCTCCCTCCCACAGGGTTCCTGGTGACCACATTACCTGTCTTCCCACCCCCTGGCGTCACAGATCCCTCTGGGGTGTATGTGATCACGATCTGATCTCAGGATCTTATCATGATCCCTAAAGAAAGTGACGCAAGCATTCTTTAGTTTGAAGGTAAGAGTGGTTGAGAAAGAAAGGGAGAGGAATGAGTTTGGAAAAGAGCAAATCTCTGAGAGTCGAACTATCTGGTTCCTATGCTGTGTGTCTCTTTTCACAGCTTCCAGAAACTTTTTAATACCAGGGTCAAGTGCTAGGAGTACCCTGCACCAAGGATTTTATTTCCTCTTCTTGTTGTTCACACTTTCCTCCATGGGAAGCAGCCAGGAGAGGATAGATGAGACGCTTCTGATACAGGATGATGGAGACCACATTGTCCTCTTGGGCCACAGAGCCCTGTTGAGAGAGGGCTGTGTGCCTGCACCTGCCCTCCCACACCCCTCCCTCAGCCAAGCAGTGCTGGCGTCCATGTCTGAACTGTTGCTCTTCTGTGTTGAGCTATTATTTCTCCCCAGGAAAAATCTACATCCATCTGCATCAGGAAGGGATGCCAAGAAGCAGAGCCTGAGACAGGGGTGGTTGTGAACATGGAGATGCCTCAGAAGGGTGCTGAGAGAAAAGGGTCAGAGAGGAAGGCCAAGGTGGGTGTGGCTATGGCTGTGGACTAACTCGGGTCCCCTGGAGAGCTCTCCGGAGCATGAATCGCTCCCAAGTGTTGGTCTCCTCTTAGGACGAGTGGCGCGACTATTAGACCCTTGTGTTGATCGGTCAGTCATTAGCCCAGGCCATCTTGGAAGGGGTAGGGGTGGAGGCATAAAGTGATGAGGCAGCTCCCTTCTGGTTTAGTTTAGTTTAATTCTCTGATGAAGTGGGCACCTACCACACCCACTACACCAACAACCTTGGAACAAAAAGTGGAGAGAGGGGACACCCCAGAGGATGAGCTGACTACTGGAAACAGCCTCCTGAGGGCCCCTTGGAGGTGCTGACATGGGGTGGGATGAATGTGTGCGTGTGGTGTCTGTACATGGGGCTTCATGGTGGGGGACGAGGTGATCACAGAGTCTCCCAATGGTATGAGGCCCAGGCAATCTTATTAGGATATTTAAGGAATAATGACTCAGAAGATGGGAGGATTTGGCAAGGGTGAAGCAGCAGACATTTGTGTTTTGATACTCTAGGGTAGTGATTTTCAAAATGGTTTGCCACGGCACACTGGTGTGCCATGAGAGCATCTTAAGGGTGTCTCAAAAACTTTTAAACATTATTAATTAAATTTTTTTGAAAGAAGTTATAAGCACAGTATGTTCTTTTTTTTACTCTTTCTTTTGATCGACATAATTTAAGTGTACCGTGAGATTTTAAAAAAGGTTGAAAACCCTGCTCTGAGCTCTACCTCATAGGCCAGAGCTATATCTGTATCTTGGTCCAGAAGCCATTAACTCTGGTGATATTATGCTTCCTACATAATTTAATTAATTTATTTGGAATTCTACCCTGGCTTTGTAAAATTTAACCCATTAAACAAAGTGATTCCAAAAACGAAGTGATTGGCTCGGTGCCCATAGCTCAAGCAGTTAGGGCGATACCGGGGCTGGCGGGTTTGAATGTGGCTCGGGCCTGCTAAACAACAATGACAACTGTAACAACAACAAACAGAGCCAGGCGTTGTGGTGGATGCCTGTAGTTCCAGCTACTTGGGAGGCTGAGGCAAGAGAATCGCTTAAGCCCAACAATTTGAGTTTGCTGTGACCTGTGACGCCACAGCACTCTACCAAGGGTGACATAGTAAGACTCTGTCTCAAAAACAAAACAAAACAAACAAAACCGGAAGTGATGCTACCCAGCCTTTGGGTGGGGGCAGGATGCTACTGCAGGGAGCCCTGATTTGAGGGAAAGAGCCTCAAGGTATGAGGTTCTTATTATCTGGGAAAAAGGAATTATTATGTGAAGAAAGACCCAAAACTTTCTCAATAGCCCAATAATCTGGAAGCAAAGGGACAAGCTCCTTGAACAACTTGATGGACATTGGGCCTCTGGATGGCTCTGCACATGGCTGTCGGGTCCCCCCAGGGTTTTAGAGCTGCCCAGTGCCCTTAAATATGTACATTGTTAGCTTTAACTTGGAATTATTTTAGAATGGATGGCCTCAGAAAGCTGGAAGACTTGAAGACATGGATGTGGTCAACATTTTTGGTCAGCTTTTTACATATTAAGGATCTTTCAAAAGATCATGACTTGCTAGTTGGTTGTATGCCTGTGGGATCTAGAGTTTTGTTTTTGTTTTTGTTTTTGTTTTTGTTTTTTTTGAGACAGTCTTAGTTTGTTACCTTTGGTAGAGTGCTGTAGTGTCATAGCTCACAGCAACCTCAAACTCCTGGGCTTAAGTGATTGTCTTGCCTCAGCCTCCCAAGCAGCTGGGACTACAGGTGTCTATCACAAC
Organism: Otolemur garnettii; assembly: GCF_000181295.1. NCBI lineage: Eukaryota > Metazoa > Chordata > Mammalia > Primates > Galagidae > Otolemur > Otolemur garnettii. The sequence goes on from NW_003852464.1 coordinate 223,439, forward strand.
ACATAGCTATTTTTAGAGATGCGGTCTTGCTCTGGCTCAGGGTTCTGCCTGATGAAAGGGATTGAATGGGCCACGTTGGAAAACATTGCCCTCCAAAATGTCAACAGAGCCTAAGAACTATAGGTATTTTTTTCTTTTTGTGTGTGTTTTTGAGGTATGTAGATAAAGAAACTGTTTCCTCGGCTCCTGAAATGGTCTCTGACAAATCTGTAATTTAGCTTCTTCCTTTTTTCTTCTGGAAGAGTGGTGCAGGAGAAATAATAATTTGTTAATTGAAGGGGCTCATTGATGTGGGTTGTGGTCAAGGTCAGAGAAGGCTCTGATCTTAGCACTAGTGACACTAGGAAATTATCTGTTAGGCTATCTATAAAACAGCAATAATAATAGGATGTTGTCGGACAAGTAATTTAGTAAGCAGACATATGACTCTTTAAGATATATGTGTGTGTTTATAGTGAGTTGAATTTTACACAAATCCAACCTATGTTTGTAATAGTGTGTCTAGTGAGGTGGAAATTTTTATTTAGAGGTGAATATAGACAGTCATTTAGGAGCAGTGTCTATTATGTAAAGGGCTGAGCATGTCTTGACGCTGGAAAATGGTGTTCAATTACCTTTTTCTAAAATAAAATCTCATGGTCCAATACCATGGCTCATGCCTGTAATCCTAGCACTCTGGGAAGCTGAGGAGGGAGGATGGCTTGAACTCTTGAGTTCAAGGCTAGCTTGAGCAAGAGTGAGACTCGGTCTCTACTAAAAATAGGAAAGCCAGCCAGGAATTGAGGCAGGCACCTGTAATCCCCACTACTGGGAGGCTGAGGCAGGAGGATTGCCTGAGTCCAAGAGTTTGAGGTTGCTGTGAGCTATGATGACATCTATGACTCTATTTAGGGTGACAGAAAAAAGAATCTCAGGGCTTAACAAAGGTTTCTCCTCCATTTGCAGAGGTTTGGGTGGGAGGAGTGGATGTTTCTGTGTATGGATCCTAAGACCTTCTGAAGGAGAAAAAGGAAGACATTTATCCCCTCTACCAAATGTGAGAGGTTAATGGTGAAGCCTGCTAAGGTGCCCTGCAGTGGTCTCACCAAGGTGCAATCACCTTGAAGGAGTGTGGTGGGGATCTAAACTCCACCCAGAAGCCCCTCCTCCAAGGGACAGGGCTCAGTCTGGTGCCCTACGAAT
>NW_003852464.1:224640-227938 GCF_000181295.1 Otolemur garnettii
AAGAAAGACCCAAAACTTTCTCAATAGCCCAATAATCTGGAAGCAAAGGGACAAGCTCCTTGAACAACTTGATGGACATTGGGCCTCTGGATGGCTCTGCACATGGCTGTCGGGTCCCCCCAGGGTTTTAGAGCTGCCCAGTGCCCTTAAATATGTACATTGTTAGCTTTAACTTGGAATTATTTTAGAATGGATGGCCTCAGAAAGCTGGAAGACTTGAAGACATGGATGTGGTCAACATTTTTGGTCAGCTTTTTACATATTAAGGATCTTTCAAAAGATCATGACTTGCTAGTTGGTTGTATGCCTGTGGGATCTAGAGTTTTGTTTTTGTTTTTGTTTTTGTTTTTGTTTTTTTTGAGACAGTCTTAGTTTGTTACCTTTGGTAGAGTGCTGTAGTGTCATAGCTCACAGCAACCTCAAACTCCTGGGCTTAAGTGATTGTCTTGCCTCAGCCTCCCAAGCAGCTGGGACTACAGGTGTCTATCACAACACATAGCTATTTTTAGAGATGCGGTCTTGCTCTGGCTCAGGGTTCTGCCTGATGAAAGGGATTGAATGGGCCACGTTGGAAAACATTGCCCTCCAAAATGTCAACAGAGCCTAAGAACTATAGGTATTTTTTTCTTTTTGTGTGTGTTTTTGAGGTATGTAGATAAAGAAACTGTTTCCTCGGCTCCTGAAATGGTCTCTGACAAATCTGTAATTTAGCTTCTTCCTTTTTTCTTCTGGAAGAGTGGTGCAGGAGAAATAATAATTTGTTAATTGAAGGGGCTCATTGATGTGGGTTGTGGTCAAGGTCAGAGAAGGCTCTGATCTTAGCACTAGTGACACTAGGAAATTATCTGTTAGGCTATCTATAAAACAGCAATAATAATAGGATGTTGTCGGACAAGTAATTTAGTAAGCAGACATATGACTCTTTAAGATATATGTGTGTGTTTATAGTGAGTTGAATTTTACACAAATCCAACCTATGTTTGTAATAGTGTGTCTAGTGAGGTGGAAATTTTTATTTAGAGGTGAATATAGACAGTCATTTAGGAGCAGTGTCTATTATGTAAAGGGCTGAGCATGTCTTGACGCTGGAAAATGGTGTTCAATTACCTTTTTCTAAAATAAAATCTCATGGTCCAATACCATGGCTCATGCCTGTAATCCTAGCACTCTGGGAAGCTGAGGAGGGAGGATGGCTTGAACTCTTGAGTTCAAGGCTAGCTTGAGCAAGAGTGAGACTCGGTCTCTACTAAAAATAGGAAAGCCAGCCAGGAATTGAGGCAGGCACCTGTAATCCCCACTACTGGGAGGCTGAGGCAGGAGGATTGCCTGAGTCCAAGAGTTTGAGGTTGCTGTGAGCTATGATGACATCTATGACTCTATTTAGGGTGACAGAAAAAAGAATCTCAGGGCTTAACAAAGGTTTCTCCTCCATTTGCAGAGGTTTGGGTGGGAGGAGTGGATGTTTCTGTGTATGGATCCTAAGACCTTCTGAAGGAGAAAAAGGAAGACATTTATCCCCTCTACCAAATGTGAGAGGTTAATGGTGAAGCCTGCTAAGGTGCCCTGCAGTGGTCTCACCAAGGTGCAATCACCTTGAAGGAGTGTGGTGGGGATCTAAACTCCACCCAGAAGCCCCTCCTCCAAGGGACAGGGCTCAGTCTGGTGCCCTACGAATCTGCTCCCAGAAGATGCAGAGGTAGCCAGCAGAAAGCCCACGATCTCTCATACTGCAGTGTGGATCTGACCCATTCCATGATGCTTGTAAGGGTTTAAAGTGTTTTAAGGAAGGTAGCTTGGTTTTTGCAGTAGGGAACTCATTTTGGTGACTGGGATGCAGGATTTATTTATAAGACATAAGAATAGAGGCTGAGAGGCTGCTGTTATGGGCTGTGAGAAAGGAAAGATGGCCTGAATGAGTGAGTGGCAGAAAAAATAATAAAAAAAGCACTCAAGAAGGAGTAAAGTTGTCGTAACTTGGGAATTGATTGGCTCAGGGGAGCAGTGGTTAATTTGTTTGCTATTCGTGCTGTTTATTATTATAAATAGCAGGGATTAGGCTAAGTGGCCAATTATTCCCTTACTGATTCTATTTACTTCAGCTCTTGCTTTCTAAAAAGAAAATTAGGAAGATGGGGCTTTGATTAGCTTCACTCACCTTCACGATGACTGTGGTTATCCTTCCCGGCTTACTGAGTGGAGTCATTGTTTTAATTTGCATAAGTGCCTTTTGGATATGCAAAGATTCAATTACATTAAAAGCTAGATATGAATTGCTATAGGATAATTACCTAGATACGGCCATGACATTAAAGAGAACGGATTACTGACTGGAGAGTTTGCCAACATTTCCATTGAGTTAATTCGGCTGCCAAAGAACCACGGGAGGAGGACACGAAGAGAAGCAGAAATACAGGCAATCTTAGCCAAATGGTACCTCCGCAGATTACAAGAATACAGGGCATGTTGGTTTTTTTAACCAAGATACTTAAAATTAGAAAACCAACACATTATTTGTTGTAAGACAACCACCACCTAAAATCATAAAGCGGTGCGTTTGGTAAAATGAAAATGCACCTCCTACCCTAACCTCTTACTGGCCGAAATGTTGGGGGGTTGCTAATTTTAATAGATTAGTGGGGATTCTTATAGTGGAAGGTGTCTTTAGAGAGATTACGTTCATTACACAGCGTCTGTGATAGCACCTGTTACATCATGATGACCATTGACCTATTTCCTTATCTAGTAAAGCTTACATAGTGATTTAGTTCCTACCTTGGTAGCTGGCTGAATGCTAGAATTGTTGCTGGTGAGAGATGCCACCACCCCAGGGCAGAAAGCAGCAGGGATGAGAGAGACAGGACAACACGGCAGGAGAAAATGGGCCAAGGGAAGGTGGAGGACCAAAGGCAGGGAGGAAAACGGGCCGGGCTGGAATAAGAAGGCTCAGCAGCCTGTCTCCCCCGCTGTCACCTTCTCAGTCTCCCCCTAATCACCCTAAACCCTCACTGCTGACGTTTACCCCCACCTCCTCCTCAGGTGCTCTCCCCAGAGTGACCAAGCGTCGCTTCCGGAAAGAGGGCTCTCTGACACACCAGCTACACTCCATATCGTCACAGTCATGACATTTGATGACTTTCCATTTTTGCCCTCTGTGGCCTCTCCGTGTTTGACGCTGCTGACCACTGCCTCCTGCGTGAGTTCCTCTTTCCTCGGCTGTGGCGACGATGGCCTGGAAGCTCCTGACCGTTCTTCTCCTGATTCCATCAGGACTCTTCTTGCTCTCCTGGTCTTCTCATTG
>NW_003852464.1:228136-229440 GCF_000181295.1 Otolemur garnettii
AATAATGATCCTCGTGAGGGATTCTGAAATGCTACAGGTACAGACTGAAGTGGAAATAGAGATCTGGCCTCAACCTTTTCTGGAGTCTTGGTCTTCCATTTTCTGGTACCTTCTGGACACATCCCATTTCAAAGTCAGCATTTCTGAACCGGAAAGTGTCTTCTCCCTCATTCAGCTCCATAGTACGGGCTACAGAGACCTTCCCAATCCACCCTCGCCCTTCTATTCCCATCTCTTGCCACTCTTCCGCAAGCACCGTCTTTTCCAGACATCAAGTAACTGTGGCTGTGTGTCACATGTCACATGTCACAAGCCCCCACGCTATTGGAAACCACGTCCCACCCACCTGCAACACACTTCTCCTTGGGCATGGACTTTTGCGCCCCAGGCAACCCTTCTTCCATCCTCAAAAGTTTTCTTGGGTGTTGCCTTTCTTAGAAAGGGTCCAGCGACACTCTGCTGTCCTCCTGGGAACATCTGCTCTAGAATGTATCACACTGTGTGGTGTAGCTGCTGATTTACCTGCTTGGATTCCCAGCTGGACTATGGGAGTCCTTTGAAGGGAAGGACAATTAAGTTTGTAAACTCATTCTAGAAAAAGTGCTACACGCCTCATTGCTGAGTATTACTAACCCATCACCAGATGGCCGAGGGGAGTACTTCAAAGGTGACTGTAGTGATATTCAGCAATGAGGCATCTAGCTTTTCTTCTAGGATAAATGTGCAAACTTAATCGTCTGACCTGATATTACATATAGTACATACTTAATCAGCATCCAACAAGCATGCGAACCAGCTTCTCCGTCCTGGTTTCTCTATTTTTAATGCTGGTGAAGCCACCTCACATTTACATCTCTAACTCTGATGTCTCCCCCAACTCCAGAATCATATCCACTTGAACGTTCAGAAGATTTAACAGATCAAACAGGTGCTAAGCCAAGCCCTTGATGCCTTTGTCCAGCACTTCCCCATCTTAGTAATGGCTCGATTATTTACACAACTGCTTCCAGCACAAACCTTGACGTCATTCTTAATTTTTCTTTTTCTTCACCTCTGCTTGAAATCCACCCTCCCCAAAAGTATAAGATTTACGTTGCCATATGTTTGGAAGCTGGCCATTTTTCATTTTCTCTAACAAAACCATTAGTTCAAGCCACCATCGTCACTTGTCTGGACTCCCGAGGTGACTTCTCCCTGGTGTCTGTCTTGACTTTTACGAGTGGCTCCTCCATACAAAGGCCAGAGGTCCTCCACCTGGCGTGGGAAGCCCATCAGCCTTTGGCTCTGGGCTGTCTTTCTGGACT
>NW_003852464.1:229461-230752 GCF_000181295.1 Otolemur garnettii
CCTCCACCTGGCGTGGGAAGCCCATCAGCCTTTGGCTCTGGGCTGTCTTTCTGGACTCACTTTCCACCTCCTCCTCTTCGCTGACTCTGCTGCACCCACACAGGCCTCGCTGCCCCCTGAACACACCAGGCAGGTCCCCCCTTCAGGGCTTCTCCTACTTTTCTCCCTGCCCCGGACACTCCTCTTCCAGAACTTAGTGTGTGTCACCCCCTCACCCGCTTCTGCTCTCTGCTCAGCGGCCACTTCCAGAAAGAGGACTTCTCTGGCACACTGTCTAATCACCCCACCCCACCCCCACGATTCTCTGTCCTCTACTCTGCTGTTTTATTTCGTCAGGTGTCTGTTACTTCTCTCTCCTCAGTAGTACGTAATCTCCCCAAAGATCAGGTCTCTGTCTCTCCTGGTCTTTGCTGCAACCCCAGCAGCTGGAACAGTCCCGAGTGCACAGTAAGAGCTCAGAATATCTGGAGACGGAGTGAATATTCTAACGGCTGAAGGCTAGGGGCCATCTTTGACTCCCCACTTGAGTTCCTTCCTGGGTAGAGTCACCAGGTCTTTTCGAGTCCCTTTCTGTTTACTCAACCAGCTTTCATTGACTGCAGACTGTCTTGTGCTCTGTTTATCCCGAGCTACTTAACTTCCCACAAGTGCTGTATCAAACGAGGCAATTAAGGCAACAAGAACTTTGTCTACTCTAAAGCACTACACAAATGTCACTTGCCTTCCAGTCCCACTGCCGTGACACTAATTAATGTCACTTCCACTTCCAATCTATACAGGAGCGTTTAAGTGATCTTCTGCTTCCAAACCCTCACCAGATAGATAATATATTCTGCACCCCGCTGCCCACTTAATCTTCTTAAAGCATTGCTATAATTACGTTCCTCTTCTGCTCAAAAACTCTGACTGCCTTCCAATTCCTGGCCAAATAATACACAAACTCCTTGGCTTGTGACCAACGCTCTCCTCAGCCTGGCTCCAAACTGCCTTTCCACTGCCTCCTACTGTTTTCCCATCGAAAATCTTCAAATCTGTGTAGCCCACTCACCTCTCCGTGAGCCTGGCTGGCTGCACGTCCCTGCCTGTCCTTCTCTCCTGCTTTCCCTCTGAGTAGATGAATAAACTGCTTCCTGGGTACCTTCTCCTTAGGAAAAAATCACACCTGGCAGGCTGGCTGCTGCTGTCCCTGGGTTTTCCTGCTTCCGAGTTTCTTAGTCTCGATTTCTCTAGCATTTCATTTCTCCTGTTGAGAGGGGTACTCTGCTCCCCCATCCTTCCCTTCCTTAGAAGA
>NW_003852464.1:231186-233059 GCF_000181295.1 Otolemur garnettii
CCCCCCCTTCAGTTGTGAAAGTTACTTAACGATCTAACTAGTTACTGGACAGTCACACCCACCAGACCTGCCCTGGGGAGTTGGAAAGGCCAACGCAACCGCAACCCTGGGCTAATAGACAGAGAACGTACAACTTAGGAATGTGGCCAACCCTGGTAAAGAGTCCTAAAGCTTGAGGTGAGGGGGTTTAATGTGGATAACTAAAAATCGTCACTTTGGGGAAGGGCTTACGAGCTCTGCGAAGTCCTCCCAAGGGAAGGCAGGCTTTGAGAATGGTCTCTGTCTTCCAGGGCTCCTGACTCCCAGTTCCACCACCCCAGTTACACAAGCATCAGACCCTATTTCTTAATTAGTTTTGAACTCTGAAGAGAAGGATTGATTAACTGTTTCTTTTCCTTAAACCTAAACATCAACCACACGACTGTTTTGACAAACTGCCCTATAACACGGATTTTTATAATGCCTTATTCATATCTGTAACCCAATATCATAAGTAAATAGAAAGAAGAGGCAATATTATATATACACATATATACTGTCATTCATCTTAAATCTCTTTAAACTTCAGACTCCTGGACTAGTATTTATTTGCTTGGGGAACATATGGGCTAACAAATTTGATGCTAAGAAAAAAATTTAAAATAAAGTAACATTAAAATTATATATAAATTTAATTTATATTAATTAAAATTAAAATATATATGATGGGAAAGTGGGATCTTTCCTGTTTTCTGGAATTTGGGCTGATTTTACAGATTCTCCATATTATAAATGATGACTCTGGACACATTTCTTTTTCTTTCTTTCTTTTTTTTTTTTTGATGGGTTTTTATTCTTTTATTCCTTCTTCTGCATTTATCAGCTGATATTTTTTTCTGTGAGATTTCCCACCTTACCACATTTTTAAAATTCATCACTGGATTCATGCATTTTTTTTTAAATGTGTTATAATTGAATACTGTCATTATTGATTTCAGCATTTGAATTGTCCCACATTTGAGCAGTAGGTCAGCTCCTACGTGACTACAATCACATTTATCTTTTTTTTTTTTTTATTAAATCATAGCTGTGTACATTTATACAATCATGGGGTACAATGTGCTGGTTTTATATACAATTTGAAATGTTTTCATCAAACTGGCTAACATAGCCTTCACGGCATTTTCTTAGCTATTTTGTTACGACATTTATATTCTACACCTAGTAAATTTCACATGTACCCTTGTAAGATGCACCGTAGGTGTGGTCCCACCAATTACTTTCCCTCTACCCACCCTCCCCCCTCATTAGACACATTTCTTTGGACTTACTGACTGATGACCAAACACAACCTTTGACAGCCAACTTCAATCACCTTCAACCCAGGTGACTGGGCAGGTGCTTCAACGGGACTTACAGGTATAAGTGCATCTGGGATTTCCCTGGCTCCCCACTCTGGGGCAGGTGTCCTCAAACTACGGCCCATGGGCCACATGCGACCTGCCGAGGACGTTTATCTGGCCTGCTGGGTGTTTTTGCCGCCACTGCCTGTCCTGCTTAGCAGCTGATTTGTCCCCACTATCCCTCCAACGGTCTGAGGGACAGTGAACTGGCCCTCTGTTTAAAAAGTTTGAGGACCCCTGCTCTGGGTGAAGAAAGGTGGGCTTGTCTGCTCTGCCAGGTTAGGGTGGTCCTCAAAGCACAAACCTAGAAAGGGGAGGTTTCTGCTGGGAGGAAACATGGACATACCCTTTATGGGACTGAGGTCTTTCTTGTGCCTGGAGCATTCTGAGTGTGCAAAGTCGGCTGAACTGCCTGGGATGGTCGCTGAGGGAGGGGCCAGCAAAGCGACCAGCCAGGACCCCAGAAGGCTTCATTTATCTTGAAACAGTCA
>NW_003852464.1:233875-241029 GCF_000181295.1 Otolemur garnettii
CTAGTAGAGTAAGCATCTCCTGGCACCATCTTCTCAATCCACGGATACCCCCGGTCAAAGCATCCATTCCCCCTTCCCCTTGCCCCTTCCTAGCAGCGTCAGGGGTGTTTATTCAGGTGCTCGTGTACGTGGATGATATTCCTAATCTTCACAACAAGCCTAAGAAGTGGTACTTCCATTCCCATTTTATAGATGAAAAAATGCGGGTGTTAAGAGCTTATTATTTGCTCAAGATAATAGAGTTGCACGTTTCATAACTGGTGTTCAGAGAAGCAGATTAGCAGAAGCTAATCCTTATATGGATTAGCTCGGTTTTGATACCATCTGTCTGTTGTTGACACCCAAATTTATTATTTCCACCTCTGCTCTCTTTCTCTCCTGAACTCAGGACCTGGACATCCAACTGCTCTATTGCGTTCCCATTTGGGTATTTCACAGGCAGTGGAAAACAAAGCCACATACACAGAATGAATGTTTCTGATTGCGACCTGCTCCTGCCTTGCTCTTCCCGGCCTCTCCGCTCATCCCATACCCCCAGCGCCTGGAGAGCTGGATCCAGCCACTTCTCTCCGTTTCCACCGCCCCCTTCTGAGTCCAGCCACGTAGCGCCCATTTACTTATCTCTCTCTCAGCCTGCTGTCCACAGTAGAGAGACAATTCTTTTCCTTCCCCATCATTGGCCTTACACTGCCCTAAGAACAGCACTGTCCTCACACGGCTCTGGGAATCAGGTGCCCACAGACCCCAGCAGCCGCCTCTGCCCCCAGCTCCTCTCTGCCCTGAGCGCCTGGGGCACGGCTGCGTCTCATTTACATCTTAAGAGAAAGATCCTGTTCTCATCACTGCTCCTAGTTACTCCCTCTCTTTTTCATGTTTATCTTTCTCATAGCTCTTCATACAATCGGTAATTATTATTTTTCTTTTTTTGCAGTTTTTGGCTGGGGCTGAGTTTGAACCCGCCACCTCTGGTATATGGGGCTGGCGCTCTACTCCTTTGAGCCACAGGTGCTGCCCCAGTCAGTAATTATTTTCCTCATTATTTTTTGACTTGTTTATAGGATGAATTCATCCCTGTCCGCATCCTCTCAAGTAGCCCCTAGACTTCCTGAGAAGGGACCTTGGCTTACCTTCTCACTCACCCGGTGTTCCCAGAATTCATTGCTTGGCATCTGACAGGTGCTCAGCAAATATTTGTTAAATAAAGGATCGGATATCTCAGTAGGTGTTTGTTGTATAAAGGATTACAGAGAGAACCAAGTGCTAGGTACCATACACCGGGTGGGGTGAATTTTTAACCTGGTGGGAGCAGGAAGAACGTTCTGGGAGATAAAATGCCTGGTTATCACACTTAGGAAAATTGTGTGTCTTTCGGAGAAATTTAAAAAGCACCACCTCTTATTCATTTTATTCCTGTATTCAGAGAATATTTATTATTTTCTGATGTTCTAGGCTCTAGCTTGGTGGCTTAAGATATAATCAAACAGACATGGTCCCTGCCCTCAAGGTTTTATGGTGTGGTATTTCTCCCTGGACATGGGCAAGTCTCCCCCCTCTGCTCTATGCTGTCCCCAGGAAGCCCTCTCCATTTTTATTTTTAAATTTATTTTATTTTATTTATTCATTTTTTTGAGACAGAGTCTCAGGCTGTGGCCCTGGGTAGAGTGTCATGGCATCATAGCTCACAGCAACCTCAAACTCTTGGGCTTAAGCAATTGTCCTGCCTCAGCGCCCAGCTATTTTTTGGCTGTAGTTGTCATTGTTGTTTGGCAGGCCCAGGCTGAATTTGAACCTGCCAGCTCTGGTGTATGTGGCTGGTGCCATAGCCACTTGAGCCAGAGGCACCGAGCCTCCATTTTTAAATAATAACGCAATCTGTAAGATAAACACCGAAGGAGTTTCTGAAGGCTAGCAACGTGCCCATCCTTTAAACATGAGCATTAGCAAAGAGAACCCGGAACAGAGATTTGTTTAGAAATCAGTTGGGTTCGGGATGAATTTGCCACTTTTCTAACATGAACAAAGAAAATGTCAACATGAAAGCTGAAAGTCAGGGCTCACGGGACTTTCATCTGTTGAGAAATGACAACAGCCCTGTTTTGGATACTTCCAGTGGTGCCAACTTCTAGTGCAGGGAGCATGGGACTGTGGGGAGGTAGGGAAGGGGGAGCTGGAAGGCCAGGGCCACAGTCCTCGCTCTCCCTACCAGCTCTTTAGCCTCAAGGATGGGACTTGACCTTTTCCAGCCCTAGATGACTCATCAATCTACTGGCAATGCTAAAGGAACACATCTCATGACATGGTCGGGATTTGATTAGCCGATCCGCATTCAGTGCCCGCAGCATAGCGCCTGCCAACCAGCATACTGAATAATGTTAGCTACTGCTAGTATCGGTTTTGGTAACGACTTGTTATAAAACTACCCGGGTGACAGAACTGTCATGTGGAATCAACGATGTGTGTGTGTATACATGTGTGCGTGGGTGTAAATTCTGACACAGTGATTAGAATGTGGCAGGGCTCAATAAATAGTTGTGCTGGAAAAACTGCAAGGTATGGATCACTCTTGAAAACGCTCAGCTTCGGGCAGCGCCCGTGGCTCAAAGGAGTGGGGTGCTGACCCCATATGCCGGAGGTGGTGGGTTCAAACTCAGCCCTGGCCAAAAACTGCAAAAAATCATCTACTTAAGTTAATCACCCTAAAAATTTCTCTCTTGCACCATTTGCATTCAGTTACCTACCTTCAACCTCAGGAAACCACGGATCTGGATTCTCCCAGCAGAGAATAGTTTTGCTTGTTCTACGAGAGAATGTCACATGAGTTTCAGCTGCTTGTATGGATGGTTCAGATGGTGTATTCTCTTTTTGTATCTGGATTCTTTTCCTCACCATAATATTTTTGAGATTCATCCATGTTATTGTATGTACCAGTAATTATTTCTTTTTCTGTTCCTGATTGGGACTCCACTGTATAAATATGCCACAATCTATTTATTCAATCAAACCACACATGGGATTCAATCAAACTACACACAGGATTCTTTCCAACAATTGGCTATGACGTTATTCTTTTGGTTTCTTAATTTCTTTTGGGTTCATACAGAAGAATGAGACAGTAAATAGGTTGAACTTTATAACTGTTTTCCATTAGCAATGTTACTTCACATTTTCACCAATATTTGGCACTGTTGATCTCCTGCATTTTATCCACCCAGTAGGTGTGTAAATGAATTTCATTTTGGCTTAAAGTCGATGTTGCTTGTCTTTTCCTGAGTTTATTGGTTAGTCATGGATCTTTGTGAAGCCTCCACATCATCTGCCCATTTATTATTGGGTGTCTTTATCTTCTTGTTATGGAATTGGAAGAGTTCTTTATATATTCTGAATACAGGCACTTTGTCAGATATAGGGATTGAATTTTTTTCTCTCAATCTGTGCCCGGTTTTTGCATTTCCTCAATTGTGTCCTTTAACAAGAACAAGTTTTAAATTTTGATGAAGTCAAATTTATTTATTCATTTTTTAATTCTTTTTTATTTTCACATATACATGTGATTATTAGGTTTCCACTTTTTGCCTTCACAGAATTAAAAAGGCTTAAAATTTATCAACAATAACAATGTTTAAGATAAGGATTAGAAAACAAAAACCTAGCAAAGAATGAATGAGGATAAATACATTCCGAAAAGAAATCAGATGATTGCTGCAATGAAGTATTAAGCAATAATAATAATACTAGTAATGCAAAGAAAGTAACCTTCACATTGTCAAATAAGAATATGAACTCTGAGGTTCAGTATAGAGTCATCAATTTGCTTATTTTTTCCCCAAAGTCTCAAAAAATAGACAACTAAAATTTATAAATAAAAATGAAAGATAATTTCAAAAAACAGATCGTGTCAAATCTTACAGACAATCGAAAAAGAAGAAATATTTCAAAATCTTTCTGCTTAATTTGGATACACCTGATGTTAAAATTGGAAATATTTATTTATTTTTTAACAGCATATCTTTTTGTGGTCTACCTAAGCAATATTTGCCTATCCCCAAGGTTGGAAGAATTTTCCTTTATGCTTTCTTATAGATTGTTTTCTACCTTATGGGCGTTTTATAGTTGCAGCTTTTATGTCTAGGTCTTATCCATTTTGGACTGATTTTAATGGGAGGTGTGAGTTAGAAATTGGTGTTCATTCTTTTGCATATGAATCGTCAGTTGTCCAACACCATTCACTAAGAAGGCTGTTCTATTTACATTGGTTTATCTTGCCATTTCCAGCAGAAATCAGTGGACCATATGTGTTTGTATCTATTAATATTCCTAAATTCTTTTTTTTTTTTTTAAGACAGAGCCTCAAGCTGTCCCCCTGGGTAGAGTGCTATGGCATCACGCTCACAGCAACCTCCAACTCCTGGGCTCAAGCGAGTCTCCTGCCTCCGCCTCCCAAGTAGCTGGGACCACAGGCGCCTGCCACAACACCTGGCCATTTTTTGGTTGCAGCCATGATTGTTGTTTGGCGGGCCCGGGCTGGGGATTCGAACCCGCCACCTTAGGTGTATGTGGCTGGCGCCTTAGCCACTTGAGCCACAGGCGCCGAGCCTATTCCTAAATTCTTTATTCCCCTCCATTGACTTGTACGTGTGCCTTTAGACCAATATCACAGTGTCTTGGTTACCGTAGCTTTAGAATATGTTTTGAAATGAGGTGGTTTTAAGTTCGCCAACTTTGCTCTCTTTTTTGTCAAAACAATTTTGGCAAATCTATGTCATCCGGATTTACAAATAAACTGTAGAGTAGCTTGTCAATCTCTATAGGTTTGCCTGCCAGGATTTTGATTGGATGGAATTGACGTGTTGATGATTGTGAGGCTTCCAATTCTATGAATGTGACCGTCTATCAGCTTACCTGTTCTTTATTCTCGCAGTTTTGTATGAAGCAGTTCAATTCCGAATGTGGTTAATTCTTAACACCCACCCACAAACTCACACGCACATAGTTAAGGCCAATCAAAACATGTTCATACTCTGAATTTCTAGAATGCCAGTTCACTACCTATGGCCTCAAGTGTTTCAGTTGGATTGGTATGTTTCTTCTGGAGTTAAATTCTGGTTTTCTTTTCTTTTCTTTTTTTGAGACAGAGTCTTACTCTGCCTTGGGTAGAATGCCATGGTGTCATCATCAGCTCACAGCAACCTCAAACTCCTGGGCTCAAGAGCTCCCCTTGCCTCAGCCAGTAGCTGAAACCACAGGATCAGCTAACTTTTCTATTTTTAGTCGGATGAGATCTTGCTCTTCCTCAAGTTGGTCTCGAACTCCTGAGCTCAAGCAATCCATCTGCCTCAGCCTTCTGAGCCACTGTGCCCGGCCTTGTTTTCATTTTTAAATCGTTAATTGCCAAATAGAATCCTGACCACGGCAAATAATATGTACCCTTGAGAAATACTTAATTATAAGTATTCATACTTAATACTGGTTGTTGGTATCTATTAAAGCTCATTCTTTTGCTTAGATGTGAATTTTAATTTCCCTTATTTAAATATTTATGAAGAGGGGCGGCACCTGTGGCTCACGGAGCAGGGTGCTGGCCCCATATACTGAGGGTGGCACGTTTGAGCCCGGCCCCGGCCAAACTGCAAGAAAAAAGTAGCCAGGCATTGTGGTGGGCGCCTGTAGTCCCAGCTACTCGGGAGGCTGAGGCAAGAGAATGGCCTAAGCCTAAGAGCTAGAGGTTGCTGTGAGCCCAAGAGCTGGAGGTTGCTGTGAACTATGATGCGACAGCACTCTATTGAGGGGGACTAAGTGAGTCTGTAAAAAAAATATATATATATATATTTATGAAGAAAAGGTTGGGATTCTCTGATTTTCCTTCTCTCCATTGTTCTTTAGTTTTAAGAATTTTTACTTAAAATAGAATGTGTGAAGAAACGAAAATGCCTATAACAGATCCACCACCCTTTAAAGTGAAGACGGGAAGGGACTAAAGCTCTTTCTGTTGTATTGTTTTAGAATCTTTGCGGGGCTGACATTTTTTCACAGTTTTACTATTTATAACCTGGTGATATCACCATTTGTGATCACATGCTGCCCCCTAGTGAAAGTCACAGGCTTGGCAATGCGGAAGGAGGGGGAGCTACCTTCTGATTTCAGATTTGTGCTTTTTGTATCTGAATTTTGGTTAAGAATTACAGTTCTCCAGGATGAAGACACTGGAATAGGTAAGATTTCCTAGAATATGGGAGGTCTCTATCATACATATGTTTTTGGTCTTTTCAAAAAATAGAGGGCTACTTTGCTAGATTTTTGGAGGATAAAGATAAAATCCAAAGGCATATTTTTAACTTGTTTTATACTTACTTAGAGCTGCTTTGCTTTGAAAAATTGCCATGCTTCTTTCTTCAAAGGTGTGAAAGTTCAGAAAAAAAAGGGAAAAACGTTATAATCATATGGAGTGTTTGTTAAAAGACAGCTGCTCCCCCCGCAGGCTCTGCCCAGTAACTATGTTCTATCACCCACAGCTCCTCCTGCCATCTGGGTCCCCAGGCTGCCTTACTCCCAATTCTGGGGAGGTTTTTCCTTTCTCAGCAAAGCACTTAGGACTTGAAATTTCCGACAAATGAAAAGCAGGGTCACCTACTACAATAAGATTAATACGCAGATTCATGTCCTTTCCCTCAGCTAGCAATGACCCCAGACTTGTAAAAAATGGACCTTCCTCATATTACAGAAGAAATATACATCCAGACAGGCCAACTGGCTCCCCTGGTCTCTGAGCTTCTTTATGACACAGCTGAGATTAGGCTGAAGAGTCCTGATGACCATAGAGTGTTCTAGACCCTGGGATGTGTCCTTGTCCTCCGTGAGAGAGCTGGGGGTGGTGAGCTGGGAGGGTCGATACAATAGGAGAACTGGGCAAGCCTGGTCAGAGCACCTGCAGGGTCGGCAGCCCACCAGGCAGTGATCCTCAGTGAAGTCTTATCCACCGCCTTGTGGAGGTTCCCTTGTCCCTGCTCAGGGCATGCAGGGTCAGGGGAGATAAGACTGAACGTCTAGGGTATGCTCTGACCCTGTGCCCGCCCTGTTACTAAGGGGCTGGCCTAGCCAGAGGGTGCTGGGTTCACGGGCTGCCAGCCTGAGCCATCCTCCTTGACTCCAGAAACAAG
>NW_003852464.1:241274-242102 GCF_000181295.1 Otolemur garnettii
GCTAATTTTTCTGTTTCTAGTAGAGATAGGATCTCACTCTTGCTCAGGCTGTTCTTGAACTCCTGAGCTAAAGGGATCCTTCTACCTCAGCCTTCCAGAGTGCTAGGATAACAGGTGTGAGCCACCACACCCGGTCAATATTATTCTAATATTAGCTTTCCATTGCATTTTTCATAGACATAAGACCAATGTTAGAAATAAACAAGGTCACTACATAACAAAAAAATAAATAAGAAACCAAAATAGTTCTGACCCATCTGCATCTCATAACATTGTCTTTCAAGACACTGAAGTAAATAGTGAAGTATATGGGTTTATTTCTGCTAAATATGGTTGAGTTTGATGTGTGTTTTCAAAATCCGGTAAATAAAACAGACACAAGTTTTTCAAGGATGTATTGGATAACACAATTCAATGAATATATTATAATAGAGTCCTGATCCAATCAATTGGTGAATACCCATAAACTAAACCACAAACAAGTCTCAGCTACAAAGACACTTTATTACCCCCAAACTAATACACTATAGGACAAGTTCTCTGACTAAAATGCATTTAGACTAGCAATCGATACTAAATACAATCCCCAGAGTTTTGGAAATTAATAGCTGGAAATTAATAGTTTTGGAAAATGACAGTTGCCAATGAATAATTAATAATGTATATCTCAAGAAGAAATTATAATGAAAATTACAAAATATTAAGAACAGAATAATAAGAAAGCACTGTACATAAAGTTAATGGGATTTAGCTATTGCGATACTTTTAATTTATGGCCTTAATACACTTATCAGACAAAAGAAGATGCAAAATTACAAAATAAACTAT
>NW_003852464.1:243319-245826 GCF_000181295.1 Otolemur garnettii
GGCACCTGTGGTCCCAGCTACTTGGGAGGCAGAGGCAGGAGACTCGCTTGAGCCCAGGACTTGGAGGTTGCTGTGAGCTGTGATGCCACGGCACTCTACCCAGGGCTGAGTACTGCTCACGCTGAGTGTAGACCCTGTTTATATTAATCCACCCATGTACTCATGGGCTCTTGGGTTGTTTCCACATCTTTGTGATTGAGAATTCTGCTGCTGTAGACTTTGGGGTGCAAGTGTCTTTTTTACAGAATTTTTTTTTCTTTGGGGCCTGCAAATATTTTCTCCCATTCTGTAGGTTGTCCATTCACTCTGTAGATTGTTTCCTTAACTGTACAGATGCTTTTCAATTGAAACAGGTCCCGTTTATTTATTTTTCTTGTTGCTGTAATCACCCTAAATTGTAATAGGATCTTCTTCATAGATTGTAACAGGGTCTTCTTCATAAATTCTTTGCCTAGGCTGATTAGCTACATGTATGAGAGTTTTTCCAACCTCTTCTTGTAGAATTCCTGTAGTTTCCTACCTTATCCATCTGGTCTGTTATCCTTCGCGAGTTGATTTTTGTGAGTGGTGAGGGGGCGGGTCCCGTTTCCGTCTTCTACGTTTTACGTCTTCCACTGTTTTACGTCTTCCACTGTTTTACGTCTTCCACTGTTTTACGTCTTCCACTGTTTTACGTCTGCTTTGTCAGAAGTCAGAAGCCAGGATGAGGATGGTGTTATATCTGGGTCCTCTGTTCTGGTCCATTGGTCTGTGTCTCTGTTCTTGTGTCAGTAACGTGCTGTTTTGGTTACTACTGCCTTGAAATACCCCTTGAAGTCTGAGTTCCTGCTTATCGCCGGTGGGTAGCTGAAGCTGTTGCGCTCACAGAATCGACTGTGGCACTGACTTTAAATTGTAAACTGTGCAGAGGGTTTAACCTTGGTAAGGCCTGGGTGGGCCCCCAGGTACCCCATGAATGCAGCCCCGGGAAACTGGCTCAAGTTAACCCAAATCAGGTGAATGACAGATGCTGGCTACCTCTGGAGAGTCTGAGAAAGTGCTATGGACGGGACTGGGGAGTGACCCGCTTTAGCCTTGGTGAAGGACCAAGAGGCAACAGCGGCAGCGGCCCATACTGACCAAGACCTTGGAGAGGTGAGCAGAGGGAGAGAGGGCAGGGAAGCCTTGCGGGGTTGGGCCTTCCTCGGAAGCGTCTGAGACCCACATCTCAGGGTGCGAGGAGACAGAGGGACTGTCCCGCCAGGCAGCCCTTGGGCTTGCTCCACACACTCGGGCTCCCCAGCAAGTGGGGCTGTGGGAGCAAAATTTCACAGTTCCTCACCTCTCCGGTGACCTGCAGCACCAGTTTTATGGGGAGGCTTGGGTGACCAGGGGAGGAATAGTGACGCAGAGCTTACGTATTTTAATAATCTCTTTACTTGGCATTTAATAACTAAATCCCTTTCTAGCTGGAACAAAGCCATCAAACCTCTGTATGATAGGGTCTCAATAAAAATCTGAAGGAGAAATTCCGAAATAAAACTTGAAGAATGGCAATGTCACAGGAATAATTGCAGCTCCAGGAAGGCTGCTTTGGATACTAGGCAACTACTTGTATACAGACATCACGTCAGTTTATTGAACCTGAAAATCTTATTTGCTTACTCACATAGGCTATTTTTTTTCAGGAGTCCTAAGAATCACGTTTTAGTCCTCACAGGGAAGCCTTGCGGGGTTGGGCTATCTTTTTTCAGGAGTCCTAAGAATCACATTTTAGTGCTTACAAGGAAGGCTTGCTGGGGTTGGGGTCAGGCTCTGCTCTGTGAATTCAACAGGCACAACTCATTCAGGCTGGTGGAATGGATTCTTGCTTTCTTCACTGTGCTTTTAAACAACTCACCCCAGGGCAGACTGTTATCTGGGCAGGAGGGGAGGCTGCAGCCCACACAGTCTGGCTCTGGAGTCTGGTCTCAACCACAACTTCCTCTGCATCTGATTACGTCATCTCCTCACCGGATGTGCTCAAATTTAAATCGACCACAAACAGCTCCAATTTAGCCCATAATCATGACTCTCTCTCCTGCTGGGAGGACCTGCCTTATACTTCTCATGCCAGCTAAGCTTCCTCTTGGGAAGGCCACCAAAATGAACTCTGGCTAGGATCGCCTCAGGAGGGAGTCTGTTAGACGGATGGTGTGTGGCTCAGAGAATGAGAGGAAAAGTGGAGAAACTGGTTTAAAAATAGGATGAGAGGAGCCCCAGGCAGAAACGGTGTCTGCTATGCAGCAGAAGCTCCACACCCTTCAGGGCACTGAGGCTGGGGGTGAGACACTGCAGTTTGTGTGAGACTTGAGGGGCTTGGAAGAATGAATCTGGATGGCCAAGTTGAGGTCACGTGCTTCCCAGTGGCTGTACAGAATGGTGAGCGAGAGTTCTGGTGGAAGGAGCTTCTAGGACTTCTGAGCTGTGGTAGGAAGTAGTGGGCTTAGTAGCAGGAGGGAAGAGCCTTGGGTTTGACTACTGGCATG
>NW_003852464.1:256609-257544 GCF_000181295.1 Otolemur garnettii
GACTGCTTGCCAGGTGGCAGGCATTGTGCTAAGTGAATTACCTTTCATAATTTCCATAATACTCTGATGTTCATACTATTGGACAGCTGAGGAAAATGAGGCTCAAAAATGGTTAATCACTTTGCTTAAGGTCATCTAGCTAATTTGGGGCAGACTTGGGGTTTGAACCCAGATCACTGACTCAGAATCTGTGCTGTTATCCACTCTGCTGGATCACTTCTAGATGCTGGAACCATTGATGTGAGATAGCAAGACGAGCAGAGAACTGTGGTGTCTGAGGTAATTGTTGGCCAAGATACGATTCAGTCAATTCATGGGGGCAGAAGTGAGAAGAAAGGAAAGCCATGTGTCTTTGTGGTCTAATGTTTACTGAACACCTGTTGGCTTCCCAGTGATGTCCATACTGGATCTAATTTCAGTCTTCAATTTTAAGGTTGTATAAGTTGGAGCTGCCTCTTCTCCTTGGTGTTTTGGATTATAACAGAAGATGCTAGGGACTGGGGAATCTCAAGGAGTTTTCTTCTCCATTTAGCTCTTGTTAAATAAAATTTCAGGTCATCAATCTGCATGGCTCCTGCCTTCTCTAAGAGATAGTGTGGGACGGTGGGCAAAATATTTTTATATTTCTGCATCAAAGAAATCTGGGACTTGGGATAAAGGACAAGGCTGGAAGTAAAAGGGTGATTTAAAGTCAAGAGACTTCAACAGGGATTTGCAGACTTATTTATGTGTTTACAATCAAGGAGGGGATAACACCCTTGGTCATGGACCCCAGTTTGTCTTCTCTACCCTCTGGAATGTGACATTGATTTACATTCTGAGGGTCAGAACCCAGGAATAACCCCCAGAGGGACTACACATACATCAAGGGGATCAGGTTTCTCTTCTCTCTCTGGAGTATGGAGGCAGTGTTTACACAAGTTGTTACATTCACC
>NW_003852464.1:257585-258423 GCF_000181295.1 Otolemur garnettii
TGTGTGTGTGGCTGTCACTGCACCATCCTCAAAGGGGAAAGAATTTGGATGTGAGGAATGGAAGACGTTATCATAGAAAGTAAGTAATAATTATTGCCTTGATCCAGCAACCTCATGTTTGCACTCCGGATAATAGAAGTAAATATAGATACTAAAAACTTATCAGCTGGGAGTCTGAAGAATGTTGGGCTCCAGAGATGGCAGAGTTTACTCATGGGTGGGGACAAGCAGGAGAGGAGTTGCCTAGACTTAGGGCTGAGCCTCTTCCTTTTGAACGTGCTGTAAACAAATTTAGGTTCGTCCAGCTGTTTAATCAAAGAAGAGGCAGCTCCAAGAGGCAGCTCTAGTGAGGTGTCTGACGTAGGAGTCAGGTGGCAGGGTGGGGAGATGCTCTGACTGCTTTTTCTGTTTCAATCAGGAAAGAAAGAAAGGAGCCATAGTGATGTCTAATCACTATATTCCCTTACCTTATTTGGTATTTGACATTTATTTAACATATATGTGACACAGGGGTGTGCTGAGGACTGTTTTACAACCAGCTCTCTGAGGGAAAAAAGCCCTGATTTGTAATGTTTGCCAATATCTGTGGTGTAAATACTCCCAGCCTGATAAATTTGAGGCTATCAACATGACGTCAACCAGCTTACAAAATTCCGGAAAATTTATCAACAAGCTTTTCCAAGCTTATAGGAGCCAACTGTGTACCATTGACATACAGCTAAAACAAACCAAACCAAGCAAAATTAAATAGAGCACACATATCAAAACAGCAAGCAATAAAAATGAATTAAAACATATATATGTAGATGGTCCCCTGCTCCAAGATTTAGTTGTCCCC
>NW_003852464.1:259350-263183 GCF_000181295.1 Otolemur garnettii
TGACAGTTCCCTGGTTTTGATAATGAATTATAGGGTAAAAATAATAACCTTTGTAGGTTCTTACTCAGAACAAACCTCTATTACAAAAGACAGATTAACAAGAAGAGTTTTAGGGCAGTGGAACTATTTGTCCCATGTTACAATGGTGGATACATGTCGTTATACGTTTATCCAAACCCATAAGAAGAATCTCACATAGAATGGACCCAAATATTGGTAATAAGAGGGGCTGTTGGTATGTGGGGCCGGGGATGTATGGGAACTTTCTACTTTCTGCTCAATTTTGCTGTGAACCTAAAACTTCCCTAAAAAAAAAAAAAAAAAAATTAAAAAAATTAAATTAAAAAAAAAGCAAGCAAGCATGATTTCTAAGTGAAAAGAATGTTTAATGGGCACATCATTTCTTCCCCTCATTGGAGTTGTATGGTGGACCTCTCAGAAGGGACCAGTGTTCCTGTGTCCATATTTTGAGGAATGGGCTGTCATTAATCTAATTTTTCTTCCCTAAGAAGAGAAAATAGTGGTATCAGAGCTTGTCAAACCCATATAGAGACCTTTCCTGAAGGCCTCCTATAACCCCTTCATTTTAAAAATTAAATCTCAGAGCACTTGTTTGTGTCTGCACCTTTTGCTGACCTATTTCAGGTATTTCCAGGATGTGCTAGTTCTCTGACCAATTAAAAATACAGGTATGAAGGTCAAATTGTGTGTTTATAATCTCATGTTGCCATCAGATTTGAAAAGTCAACTCAACTTCGGAATCATTGCAAATAGATCTTATCTTACCCATCTGCGAGCTGGATCAATACGAAAGGAAATACGAACAACATTTCTTAGAGATTTAGCATCTTTATGCTCTCAAAGAAACTAACAAAAATACAACGCACGCTTATCTCTACTCCCCGACAAGCAAATGCTCTTTCATAGAGCGTAGAGTTGGGTGAGGACTTGGAGAGGATGGGGGTCCAGCCCCTCATCTGATAGAGATCAAGGTGATGCTCCTGACCTGCTCAAGGTCACTCAGTGACAAGTCAGGTCAAGCCCTTGGGCATCTGTGTCTCACCCTGTGTCCCTCAGGTCACCTGCAGTGGTCAATGTGCTGCAGAAGATGAGGGAGACCGGTAACGAATTATTAACCGAACAGTGCTGGAAAGAAAAATGAATGTATTTAATGGCCCTTTAGCAAGTACCCTTCTGTCTCCAACAATAATCCATATCTGGAAAAGCACCATTTATCAATGTCCACTCCTTCCTACAGCTGCTTAGTCTTTCCTGAGCAAAAATCTTTAACTTTAAAATATGTATTTTAAACTTCGCTTTTAGGTTTAATTACACGTACACTTGCCCACCTTGGGGGAATTATAAAAAACACTTTTTTCTTTTTTTCCTTCCCTAACCCAGAAATAGTGGATAAGCTAAGGCTTGTCCTGTATCCTGAGGTGTCTTAAAAACAACTTCGGGCCAAGGATGGTTCCAACGAGGTGTTGAATTAAAGTGAACTATTTCCTGCCCGAGAAAGCATCCTCTGGAGTGCCACTGAAGTAAGAGAGATGGTGGTGGAGCTGAGAATGTGGATAAAAACCGCAATAAACGCCCAGAGAGAAAGCAGTGGTGATGTCGCTGTAGAGAGAAAAAATGGCGGCTCAGAATGGACGGAGGCTCGTGCGGCCGAGCGAGGGGACTGTTTTGCTGGGTTTATTTCTCTTTCCCATGTTCTCTGCCAGTATAAATCAGAAAACCAATAGCATGAGCTCACCAGGAAATGACACTCACAGGCAACTGGGGCCAGAAGAAAATAGCAAGGAAGGATGAATCTCCTTATTTCTCTCATAAAGGAGTGAGAAGGATTAGAAGATTCAGTTATAAAATTGCAGCACAGAGGTCCAGGGATGTACGTACCAGGACGGCTGTTGTGGGTTGACTTGTGTCTCCCCAAATTCATATTCTGACATCTTAACCCCTTGGTGCCTCCGAATGGGACCGGATTTTGAAATAGGGTCTTTGCAGATTTAATTAGTTAAGATGAGATCATACTGGAATAGGGTGAGCCACTAATATAGCTATTGTCCTTACAAAAAGTGGAAATCTGGACACACACACAATCGGGAGAACACCAGGTAATGATAAAGATGGAGGTGGGGTGCTACTTTTCTGAGCCAAAGATCACCAGCAAACCACCCCAAGCGAGGCTTAGAACAGATTCTTCCTGGAAGCCCTCATTAGAAGCCCCTTCTGCTGACACCTCCATCTTAGACATCAACCCCCTAGAACTATGGGACGATAAATTGCTGAAGCCACTCAGTTCGTGACACCTTAGCAGCCGTAGCCAAGGTCAGTGTCACTTGGTAATGTAACTGGGGCATTGGAACCAGGATGTGGGCCAAACAACTAGTGTGGGTTAAAGTTGTCCTTTACTTACCAAGATTCAGAATCCCAGGAAGACTGGGGGTGGTTCTTAAAGCCTGTCTTGCTTTGAGAGAGTTTCACAGAGTTCTTACACCCTCACCAAAGTTACTATCTTTAGCTATACATCTTCCAACCCTCTGATCTCTAACTGCAGGACTCAGCATTGGTACATCTGGTGTTTTTCTTTCAACCCAGGGTGGTGATGGCTTTCTCCATGTTGGAACCAGAGGAGGACTGGCTGACATGATTATCTGACAACTAGTTATATCACTAAGTAACTTTTACAGCTAAGGGGTGGGAGATTAAGGTGGTTTTCCTCTTATATTTTCTCCTCTGCTCTTATTTCTAAATCTCTTATCTATAAGATTTGTTTTAGATTTGTAAGGCAATTTCTAGGGGTTGCTATGGTATTTGTATCCGGTGGGTGTGATTGTTATTATGTCAATGAAGGTGTTTCTCCTTTTACAATAAGAGTGGCCGGTGGGAAAGACTGAGAAAAATGCATAATGCCAGGGGCTGGATGGTCCTTTCTCCTCCTCCAAGTTACAGGAAGGCAATCAGGGACTGGACTGGTACAGGTCACCTACAGCTGCTCAGCTCAATCAGTATTAAAAAAAGCAATAAAAACAAATGGAAATAACCTATTGCACATGAAGTAGAATAGCTGGAACAAATAAAAACAAAAGAATTTTCGGGCGGTGCCCATAGCTCAGTGGGTAGGATTGGTAGGTTTGAACCCAGCCCTGGCCTGCTAAAAACAAAAAAAATAGCCAGGTGTTGTGGCCAGCACCTGTAGTCTCAGCTACTTGGGAGACAAAGGCCTACTGAGGCAAAAGAATTGCTTAAGCCCAAGAGTTGGAGGTTGCTGTGAGCTGTGATGCCACAGCACTCTACAGAGTGCACCAAAGTGAGACTCAGTCTCAATAAAAAAAAAAGAATATTCAATAGATATGATAAATATGTCAGAGGAATAGTAATTTGTAATGTGGTTTTGGAGGTCTTGTGTAGGCCTTTCAAGAAAAAGAAGGGTTTAAGATAAGAAGGAAGAGTGACATTAAGTGAAGATGCTAGTACCAGCTACATAAAAACTCAGTCACAAACTGTTAGAATTAACAAGACGTATCAGTAATGGTAGCAGAGCGTACATCAAATTATAATTGATAGTGTTTCTCTAAACCAGCAACAACAAACTAGAAAATACAAAGGAAAATGAAACTACATTTATAAGAGCAATAAATCTACAGCATATTTACAAATTTATTTAACAAAGAACACACATAAGATCCTTACAGCACATAATTCAAAGCTTTATTAAAGGAAATAAAGACCCGAATACTTGAATATACCATTATGCTCATGAGCGGAATGATTTAAAATTGTAATGGATTCAATCCTTTTACAATTAATTTATAACTTAAATGCAATTT
>NW_003852464.1:264428-279728 GCF_000181295.1 Otolemur garnettii
AAATATCTTTATTGTAATGTGATTTTTGATCTTCTGGGTATATACCTAATAAAGGAATTGTAGGATTGAATGGCAGGTCAATTTTTAGTTCTCTAAGTGTTCTCCAGACGTCTTTCCAAAAGGAACATATTAGTTTGCATTCCCACCAGCAGTGTAGAAGTATTCCCTTTTCTCCACGTCCATGCCAGCAACTCTGGTTTTGGGATTTTGTGATATGGGCTAATCTCACTGGAGTTAGGTGATATCTCAAGGTAGTGACTTAGCTCTTAAGAATTTGTAGAAACTTCACTTCCTAGAACCTAGAAGCTAAAGCTTGCTTGCCGTTCTGTAAAAGCCTGCGGTTCTATAAAAGCCTAAGCCTGCTTCTCCAGCTTGATTCAAACCAGCCAATGAGAAAGGTACCCATGGGCTGGAACTTTTTGACTGAGGAGAAGACTGAGCCAGTCGGGGGGCAGGGCCATTTTTGCACTCTGGTCGGCCATGGCTCCGCCAGCTGGAATGAAGCTCTTCCTCTTTTAAACATCATGTTGGGGGGCTCTTTCTCTCCATCGGGCCTCGTCTTCCTGCAACAATATTACAAAGCCATGAAAACCCAAAGGGCGCAGTTGTAGGAACATTCAACTGGGACAACGAAATGGAACAGAAGGTGCAGAAACAGATCCCTACACAGGGTGTCCCCGAAGTTGGGGAAATGGTAGCTGATTCTACATAGAATTTTGTAAATATTTTGTAATGAATATTTTGGAAAGAAAGATACGATTAAGTACCACGTACTGTTTTCCTTGTGTATGGTGATCTTTGGGACATTCTGTGTATCTGGGAGCTTGAGACATGATAGAGGCGTCAAGACAAGTCATCGGATAAAGAACAGATTTCTTGGAAGTTAATATTGGCAAATAGGCTCATCTTAAGGGAAAAAAATAGAGATCTCTACCTTATACCATAAACAAAGGGAGGAACTTTTAGATAATTAGAGACTTCAGTGTGAAACGTACAGCTATGAGCTAATAAAAAAAATAGGAGAAGTAGTTTATTTTAGAGACAGGGTCTTGCTCTATTGCCCAGGTGGGATGCAGTGGTATGATCCTAGCTCACTGTCACGTTGAACTTCTGAGCTCAAAGGATCCTCCTGCCTCACTCTTGGAGTAGCTGGGACTACAGCCATGTGCTACCACACTGGCCAATTTAAAAAAGGGGAGAATTTTTAAGTGGGATTAATGTTTAGAATATACAAAGTACTCCTGCAAACCAACAAGAAAAAGGCAAGAAAACCACCTCAGTGGTCAAAGGCCATGAGTCATGGAACTGAGCTGGTCTAGAAAAACGGTTCCATCTCTCTCAATCATAGAAATGCTCAAGTTAAATAGCAAAGTGGCACCACATTACACCTATCAGATCTATTAGTGTAGAGTATAAATGTCTTAACACAATAACTAAGTGAGAGAGATGAGGTATATATTAACCAGTGTGATGTAAGTGTTCCTAATTCTATATGAAATCAGGACATTGTACCCCATAAATGCATGAATGCATACATGATCTATGTGTTTATGATTTAATAAAAATAAATACATACAAAATGAAAAAAAAGCAACATGGCACCACATTACACCTATCAGATTGACAGAAATCAGATTGTTGAAGGGTATTCAGTCCACAAAAGTGGCCAGGATGCAGGCAGAGAATGCCTCACCGGTCAGCCCCTGGGAGCATTTTAAGTAAATTAATATTCTGTGGAAGGGTCTGGCAGGCCACGTGCAGAATGCAAGAGGATTTTACTCTTTTAAGTTGTAAAATCAAAAGGTTTTAATGTAAAATATAAAGTTATAAAAATAATTTTTTTGCACTAAACCTCATGCTGGAGAACATAAAAGACTTTCTATCAATTAGGTGGGAGCACGTCAGTGAATGGGGGAAGTTTGTGTTGGTTCTCTGGGCAGTGCGGTTTGGAGGAGGTCAGCCCTGTAGTCCAGCATCAGCCCTCTACTCCGCCACACTGCAGACAATTGGCTATTGGCTGTGAGACCCTTAGTGCCAGAAGACTGAAGCCAGTTGTGGCAGATTACACTTGTTGACCATGAGCTCAGACGAAAAGCCAGCCACACAGACTTAAATGCAATAATGCTCTAACAAATTACTTGGGTTGCCGTCCCCTTGTTGACTGAGAGGTTTCCAGGACTGCGCCTTTTGAAGAAAACTGCTGATTCATCTTTGTATTCTTAGTAGTAAACTCAGGGACTCTTACATTCAGGGACTTCTTAATTACTTGTCTGAGAAGAAGGGATAGACTCCTGGACTCCAAAATCACAGGAAGATGTTTTTTTGGAGACAGTCCCCTCAGCCACTTTTTGTTCCCTGAGGGTCCTTTTATTCAAGAAACATATTTTGGTGCCCAACTACGTCCCAGGACCTGTACAGAGTACATTACATGCCTCGCCTCACTGAATTCTCCAACGGACTCCACGAATAGGAAACATCGGATCCCCATGTAGAGATGAAGAGCCAAGGTTCAGAAGGGTTAGCTGTCTTGCTCACGGTCATCGAGGAAGGGCTAGAGTGAGAAATTAAACCACGTCTTCCATCACTGAAGACTTTAGGTACGGGCCTCCCCTGTTACTAGAGAAGCTATAAAACTAAACTGGACATGATGCTTTCCCTAAGAAGTTAGACGCCTAGGCAGTTAGGAAGCGTAGGAAGTCTGAAATAGTTTATGTGAAGAACCCCCACGTGTAGCTCCTGGGGTAATGAGTTTTCTGAGTTAAAGTCTGCCAGAAATTAACAGATGCTAGAAGAGACTTTTTTTCTATCTCTGTAAAGACCATTCGACCCCCCAAGGAGAACAGTGGTTTTTCCTCCCTGCCCCTTGTCCCTCCATCTTCTGCCTCTCCGCCCAGAGCATAGGCTAAAGCTAATCCAGACCTACCAAGGAAGAAACCAATTATCTCTGGCCCCTTCCCCGAGTTTTCATTAACTAAACCCATTTTGCAGGAAGGAAGACTGACGTCTTGTCAAAAAACCTGGGCAGCCTTTTGATGATCTCCACTGTGTGCTCTGTGGGCCCAAGAGACTTTGTCCCAGACCTGGTATGTTCTTGAAGCCCAGCGAATTCTCCCTAGTAATCAGTTATTGCCCCCAACCAAATCCATCTTCTCCCCCTTCCCATATCTTGTTTTTCCGAGATCCAAGCCCCCTTCTGTGCAACCGTAAGAGGGCACAGAAGCTTCTGCACCCCCTCCGGGGACTGGTTCCCCATTCTGAAGGCTCCAGATGATCAAACACGTGTGTATGGCTTTTCTCCAATTACTCTGCCACTGGGGAGTTGATTTTCCCACAAACCTCAGAGGGTGAAGGAGAAATTTGCCCTTCACTTTTACGTATGCAAAAAATTTAGAACAATGGTCTAAGAGATTAAAAGAGCAAGTTTAATTCTCTCCGAGTAGGGATTGACTTCCCAGAGATGGTAGCACATGAGTCTGGCTTTGGATGGTGAACAAGATTCTGATGTTCCAGAGGGTTCACTGAGGAAAGGGCAAGGTGTTTACATCAGAAATGGTGAGACAGGTGGGACATGAAGGACTGAACATAGAAAAGGAGGGAGTGAGCTATGTCTTCATAGGGGTGAGAGTTACTGTCAGGGGCCTAGATCCTTTTCTCTGCTCCCCTCTCAGAACAAAAAGCCTACCTGGCCCTGCCCTAGGAGTCCCCCTAAAAGAACCTAGCCTGCCAAAACCTTCCAGCAACCCATGGAATCTTCGTCCCTCTACAGCCAGTATAAAGGCAAGCCTCCAACCGTCCTCATCACAGCTGCCACCTTTGCCCAGGTGGGTCTCAGTCCCCTTTCATTAAACTTGTCCTGACCCTCTCCAGGCCTCGTCTCTGGGTACACCACCGAACCCCTTTCCAATACAAGAAGGAAATCCTGTATGGCAAAGGTTCTCAAAACGGAGCCAGGAGCTTTGTGAACCCCTGAACGTGTCGGCCTAAATGTGTGAGCACGTATGTGTGTGTAGGGGGCGGTGTGGCTGTGTAAGAAGGTGTGTATATGTGTGTGAGAGAGGGTGTGTCATTTTCGGTGGGGAAGGTAGGTCCAAGAACCATCACTGGCCACCAGCTCTCTCTACAGGTTACAGAACCTAGAGAGAGATGAAGTGAAGGAGGCAAAGAACACATTGACCACGCCAGATGAGGAGGAGAGCAACAAAGGCGTGGGCTCTCCGGGTGTGGCGTGGGCTCTCCGGGTGTGAGGGACTGTGCTCTCCTGCGTTATCGGGAAATCGTTTGCAAGTTCTCAGGGATGCTTGACGTGACGAGGAACCGGGACGCGAAGGCAATCGCAGCGAATCTTTCTAAGTGTAGAATATAAATGTCCTAACGCAATAACTAAGAAAATGACATGAAGGCTACGTTAACCAGTTTGATGAAAATATTTCAAATTGTACATGAAAACACCACACTGTACCCCAGAATTGCATTAATGTATATAGTTATCATTTAATAAAAAAAGGAAAAAAACAGCACACTGTACCCCATGACTGTATTAATGTACACAGCTGTGATTTAATTAACAAAACCCAAAAAACTAAACCCTATTTAAAAGTGGTCCACAAGATGGCACTGTGGGCCAATAATACTCAGCCACGTGTCTCCAGTGAAATATGTTTTTCTTCTCATTTTTTTCTTTGTCTTTTGCTAATATACTGCAACCAGAGCTCTTGCGTTATTTGTCTATTAAAAACGCTGGCATTTAGAAATAATAGTCCTAAGTTTTATGATTCTTCCTTACTCTTTATGTAATATTCAGTAGAAGCTGGAAATCTTCGTTTAAATACTGATTTTAATATGGGAAGTTGCATCTTATTCCTGACGTGATAAAAACCCTCGGAAGGCTGTGTGTGGTCACTGCTAGAATTTATTCATCCTTCGGGGGCTTCGAGATTGGGAAATACAGGAGGGAAATAAAGGGAAGGAAGAGAGAAGGGCCCTAAGTTTGATCAGAAAAGCAAAGAATACGGGCTTCTGTCGTGATTGGCCTAGAGAGAAATTCACGTAGGTTAATGTTGCTCCCAAGAAAAGAAATCTCATCATCCTGGGGTACATTTTATCGGAGCCTTTCACTTTGAAACATGAATACTTAGTTAATTATTATGATGTAGAGAGAACAACAAATGTCTTAAATTAGGCATCAAGGGGTTAAAATATAATGCATTCTTTGGTCAAAGGAAATGTAATACAATTTACATTTGTATGGCACTTAACTGGTTTACAAGGTGTTTTACACTTCCACCTTCTTGTCTGATTCTCAAAACCACCCCATGGGTGGGCAGTGTCACCAACCCCACTTTAAACATCAGGCTGCTGAGATTCAGAGAGGTTCAGAGACCTGCTCAAGGACACACAGCCGTTGATTGACTAAGTGAGCACAATAATCTAGGTCTTCAACTTCCTTATTCACACAATGGGGTTAATGATGCCTACTGTTGCAGCATGGTGTTACCTTGTAGGAAAAGTCTAGACAGAAAGTCAGTAAACATTAGCTAGCTTTATTGTTTGTGGAAAGAAGGTTACAGTGTGGGTTGCCAATGATGTCTGATAAGGATCTTCAGTTGCAACAATAGAAACCACTTATCTTGCTAACTTAACTTGCTACCAATCTGCTAACTTACCTCCCCTATTTTCTTCCACCTTCTCATTGTCCATGGGTAATAAAAAAGGAATTTATCCAAGACACAAAAGAGCTGCAGAATGAGAGGAAAAATGGAAGAAGTTGAATTTGGAAAATACGGGAAGTAGGAGAGAGTCTGGCTGCCCCTCTCAGGGCACATGGATGGGCCACACTGAGGGCAGGCAAGGGTCCTTGGCCAACAGTCCTAGCCGGGACTGAAAGGGACTGTTTTTGGCCTAAAAAATAGCAGCTGCTTATGACCGTACCTAATATCTGCAATCAGAGGAGTGCCTGGGACTTTTCCCCAGGCATCTGAAAGGGAAATTGGAGTGCTATTTCAGAAGAACAGGAAATAAGGGCGGCACCTGTGGCTCAGTGGGTAGGGGCCCAGCTCCATATACCGAGGGTGGCAGGTTCAAACCCGGCCCTGGCCAAATTGCAACAAAAAAATTAGCCAGCTGTTGTGGCAGGCACCTTCAGTCCTGGCTACTCTGGAGGCTGAGGCAAGAGAATCGACTAAGCCCAGGAGCTGGAGGTTGCGGTGAGCTGTGATGCCACGACACTCTACTGAGGGCGACAAAGTGAGACTCTGTCTCTACAAAAAAAAAAAAAAAGTATGAAGAACAGGAAATAAGCAGAAAAAACATCAAATGCCACTGCACAAGATATTTCTAGGATGAAGGAAACCTTGCCATTATTTCATGTAGTGTTAATGATAATGACAATATTTTTGGGGCGCTTATGTGCCGGGCACTGTTACATTTCTTAGCTTACTTTATTGCCCTTGGTAGAGTGCTGTGGTATCACAGCCCACAGCAAACTCCAGCTCTTGGGCTTAGGCAATTCTTTTGCCTCAGTCACCCAAGTAACTGGGACTACAGGCACCTGCCACAATGCCTGGCTATTTTTTTTTGTTGCAGTTTGGCCAGGGCTGGGTTCATATACCCTCGGTATATGGGGTAGGGGCCCTCAGTGAGCCACAGGCACCGCCCTAAAAGGATGATTATTAAGATACAGTAATGGGGTGTGAACTTCCTAATGAATGGCTGGCCCGTGACCCCCCACATATAGGTTTCGGGAGCCAGGGGTCCTAAGAAGGAGTTGAAGATAGAATGAACCACCCCAGTATCCAAAGGGAATTTATAATTTTAAAATACAGAGTCTGTCCTTAATCAGTAATAAGAAATTATTCCTTGCCAGAGAACATACTTCTAAACTGTTTGCTAGAGAACTTCTATCAGAGCCCATTCGAAAGGAATTTTATGTCTGGAAATTGTTTTGAAGAATGAAACACCTGTTTCTCTCTAGACAGCCATGCTTTTCACCCCTACGTCATGCTGCGCGATCAAATATTTCCTATATATAGCACATTTTCTTAGCCTTTGATGAGATACTTACTTTGCTGTAGTTGGCCCTCAGCTTACATTAATGGATATCCTGAATAAGGTTTATGAAGTGGACAACTATGGTTCCTTAGAAATACTGTTAAAATGTAATCCAGCACGAGACCCAGAATCTCCTACATGGAGACCCATTCAAGACATAGGCCTGCGTGCGTGACCTTCCAAATTAGCGTGTCTTTTCGTGTGACCATATGATTCCTATAAACTGATCATAGCTCCCTTTGCTTCAACTACTAAGACATTCAGAGTTACATTTTTGAATTAAAAGTTTACAACTACTTACATTTTTACAATATGGATTTCTTTGTTCTAAATTTACTACAAATTTGGCTTTCTTCTTCTCTATTTTTCATGGCCTTGACTTTTAAATTTATACACATATGAGTATGTCTGGGTTTTGTGTGTCTCCTTGAAAGACATCCCCAAGCCTTTTATTGAACAGAATGAATTACAGCTAAAAATAAAGAAAAAGGAAGCTAGCTGTTCATGCACCACCCCCGAAAGAGAAAAATAAGTCCTATAGGTTTAATACCATGCCACTCCCTCTAAAACAAACCTCTTTCCAATCTGCCGGAAGAAGGAAGGCCATGTGTGCGCCGAGAATCACTTATTTTCTGCAAAGACAAAGGATTTCCGGGAAGCACGTGCCTTCCTGACTACTGACCCACTTCTGGGTGTGATCCTCACTGCAGTGGTTTCCAGAACATTACCCGGGTGCCTTTCCCCTTATCCAGTCCACGTTGGAACTTACATTGTCTTTAAAAGGCACAAATAGCCGAGTTGCGTAATGTAATCTGATGTTCTGACAACCTCACTTACGCTCAGGCTCAACTTAAAGGTCACCATTGCAGGGAAAAAGTGGCAAGAGAATCAAAGTGCCTTAAACATGGATTTCCCAGATGTTTCCCCATTCTGAAACTCTCACACTGCAAAATAGAGGCAAAACGGCCCATGGGTGTCAAAATACAGTGGAGAATCCATTTCCTGGGAACCAGGTAGCTTCAGGAAAAGTTGTCAAACAGGTAGACACTGATGTGAAATGGCCAAAGTTTGTCTTAGACGTCCTCTGGAATACTGTGGGCATTTATATTTTTCTACCTGTGTTTATCAAATACCTTCAATGTGTTAAGAATGGTGCCAAGCCCTGTGATCAGGTGGTGCAGGGGACAAATGGTCCCTGTTCTTACAGACCTCACAGTTTAGTAGGGAAGAAAGACATGGAAATAAATAGTTACAATAACGTGCGGTGAAGGTGACGATTTGGGTGCACATGGCAGGGGAGCTGGAGCGGTGTAAAGGCGTGTGTGGACAGAACCTCTCCACTGAGGAAGTAATGCTTTACTGAGAGTTAAGAAACGACTAGAAGAAAAGGGTTTTAGGAGAGGAGATGTGTGATACAGACAGAGGGAACAGCATGGCTAGAAGCCAGGAGAGGAAGAAGGAAAAAAGAGGCCACAGGTGGCTGTAAAGATACTCTGGAGCAGGGCTGGAAAACTACATGGGTCATTATGAAAGTTTTGAGATACACAAAAATCAAGAAAAGTAAAATCTTCAAGGATGGAAACAAATGAAGCCCTCCCAGCAACACCCAGAAGCTGAGCAAGTTCAAACTGGCACAGGGGAACCAAAAAGGGAGCTGCCGACTGTTTCTTGGAACTGAAAAACTGGACCACAACGTGGTCTGTCTCAGAACTTTCATAGTGACCCACCTGTGTATCCCACACAAGTCAAATCTGGCCCACTGCCTACTTTTGTGTATAAAGTTTTCTTAGAATATAGTCATATTCATTTGTTTACTTTTTATTTATTTATTTATTGTTATTTTTTGGCAGGTTTTTTTTTTTTTTTTTTTTTAGGCCAGGGCTGGGTTTGAACCTGCCACCTCCAGCATATGGGGCTGACTCCTTTGAGCCACAGGCGCTGCCCTTGTTTACTTTTTAAAATTTCAAACTATTAAGGGAGTACAAATGTTTTTGGTACATATAAAGCTCAAGTTGAGGTTTTTAGCGTGCCCAGCACTGGAATAGTGGTTGTTGTACCTGATTGGTAAGTTTTTAATCCCTTGCCCCTTCCACCCTCCTCCGTTTTTGGTTTCCAATGTTCTTCACATCTCTTTGTGCCCGTGTGTGCCTGTGGTTTAGCTCCCACTTATCAGTGAGAACTTGGCGGTGTTTGTTTTCCATTCCTGAGATACTTAGTGTAGGATGAAGGGCTCCAGTTCCATCTAAGTTGCTGCAAAAGACGTTATTTCATTCCTTTTACAGCTCACAGCAACCTCAAATGGCACTCTACCAGGGGTGACATAGTGAGGCTCTGTCTCAAAAAAAAAAGAAAAACCAGGCGGTGCCTGTAGCTCAAAGGAGTAGGACACACACAAAAAAACACACATAGACACACATACAGAGAGACTCACACACAGAGAGCGACACACACAAACAGGTGCCATAAAAATGTATACACATTTTGGGCGGCACCTGTGGCTCAAAGGAGTAGGGCGCCAGCCCAATATACCGAAGGTGGTGGGTTCAAACCCAGCCCTGGCCAAAAATTGCAAAAAAGAAAGAAAAAATGTATACACATTTTAAGAAAGAAAAAAAAACTGTATTAAAATTATAATGTTCAGGGGCGGCACCTGTGGCTCAAACGAGTAGGGCACCAGCCCCGTATGCCGGAGGTGGCGGGTTCAAACCCAGCCCCAGCCAAAAA
Organism: Otolemur garnettii; assembly: GCF_000181295.1. NCBI lineage: Eukaryota > Metazoa > Chordata > Mammalia > Primates > Galagidae > Otolemur > Otolemur garnettii. The sequence goes on from NW_003852464.1 coordinate 274,200, forward strand.
AAAAAAAGAAAAACCGTTATATACAATTGGGTACTCTTTTGTTTCTACTAAAAGATGTGTTTTATAAGTAGAAATTGTAGTCATTTTTTAGCAAGATCATGAGCTTTAATCAGTGATAAGATTACTCAAGATTTGGTGAGCTTTGCCAATGGCTCACCAAATTTCATGCCTTTTCTACGGAACAAAGTGCAAAGGAGAAGACTAAGCAACCTCCGAGCACACAACAAATTGGGAGGAACATTTGCAACTCAAATCCGAGACAAATGGCTCAGGGTAAGAGAAAAACCCGTGATCAAAAGACAAACGGGTAAAGGATGTGGAGAGACAAAATAAAAAGCTGCAAATGGAAACATACAACACGAAAAGATGCTCAAAGTACTCGCAAAAAAGAGAAATGCAAATTAAAACGACTACAGAATGTTATTATTCACCTACTATATTGGCAAAAATACAAATTTTGGATATCGTTAGGGCCACAGGAAAGCAGGTACTTTTATGTGTTTCTGGCTGCAATAGAGATTTGCACAACTCTACAGAGAGCAATTTGAAAGCAGCTATCAAATTTGCAAATGTATATACTTTCTGACCTAGGAGTTCTACTTCCAGGAATTTATCCAGCATGTACATATTATGCTCCTACGTGTGAGAAATGACGGGTGCACAAGCGAGGTGATTTTTTTCACCATTTGTAACCGCAGAATATCAGAAACAACCTAAAACTCCACATGGTATAGGAGGGGGATTGTTAAATAGTTTTTTTTTCCATCTGAAAAATGAAGCTCTTCATATACACCATGGCCATAAAGTTCATGTGTACGTAATGGGAACATCGCTAAGATATACTAAATGAGAAAACAAAAGGTATAGCATGCTATCATTGTGTATAAAAAGGAGGTAACTTATACATATTTATTTTATGTAGATAGATAGGTATTTGGTTGCTGTGTTAGTCAGGGTTCTTCGGAGAAACAAAATCAAAACAATAAATAGATAGATGACAGATAGATACAGGCAGATGTTTATTACAAAGGATTGGCTGACATGATTATGAAGGCCGAGAAGTCCCACAATCTGTGGTCTGCAAGCTGAAAGCCCCTCAAAGAGTGTTTCCAAACCTGTAGAACTGAGAACCAGGCTGGTCCCAGTTCAAGGCCCGGAGGACCAGGAGTGCTGATGTCTAAGGGCAAGGACAAATGTGGTCCCACTTCCAGCAGAGAGTGAATTTGCCCTTCATTTGCCTTTTGGTTCGATTTAGGTCCTCAGAGGGGATGATGTTCCCCCACATTGATGAGGGTGAATCTTCTCTTGATGTCCGGATTCAAAGGATAATCTCCTTTGAAAACATGTTCACAGATACACCCAGAATAATATTTTACCAGCTATCTGGGCACCAGATAGCGGTTGGCCCAGTCAAGTTGACTGTGTAAAATTAACCATCACACTTGTATGTGCACAAAATATCAACGGAAGTAGGAACTCACTGCATGAGTAATGAATCAGAGGAGAAGTGATTCTATTACTGTGTAGGGTGTGATGTCCTGGAGGAAGGGGCAAGGTGCCACAGGGGCCCAGAAGAAGGTGACTCTTTCTAGACGTTGGTAAAAGGAGGAGGTGAACCTTGATCCACCGAGGATGTTCTCCAGATAAAGAAGAAGGGAAGGTCCTCTCCAGCTGGAAAAATGTACAAGGGTTGAAAAAGGCTGATGTGACATTCGGTACTCAGTAAGAAGTGCAGTGTGTCAGAGTTGCAGGTACACTGGGATGAGGTAGCAGGAGGGCTGGATTCCAAGCCAAGGTGGCAAGATGGGCTGTGAAGGAAATTATGTAAATGACACCAGCCTCACTGCACAGAGCTGCTGCCTTAGGTTATAGGAAATACAACTGAAGCAGCAGGGAAAAGCTTTGTACAAACTGACTCATGATTCTTACCCTTCCCTTGGGTGGCTGGATAATAACAACATCCTGGTTTCTGGCCCCACCCTATCAAAACTCCCTCCATTTGGCTGAGGGTGTGATTCCTAGTGCTCTGATCAAACCAATCTTCATTTGCCTACTGGGTCTGAGGCTGCTCTGCTGCTCTGAGCATCAAGTCTGGACTTCTTAGTGTGGCACAGAAGGCCTTCTGAGATCTCGTCCTGGCCTCATCTCTTGGAATGTGGTCCTTGAGCTGTCCTGCACCATTTGAGTCACAAAAGGTGCCATAACCAAATGGCTGATGTTATTTATTCCACCCCCCCGTGAGTTTCTCCTGAGTAGGAGGGTCCATCTCCCTTTCCCTCTTGACTCATGGCTCAGTATTAAGACACAGATCAGCCTCCCTCAGTGACCCTGTCTTCCCTCCCTTCACCCCAGGCTGGTTTCAGTGCAACCTGCACCAGATACATCCTGGGAGAAGTAGGGGGAAAACAGTAACCTTATGGTACTGAGGAGAGCTTCTTCTATCTCCTATCTGCTATTCTGTATCTTGGTGACGTTCAGACAACCACACACCCTTGCTGTACCTCTGATTTTTCTCCTGCAAAAATGGGTCACAATCTTATTTTACATGACTACCGTGTGGATTCAATGGGATTATATGTAAAATGTGATGCACCTTTTCTGACTCAAATGGAGGTGACCTGCCACTGCAGAGATTATTGTAGACACATCTCTGCTATTGCCACTACTACAGCATTTCTGTTTTGTTAACCTCAAAATTGCCTTTTCATGTGCTCTGTACGTTTGCCTTATCCCTTTAGTGTGGGGGAACCATCTTCTGCTGTCTCTGCTCCTTATTCTTAGCACAGTGCGGACCTTTTAGTAGGCACCCAAAAGATATTTTTAGAAGTCAACCATAAAATATTTTATATGACACAGAATACCCGAATGTGGTCACCATAACAGCAGCGATAGCAATGTGCGTGTGCACAGCTTTACAGTTTGACAGGGAGCTTTGGCATGCTTCTAAGCTATATTCCTGACTTCATTCTTCTCCTCCAAAGGGCATCATTATTTGCCAACACTCCCACTTGCAAACAGAATGTGCTACTTACTGCATTCATTTCCATGTTTGTAAGAAATGTACCTGTGTGCTATCCCTTTGATGAATTTGACCTATAATTTGGTTACATATGAAAACATCCCTGCAGGGGCTCCCTGAAGAAACAGGAAAAGAGCCCAGGGAGATGAGGAACAAAAACAGCTGATGGTGAGGCACTCGGCAGGGTGTGGGGAGGAGGGGGTGGTATATAATGAAAAAAAGAATAAAGAAGATTTTCATCTAAAATGAGAAAAGGGAAGTGAGGAAAACAGCTGCATTTCTACAAGATGGTCTGATTTGCTTCCATTCATGGGCATAATGGGAAAAAAATAACTTGAACATTAGGGTTAAAACTGGGTTAAATTGAAAAGAAACCCAACTGGATAAAATGGTAGATGTGAACTGAAATATAAGGTATCCATGAAACGGCATTAAAAATGTGAGGAAAATGGTTATACTTTAGGATGGGTGATTGCTCTGCGACCTGGAGGCGTCTGGGGTACATTATTCATTTCAGCTTCACTGGCGTCTAGCCTGTTAGGGTTCACAGAGATGCTGGTTTCTCTGGTCCCACTCTGCGCTAGGTAAGGATGGGGCTGAGCTGATGCAGCTGGCATGCTGTGGACCCCTGTGCTTCCATGCTGGTTCTTCTCCATCCCAGTTGTGCAGTGGATCCTCAACCCCTTCATGTCCACTCTGCCATTCAGCCTTTTGTCACCCACTCAGCAAATGTCTCCTTAGTTCCCAGGAGCCAGCCCTCATTCCTCCCTTTCTCCGAGCCCCTCTAACTAGCCCATTAGCAAGTGCTGTCAATTCTACACCCTAAATACGTCTCTAGTCCGCACTCTTTTCTCCTTCTCTACTGAGCCACTATCTAAGCCTTCTGGAATGGCCTCACCAGGCCTGCATTGTGTGGCCCATGCCTTCTGCTCCCAATTCTTTCCCTACCATTTTTCCTCTCGTCCATCATCCTCCAGCCACTGGTTTTGGTTCACGTGTTTCCCTTGGCCATACGTGTGTGCTCTGTTCATCAGTGGGCATCAGTGTTCCCAAGGCTCCCTCCCTTACCCAACCTTACCTCGGTCTCCAAAACCTTGTGGCCCGTGTGTATAGAATCTCAGGTATCTCCTTAACCTCCCTGCAGTGTTTTAAACCTCCTACCCAATCATCCTATTCTTTGTAGTTCACAGACTTGCCTCCTCTTCAGTTAAAAGAGGAGGCAATCGAGTCCTCTCAACACAGAATTCTTGGGAAAAAAAAAAAAGGAAAACCAAAAATAGTCAATCACCCCACTTAATGGAAACAATGCAAGGGTGTATGGCACACCTTTTAGGTATAGGACACAACTACAAGAGGGACTCTACCTAACAAATGCAAACATTGTAACCTACTTGTTCATACCCTCACATTAATACAAAAAGAAAAATCAAGTACAACCAGCTGGATTGATGCTTTGATGCTTGTTACAGTCAACCCCCCCCCACATGCTAACTTTTCCTCACTACTTTGCTTGGGGGTGCAATGAGAATGTTCCCTGTTGGAAGCATAGTCTCTCTGCCTTGCACTAGAGTCCCCTCCCTGCTTCCTTGGCCATGTGGCTCCATCAATTATCTCCTCCCCTGCAGCCTCCCTTCTCTTCTTTCTCCTTCTCTTAAATATGCCCAGGGCTCCGCCATCTTGGGGCGTCTCCCCTTGAGTCTTTTCACTTGCCCTGGCTCTCTCTTTGCTGTTACAGTTTCCCTAAGACTTAGCCACCCTCTCTTTCATCACTTCTGACTTTCCCATTGGCTTCTTAGCCTTCAGAGGCTGCTGCTGCCTTTTGTGGGCTAAACCCAGTGAATTCTTTCTAGCCTTTATCTTACTTTTCACATGGCAGCAGCACTTGCCATAGTTGGGCCTTCTGGACATGCTCTTGAAATTCCTTCTTCCTTTTGCTGTTCCTTTAGCCTAATGCCTACTCCTCTTCCTTTGTTGGAACATAAAAAAATTGATATTACTTGTATTCAGGCCGTTTTCTTCTCTATTTAAAGCGTTAACAAATCTTTGACTTTCCATTATTTACATAATGAATGCATGAACATATATCTTTATAAACCATTCACATTTACAGATAAAGTCAAAGTTTCCCTAAAATTCCACCATTGGTCCTTGTTTATACTGCAGAGTGACTGGGGTTACCTTTTAATGAGATTCATTCCTGAGGTTTTTTCCCTCAACATACACTCCTATGTACTGAAAAAAATATCTTTTTGATTTGCTTAATGCTGCTAAATATGTATTAATCTCATTCTTTCATGTACACATTTAAAGACTGCAAATTAAAGCAGACTCTTCTTTGATATCTCTCTGCAATCCTGAGGGCCTTCCCCTACCTCAGAGGTCATCACTGTTTGGGTTTGGTAGGAAGGCTCCTTGTTCTTTTCCTGTGCATTTATGTACCTGTATAAATCCATGAATATATAGTTTGGGTTTATGGAGTTTTAGAAAAAATCTTATGTAAACATGCTTCT
>NW_003852464.1:280048-293488 GCF_000181295.1 Otolemur garnettii
CTCAAAATTATTATCTAACAGTTGCAGAGGTAAGACATCCAAAATGGGCTTGTCTGGACTAAAATTGGGGTATTGGCAAGGCTGAATTCCTTATGGAGACTATAGATGAAAATTTGTTTCTTTGCTTTTCCCAGTTTCTAGGGGTCACCTGCAGTCCTTAGCTCATGGCCTCTTCCTCCTTCTTCAAAGCCATCAGTGTAACATCTTCAAATCTCTTTTCTAAGTCTGACCTTTCTGCCTCCCTCTTTCACTTATAAACACCCCTGTGATTACACTGGGCCACCTATATAATCCGAGAAAATCTCCCATCTCTAGACACTTAGCCTGATCATCTGTCAGGTCTCTCTTGACATATGAGGTAACAGATTCGCAGGTTCTGGGGGTTGCGATGTGGACCTCATCGGGGGAACATTCTTCAGCATATCTCAGGTCTCATAGTTTGTAGTGGTTCCTCTTCTGTCTTTGTAGGTCTTCCCTGGTGAGCTTTCTCATTCTTGTGGATAATGCCACCTTTCTATCTGAAACTCCCCTGTGGCCATTCACTGAGCACCTGCCCTCTGATGCCCTCCACCCTCTGGAGCCCATGCTGTTTCTCCCCTTCAGGTCTTTGTGCATTTGCTATGTGGTTCCATCACCTTTCTCACCTTTCCTCAAGTCACACTATCTTCTTGGACCTTGAAAACTCAAGATATGTGCACTCTCCCCTAGGAAACTTTTCTTCAGATGAGTTTTCAAACTTTCCAGTACTGTGACTATTTGCAGTTTTCATCCTGTATTGTAAATGAGTGTTTTACCTGTACACTTTCTGGGTTTAACTGTTATTTTTTGGTAAATACTGTACTTCGACTGAGTCTGCTGCACGGTAGACACTCAGTAAACGTTTGTTGAGCATGTAAGGCCAGAAAAAACAGGCCTTGGGACAACCATTTGCTTTTGAATCTGCCTTTAAGGCTAGCGCTCCCTCTAGGTTTCCAGCCCATGAACTTCTAACATGGGTCTGGCTAATGTGGGTTAGGAAAAAGGAGTCCCAAGTGTGATTTCATGACAACCCTCTGGGGGTTGTCTGAAAACTCAGCTCCCATTAGGAGTATCTCTGCATGCAGCTACTTCCACTAGGTCCTGATCACTTCCCTTCCTCTTGCCTTTCTGGGACTAGAGGTGAACTGCTCCTCACTGTGTCCAGGCCCAGTGTGGGAACAGCCCTCACTGGCTCCTCTATTCCTGCCCATTCCTTTGCATACACTCCCTTTATTATCCTCTCCTTAACTTATCCACCTTGAATGTGCTCTCTGTTTCCTGCCAGGGTTCTCACTAATATGTGCAAGGGTCATATCTGATCTCCAACCAGATCTTCGATATTTTGAACAAGTATCTCAGCATTCACTGATGTTTATACAATAAGTACCAAATATGCTAAGACAAACCTATTCTCTTTTGTAATGCCACAGGGCAATCATGGAGTGGTATAGCTGGACCTAACTTTTGATGTTTTCCAGACAAGGCTCATCATTTTATATAAAAGGAATTTTACTTTTGGATTATGACCAAGAATGTGCAATAATGGGTAGAAAAAGGGTTTCAGAGTCTCATACATAGACTTGAGTTTGAATCCTAGAGGTGGGACTTACTGGCCTGGTGACTTGGCACCATCAATTGTGTCAATTGCAAAATGGAGACAATATTATATCACCAGGCTGCTAAGAAGATTAAATGAGCAGATGCACCTGAATTCCTTGGTATAGAAGCCAGATGTTCCAGATTCCAGTCCAGAGTGCACTCCACCATTTGGCCAACCCAGGTGTGATGAATGTGAGACACTTTAGTGTATATACGAGAGGGTGTGTGATGTGGCCCGGATCCCGGTGTGAATGTCCGTGCTGTGACAAGAGATGAAGGCACTCATGCAGTTGGCTCATAGCCAACTCTTCCAGATTTGATATTTCCATTTTTCCCTGTTTCGTCTTATCTTTACATATGTTTTCTAACTACAATTTTTTATATTCAAACCCACAGTCACAGGAGACAGAAAAGGTGAAAACAAAAGTGGTTCAAGGGAGCTCCCCGTTAGTTCCCTAGAACCTTATTTCTTCATCCTAGCTCTCTTCCTAGGACCAAAGCTTCTTCCTAGGGTAGAGGCTCCATAAGAGAACTGTCCTCTTCAGCAAAGCCTCCAGAAAGCTTGTACTCGTTATCTAAGGGACAAAGTTTGTGGGTCTGCAGTCCTATTTCGGCAAATATCTCGATACAGAGATTTCTTGAAGTTCTATTTCCTTCTCAAGTATTGTGAAGCTTGCAAACTCAGATAAAATGAATGGAGCCTTTGGAGTGAACAATCACTCACCAGCATAAGTTATTTTAATGGGCCCATCACTTGAAACTAAACTTCCACCATCTGTTCCACCTTTTAACTGCAAATGCAAAAAGAACACCATTCCCAGTGGCATCATAAAAAGTTAGATTTAAGTGATTTAAATGCATGTTTTGGTTCTGTATTCAGTGCAAGATGCATCTGAGGGAAGGCTCATATTGGATTTTTTTTATGGCAAAATCAAAATTCAGAGTGGAAGGGTTTTTCTGTTAGCAAAAGAGTAGCATTTTAGTTGGTGTGGAATATGCTGGACCATGTCATTCATTCACTCATTCATTTGGTCAGTCTTTCTTTTCCACAAATATTTATAGAATGCCACCCTGTACCTGGCACTGTATTAGACACTTTAGATAAAGAAGTTAACAGGTCAGACCTGGGGTGAAGGGGTTTTGGCATGAGGAATGAAGAAGCTTGACACAGAGTCTGTGCCAGGGGACTGAGGAACTCAGGGAGGAGGAGTCCTCCCCACCAAACAGGGAAAAGTAGTTAAAAGTCATTTATCAGACATCAGCACTAAAAAGGAGTAGTATGGAAAGTGTCAGACAGAATGTCTCCAACTTGTTTTTGCAAAACCACTGACCTTAAGCAAGACCTCTGCCTTCAGCATCAAGAGACTTTTAGAATCTAGATAATCTTTACCAACCATTAGGCCTGGTATTGCCACACTCCACATACACATTCTCTCCTGGAGGTCAGTTTTCTGCCCTGGCATGTACACAACTCACATTCCATTCTCATGACTCTTCAGATCTCTCAAGAAGAAATCGAGCCTTATGCTAAAGATCAGGGCAGAATTTTTCCTACACCCTGGCATCTCCAAAGGAAAGTAAGCAGATCATTTCATATAAATATACATAAAAGTCACATACAAACTCAAACATAAATAATTTCATTTTCTACTTCAGAATTCTAACAGGTAGGAAGAAACTTGTAGTCACGGAGATCTTGGTTTAAAATTCCCAACTACTCCATCGTGTAATCTGAGACCATTTCCTCATCTGGAAAATGGGAGCAATAGTGTCCCTCCCTATTCAGAGTCATGGTCATAGTCTGTTATGACCTAATAAGTTATATACACAAAGCCACCAGCCCAGTACTTGCTGTATGTTACTTCTCTTTCTACTTTTTACAGATTTGGGAAAATTACTTTTTAGACATAAGATAATAGACTCATAGACCACCAGAGTAGAAAAGATCTAGGAAATATTCAGCTTTAATTCCATCTTTCTTATTGCATAGAAAATCAAGTTTCATCCCAGAAAGAATTAGCAACCAATTCAGAGTCTTACAGTGTGCAGTGGTTTGTAAAAGTACTTAGGTTGTTCACTTGTCAATAAAAAATTTTAAACGTGCTCCTCTACTGTGTACAGTAGAACCTCGATAGCTGACCGCCTCCCTACACCGACCACTTGAAATTGATCCAATTTTCATAGACCAGACATGTTCACATGTGCCTATCAATACGGTAGGCCTAGTTCCTTATGTTGACCACCTCCATATGCTGACCAGTTTGGTACAGTCCCTTTGGGGGTCAACTTGCAGAGGGGCTACTGTATTTGGAATCATATATGGACTATTACTACATTTCATGTATAGATTGTAACAAATATATAAAATAGAGACAAAAAGAATAAGAGGATGGTGATGTGAAAAAGCATTTCTTCTGTCTCACTAGTTGTGGTGGCTTCACACTGTGCTTAAGGCACATGTCCCAGCCTCTAGGTCAGTGTTCTTCAACTCCTTTTTTAATCTTATGATACATTGCACCCATAGTTAAAATTCCATGGCACACTTAAATTATGTGATTAAAAAAAAAAAGAAAGAAAGAAAAGAAAAGAAAAAGAGTAAAGAAAAGAATATACTTACTGTGCTTTGAACTTATTTGGAAAATAATGTAATTAATGATCTTTAAAATTTTTTGCAACACACCTAAGATCCTCTCATGGCACACCAGTGTGCCACAGCGCAGTGGTTGAAAATCACTGCTATAGAGGCACGCTGTATACTTAGGTGAAGTTCATTATCCACGTGAACATAAAATTCCACAAGCAAACAGTCTTTGAGAATGTGTTCAAAGGATTTTTTAACTGACTTCATTATTTCTATCTTGAGATAGGGTTTACTGGACTTTCTACATTGCCTGACCAAGATTTTTATTTATTTAAAATAATAGGTTGCCAGTCTTCCCCTTGTTGATCTATAGGATATATTTTGAATATAAGTCTCTTGTTGGTTATCTCTTTCCCCGTTGTGTGTCTTATCTTTTCACTCTCTTAATTGTGTCTTTGGATAAATAAACGTTTTTATTTTGAATGTACTCCAATTTATCAATCTTTCTCCCTGCGGTTAATGCCTCCTTTGTCCTGTTTTAAGAAATCTTTTCTGACCCTGAATATGTTCTCTCATGTTTTCTTTTATTGTTCCTTACCAATGTAAATCTATAGTCTATCTGGAAATTATTTTTATGTACTTTATGAAGTCAAAATTTATGTTAATGTCTAATTAACCAAATACCAATTGTTAAAAGACTGGCTTCCCTTATTGCAGTGCAGGGACACTTTCGTATCAAATGTCCATCATACATGCTGTCCACTCCTGGACTCTTTTTTCTATTCCATTGACCTGTTTTTCTCTCTGTTTCCTCTTTTCTTCCAAATTCCATTCTTCACCCAGCTGCCAAGGTCATCATTTAAAACACCCCAATAGAACTCCTCTCTCCCCTACCTAAAATCACACATCACATTGAGAACTCAAGCCTTCTTCTGGTTTCCAAGCCCCTGTGTTCCAGCCTCCTCCTGCCGCTGCCTCTCTTCCATGCTTCACTGCTCCACACGTCTTTTACCTTCTCAATGCTCCCTGGTTCTTCTCTCTGCCTGGAACATGCTTCTGACAATGTCTCACACAACTAGCTACCTCTGAAAATTCTCTTCTCTTTTCACCCAGGTGATGTCACTGAGAGAGTGTCTTGTTGAGCAAGGAAGGACACCGTGTCTGATATCTCAGGATAAAATTCAATACTTAATAGCAAGGGGCATTAGGTGAGTTGCTTAACCTGTCTTTGCCTCGACTTCTTTATTTGTGAATGGATACAAAAATTACAGAACTGATCTGAACCACTCTCCAATGCTCAGGAGAGGGCTCATGCATGGTAGATGACACACAGATGTTCTTTGTAATCATCTTCTTACCTTAGATATCCCTTCTTCAGAGAGACCTTCCTTGACCACTCAGTCTAACAGAGTAGCCCCAAGTCCCACTCTGCCATACCTGTCTATTTTCATTCTGTGCAAACCCCACAGCATTATCTTGTTTGTGTGATTCTGTGTTGCTTCCTCCCTCTAGAACATGAGCTGAGGAAGGCGAGGATGTGTCCAAGCTGCATCTCTGGCATCTGGAGCAGAGTCCAGCATGTGGCAGCTCTTTAATGACACACATGTGTACACACACACACACACACACACACACACAGAGACATGCACGTGTGCCATTACTGTTCGAATGAAATCCAGACTCTGCTCCATCCTGCAAGGTGGAGGTGGTCAGGATTCTGCTTATCTGACCCAATCTCTCACCTGCTTCCTCTTCCCTCATGAGGCTTTCCTAGCATGACTTTCTCCCCATCTGATTCCTCTGAGCACCTTGCAAACGGTCCTCTTGTTTTTCACCTAGCACGCTTAATATTTTCTCAAATATTTCCAAATTTCAAGCCAGTACCCATCTTCAGTCTTTCTCTACAGACCCTCCTTTATTCTACAGTATCCTTCTTTAGTCTCATGTTACGCAGATCCTGTCCCCCCTACCTCTCTTTTCCTTCCAGAATCCTACTTGAAGTAGGCTTACCACCATGCTGTATGGTACTAACCTGGGCATTCTTGTCTTTTATGCACAGGTTATTGTCAATAACTCATCATGGATGGGTGAATGATTCCAAATCTTCTTTTTAAAAACTAATTACTCTTCTTATTTCCTGGGAAGACCCCCCCCCCAACCTGGAAGGTGAACAACTAAGTCACTGTGCCTACAGGGAGAGATAAAATGATCTAATATGAGAATAACTGTGATGCTATTGTGCTGGTTAATTACAATTTTACAATAATTTATTGTTTGGAGGAAATAAAAATAAATAAATGGAAATACAAAGAAATCATGTTATCCTCCATGAATATATCTTTCAGACAATACACGTGTCAATGCTCTTCTTTAAAATAGAGTTTAAATTTTGAATACACTTCAGAATTTCATGCCTGGTCCTAGATTAATAATGATAGAGTCAAATTCCTTACCATTTACCGTATCACTGTGACACAGAGCTTCCTTATAATTTTAGGAAGTTCGGGGCCACAGTGAAATAGTAAGGGCATTAACCTAATTCTTTAAGGAAAAAAAAAGAAAAAAAACTGGAATAAAATAATAATTAAGCGCCCTTTCTCTTCTAATGAACTGGCATACAACTGTATCCAATTTCCTCTCTGCTTTCCCTTTGATCTCTTTAAGCTCTCACTTGGTCAAACCTCTTCTGTTTGAATTGCACTAATTTGTAGCTTGGCTGCCTCCATCTGGGGATACAGATTTGTGCAGACCCGTTCCACGCTGGGCTAAATTTGCTCAGCACCTGGCTCAGCATATTGGTTTCAGCATATTTACCCAAATTGTTAGTAAAACATCAGAAACAGCCAGCTTCTGTGAATCGAATCACAAACAGGGTCCCCGTCACTTAGGCTAATACAATTTAAACTTGGAGTTCACAGACAGAAGTGCCAGATTTTCATTCATAGCAGCTGCAGCCCATAGACCCCCAGATCTGGCACCTCAAATATCCACAGAGAGGGAGAGAAATAAGGGCAGGAATTCAGCTGGTCCCAGCCTTGAGCTTCATACACATTCTGTGGATATTTTTTGCCTTTCTTCTTCCTCTCTTTTTAAACTTTCCCAAGTCCTTTGGCTAGGGCTGTGTGGAGAGCTATTGCCAACGTCATTTCCTGGGGTCTTTGCAAATCCAGTCATTTTAGCTCCCTCTGTTTGGCTGAGGGATTAGAGCTCCTCAGTCTTAAAGCTGATTCTGGAATGCAGGTTGAGAGTCAACAGTGAAGAAACTGTTTCCTTCTTCCATTTTTGTCTTGAGGTATCCTTTCTGATTTACATGTCTGGAAATGGATTGAAGCTGCTCATATTGTTATGGCAGCTGCAACATGGTGCAATTCCAGCCCGGTCCTCTGCAACAAAGTGATCCTTCTCCTTCCTGTTCCTGCCTTTTGCTGGAAAATTCATTATTGTCATGCCTTGTTTACTTACATGTCTATCTGGGGATAATAGGGTTTTCAGCCCCCAGGCTTCAAGGTGTCTGGCTGCAGAGGGAGTGCCAAGAAAAAGACAGAAAGAGATGGGGTGGCTGAGAAACTTGCCCTGGCACTGGCCTCATCTAGTCTAAGACTTCCGAAGTCAGAATATGTGAATGAACCAGTTTGTTTCCCTAGCTCAGCATCCTGGTGGTGTGTCAGAACAATGGGGGGAATTAGTCACTTGTTAGCCCTCCCATGGGGTGGGGGTGGGGTTGCAGAATAGAGAGAGGCTACTTGGAGGGACAATCTTGGATGGCCTTTCTGTCTTCTACATCACAGCGGAGACCCCTGCCTCCCAAGCAGGTGGGAACAGAGTTGACCCTCACTCTGGCCCTTCACTGTCAGTGGATATAACAGCCATAGGAAATCAAATCTCAGGTGTGAATGCAGCCAAGATTTTCCAAGGAAAATGTCAGGGCTTTAGGCAACAACCTGGGTCCTAGGTTCTTGGGGTGCTCTTGATTGAAAAATAACTAGATGCCCCAAAGTAAGGCAAGCATGGAAGGAAGTATATTGAGAAACAGAAAGGTAGATTAAAGAGAAGAGCAAGGCACAGGCTTTGTCTTATAGAGCAAGATACACTTGCCATTGACAGTAAAGGGGCCTCCACCATCATGGTTGGTTCTCATTCATACCACCTGAGTCAGGCCTACCCCATGATTCAGAGGTCCCCTTGGAACCACGGTTTTACTGTGATGTGGACCTTCCATAAGCATCTCTGAGAACCCACTGTGGGGTACGGACCACAATGCATATTTAAACTAATGACATGATAATTAAGACTGTTTCAGGTCACCTTCAAGACTCTACTGTACCCATTGCTGGGCTAGAGAGTCTTCTGCTTCCTTCTGTAATTGGCACCCTAAATTCTGATTGGTAGATGTGTAGGATGTTCTGTCCTCACCAGGTGTGAGCAAACACTTGGACATGAACCTTATATCTGATTTCTGACTTAAACACCCTCTTCCAACACTGGCCTAGAGAGACCTTACATAGTCTCCCTCCAGTTCTTCCTTCACTTGGGAGCTCCATGCAAGTGAAAAGGGAAAGCAGGCCTAGAATATTTTGTCCAGTATCCTCCTGAGTGATTTCTATGGACTGTAAGTCCCTCTAATCCTCCATGCAGGCAGAGTATTAAACACTTAATATCCAGTCCTTCCTGGGAAAGTCATAACAGAGGCTATTTTGTAAAAGCTCTGAGAAGGGGACCCCTCGTACACAGTGGGAATGTACGTTAGTGTAACCACCATGGAGAACAGTATGGAGGTTCCTCATACTGAAACCCTGTATGACGCAGGAATCCCACCGCTGGGTATATACCCAGAAGAAAGGAGATCAGCATACTGAAGAGATATCACACTCCTATGCTGCCTACAGCTCTATTCTCAATAGCCATGATTAGGAATCAACTTAAGTGCCCATCAATGATGAATGAAGAAAGAAGATGCAGTACATGTACTCAATGGAATATTATTTAGCCATAAGAAGAACGACATCTCGTCATCTGAATGACATAGACGGAACTGGAGAACATTATGTTAAGTGAAATAAACCAAGTGATGAAAGACAAATCTCGCATGTTCTCACTCGAGCTAAAATTTAAAAACAATCGATCTCACAGAGACAGAGTAGAATGATGGCTACCAGAGATGGGGAAGGGTGACAGGGAGCAGGGATGAAGTGGGGATGGTTAATGGATGCAAAAATAGAGTTAAATAGGTAGAATGAACATGATCTCATATTTTTTTATGAAGTCTTTCATACATAGATCATGAATACATTTATGCCATTATAGGATTCAATGTGATGATTATTTGTACAAATTGGAAGGTTTAATAGGATGATCTCATATTTGATAGGAAAAAAATGTGACTATAGTCAACAATGTTATTGTGTATTTTAAAATAACTAAGAGAGTGGAATTGCAATATTCCCAACAGAAAGAAATGATACATACTTGGGGTGGTGGATACCCTAGTTACCCTGATTGGATTATTACGCATTGTATGCCTCAAATGTACAATTATTATTGCCCACAATAATTAAAAATAATAAATAAAATAAAACAAACAAAAAGGCTTGGAGAAGTCTTGCAGTATAGAGTGTTTAATCCTTTGTTTCCTGAACATAAAGGATCATGGTAATTTTTCCTTCTGTCCCTCCTCTCCCCACCCCTCCCGTCCCCTTCCCCTCCTCTTCCCCTTTTCCTTCCTTCCCTCCCTCCCTCCCTCCCTTCCTCTTAACATCCCAAAGGACTAGACTTGTTTGAAATATATTTTGGATAATGAGGTTTTAGTGACATGACTCAGTCCAAAATAGCAAATGAGAGGTGGGTCTCACAGCCAGTGTACACTGACCAGCCACTGCCCTTGACCCCTGAGTGCCCTATGAAAGCATAAATCAACGAGCTCTGTGATATCACTGCAAAAGAGCATGTTGGGAAGTCACCCTGACAGATGTTCCATATTATTAGTTGAGTTGGATGAACTCATTATGCCTAATGAGAATGAATTTATGTCATTTTATTGACATAAATTTGCCAATAAAAATGTAGATCTAAATAACAGAACGGCCCCTTTGCACATAGTTTTAGACTCTTTCAACGTGTTTCCATAATAAATTACTTTACTTAATTGGCACCTTCTGTCATTTTGGTGACATTTTGCCTACTGATCACATAACTAGTTTTCATTATTGATGCTCTACTCAGAATCATAAGTAGACATTCCAAAACACTGTACCATGTTTAAATCATTTACATGCAACCATAGAGCATATGCGTTCTTGCTATAAACAGTAGTAGCCTACCAAGATCATAGTTCCATGTTAAATCAGAGAACCAGACAATGGAACAAAACAAATTTCACTTTCATAACAGAAATTTTTAAAACTGTGAGCCTCCTGCATGCAAAGTGGTGCAACCGGCCTTTCTCCATTCCTAGCACATTTATTCAGTAAGTTGTATCATCTCCCTTTTGGAAATGTGGAATCTGAGACTTGGAGACATTAGGCTTTTTCCAGCGTCATTCCTGCTGTGAATTTAGATTTGAGAATAAAATATGAGATACTTGACCTAGGCTGTACACTTAAGCAAGGGGGATTTTATACTTCCTCATTCTGCAAACTTTAACAATAATAGTGACACCGAAATAGTGACTTTAAGGAAGGGCTACCCAAATCTCCCTGCCAGGCAAATTACCAATCATTGACAATTTTCTCCGAGTAGTGCTGTGATTTAAGAAGAATTCTGTGTTTCTGGAAAAAGACTCTTCATAGCATCATTTGGTCTTCTTTGGACAGTTGAAAGAAGTGGTTTTCTTTTTTTGCAAAGCAGAATTTGAGCCCTTTCAAGTGAGGTAGCATAGATGTCTGAGATAGAAACAGCTCTAGGAAGCTCCTCAAGGCCCCTTCTCTTTGGCCTCTTCCTGCCCTTGGCCATGGTAGCTCCAATGTGTCTTTATGGAAAGAGATTTTACAGCCATTAATCTGGTTGTAAAGGGGGCCAGGGGGGTCAGACTATAATTAAATGCCAAAGTTTTATTAGATATAGATTATTTCGGCTTTTGTTGGCTACAACTGATTCTTATTACAAGTTATATTATATTGCATAGGAGATATACTGTAGGTTATTATTACCACAGGCTTTATCAGATATAGGGTATTATCTGGGTTTTGTTAGATATAGGTTAGATGCAGGCTTTTGTTAGATAATAGATTATCTGGGAATCCTTGGCTTTGGGGTAACTGATGTGGAATACTGGTAGAATACGTCTCCCTCCACAGGGCACCCTCCGACTTGCCTTGGTCCTAGATCCCCTCTGCAGTGTGGCAGCTCTCAGACTTTGGAGGAAAAGCATCCAGTGACCTTGGCAAGCCTCTTCCTCTCCCTGGACTGTCTCCCCGGGCACAGGAGGATGTAGCATCTTGGCCTAGGATTTCCTGAAGACTAATGAAATTAAGTTCACAAAGCCCTCTCTGCTCCTTGGGGAACGGGAGGGAGGCGAGGGGAAGAGAAGAGAAAAGCTGCCATTAAATTGAATAATCAGGCCTGATCACAACCAGGCCAGTTCTCCAGTCCAGCCTGTTACATCTGAGGGTTTGGTTCACTTATTTACAGACGGGCCTGGAGCCTGCCCTTCCCTCCCTCTGCAGCAGGAAAGAATGTGAAAAGTGATCGGCAGCTTTGTCTTCCTTCTGGCAGCTCTTATATTCTCTCCCATCCCAAACACAAAGATCATCTGTCAGATAGAAAAAATATCGGCAGAGGAAGTGGGATCATGTGACCCACGGCTAAGCTCGGGGCCTTGACACAGGCTTAGGCAGTGAGCTGGTCTGAGACAGGGATTGGCGGGTTACTGCAAAGAGAAAGCCTCTTCTAAATGCTCAGACTCACTGCAGACTTGAAGGATTTGGCTGTGAATACTTCTGGAATCCGCCCTGCCTCGTTCTTGATTAACCATTGAGACGACAGTGTAGATGCCGTGAGAGGTGACCCTCATTCTGCTCTGCTTAACTGGAGAAAACTGACCGTGATGTTGGTGCTGTGCTCAAACGTCAGTCCATTCATCAATTCAATCACTGAGTTATTCACTCATTTACTCATGTGTCAGGCATTGTGTAAGCAAAGGAGATGCAGAAACCAACAAGCACAGTCAGCCCGGGGCTTCCTTACCTGGCTTTTGAGGCCCGTGGACTCTCTGATAGGACAGGCGAAACCCACCCTGTGTGCTTTGCTAGACAGATGACCCAGAGCTGTGGTCTGATTCTCAAAGGTCTAGAAGCTGCTATTTCTTAGGAAGGAGCTGTTATAAGGGCCATTGTGGTTAAAAAGTAGAATCCATTAATTCAATCTGGGTGAAGTGGGGATCCCAGCACCTGGTGGGATGTCCAGGTGAAAGCATAAAATCCCAAAGAGGTCAAAGATGATTAAACCTCACAGCACTTGAACACAAGAAGAGGTGACAGTTTCTCTGGGGCATGTTGCCTGAGGATAGAAAGGTGAATGGGGACCTCCTGGGAGATAGGTGGAAAGAGGAGTCTGCATGGAGAGCACGGCCTTGAAGGTTCCCAGAGGTCTGCAATGCTCTGGGAAGACAAAGTGAGTATTGCTTTCCCAGGCACCGTCACTCCCTTGCCAGCAGAGGGAAATTGTGGAATTCTTGAACAAGGGTTGTGTTTTGTGATGCCTTGACACCCACGGCCAAAAACTCTGCTCAACCTTTGGGTGTTTGTGACACCTAATTTAGCAATTATCTGCTAATACATTTCTTGTCTCCTGGTTTGAACTCCATGGGGGCTGGAACTGGTCTTATTCTTCAGCAAGACCAGGAAGTTCCTCCTGGATCTTGGGTCTTTATTACAAGAAAGCTCCTGCACGGCAGCCCTTTGCACCTCCCACCAGGAGACAACGGTGTCTATTTCTTTCGTCCTTGAGTGTGGGTGAGTTTTGTGACTTGTTCAGGCCAACAGAACATGGCACAAGTGACACTGTGCATGTCTTGGAGCTGATGTCTTAAGAGGCCTTGAAGTCTCTGCCTTTCCCCTGTTGGAATCCAGCCTGTCTTGCTGGAGGGACCACATGGGGAGACAGAGCCTGGGGGAGGAGAGGGTGTGAGGGAAGACACAGGACACGGGGCCCTGTCTGATCATCTGAGCCAAGGAACTGGACGGATATGGATGTGATCTTGTACCCCCAAGGCAGTTTGGGCAGAACTGGCACAAGCTGTCCCCACC
>NW_003852464.1:295869-302115 GCF_000181295.1 Otolemur garnettii
CCCTTTCTTAGTGTCTCTTCTTACTTTTAATAATTTTTCATTCATGGACACTATCCCCCAGTGCCTACTGACTCCCACTTGTCCGTGCAGTATTTGGAGTTGAGCCCACTTCTCTCCTCCACAGCACAATCTCTGTGCCACAGTCACTCTTCCTATCATGGTGATCATGAATAAAGTCTTCCTCACCATGCTTTGATGAGTGCCATTGAAAAATTTTCTCTTTAGAGAAAACGAACGCAAACATATAATGCCTTGAGTCTCAATGAATACCTGCTTACACTGACAATCAACATAAAGAAAGAGTCTCAAGGCATATGTTTTAAGAAATAATTTGGAAACATGTCTGAGTTAGCAAATTGTGCTTTTCTGCAATAAGTTTTTAAGGTCTCAGAATGAAAAGTATTAGAGGACTTCTCTGAGTGGGGTAGGTACTGTTCTGGAATGTATTAGACTTCAAGGGCCCAAGAAAGTTTGCTTATCCTTCTGATCCTTGGGATTTATGACATTCTTAATCAGGAAGAAGGATCTGTGAGATTTCTTCCAGTTTTAAATGAAGGCAAAATTTATGAGCGGTTGGATGAATTGGCCATCTCTGTCTAGAGACTATTTCATTTCCAGCCTTCATTCAGAGCTGGGATTGATTTATCCCTTTGGTTGAGGGCCAGGCAGTCGGTCCTGAGCAGAGGTGCATGTGAGATGTTTATTAGTCTGGAGCATGGGCCTGGCAGTACTCTGCTTCCTGTCCACAACTAAGCCACTGCTGGGCTTTACAGAGTTGCCCACAAAGCAATGCCAGTCTCAGAGCAAGAGTGAGTGCGAGGTAATTGACAGCCTCTCAGATAACACCAGGGAGATTTTCAGTCTCACGCACAGAGAAAACCTTTTAATCTATTTTCCCATATTTTGTATTTAGATTTTGCTGCCATATTCTACTCCCAACCTTTATGTCTCTCTAAATTTCCCATAAAACTCTCTTGAAATGGGATCACAACCTATTCTCATTCTTTTCTCTCTTTCCCTTCCCCTCATGAGTTCAGCTCATCTGTATGTCCATCAGAATCATCCACCCTCATTATTTGAGCTAAGCCAAAAGAAGAACCAGGAATGAATTTCCTAGCATTTCCCTCTCCTTCAACAAGAAGGTGTGGGGATGTTTGGGAGGAGTGTTGGGTTCTGAGTTGAGGTCTCATGAGGACTTGCTGTATGCTTGCCTTCTGAGAACCCTGTCATGGCCCCAAGAACCAGCCAAGACAAGATGGCATTAAGCAGAGAGAAGCCATTGTTGCTGGGGCCATCCTCACTCAGCCAGTTCCACTAACTGTGTCAGCTGGCCACCGATGGAGGAGCAAACCTGGGCACACTCAGCCAAATCTGGGCCAGGTCAGCAGAACCACTCTGCTGTCCCACAGAATTGTCAGAACTCACTGTACCTATTGTTTTATACCACTGAGTTTGGGGGTGGGCTGTTAATACACAGCGATATTGCAGTGACAGACAGGAAATGGCAGCTGTCTACTGCCTTAAATCCAGCCTGATTCAGGCCAAGGACTAACTCAATCTCCCTTCTTCCCAAGTGTGGATATCTTTTACTACTCTAGGCTACCACGATTTTCCTCTCAGCCAAATTTCTTTACCAAACATTTTGGTACTAATCATAATCTTGTCTTGTAATTTTTTAATATTTTTCTTGTACATATAAACATTTTACTATGTTATCTCACCACTCTGCCCCTCTCCCCTCCCAAATAATGTCTCATTGTACCATCTCACTTAGCATTATGCCCATGGCCCACTGGCAAAAAGGTTTTGGAATTGTCCGTATAAAATTAGCAATATTAATTTGGGAACTTGACTCGTGTATTTTGTTTTGCAATAGAGTAAAGCAGTGACATAATTGAGTGATACCCAGCAGTGAAAGCAACTGCCCCTGGTAAATGGTACTAACCCCCTCCACACACACACACACACACACACACACACACACACACTATGGCATCCGAGTGTGGGCCGTCTGCCTTCTCTACTGATCACAAATTTCCTGAGGCCAGGGCCCATTTCCTGTTTCCTTCCCAAGACCTCAATGACCAGCAAAGCCAGCTGATTCTTGGTCATAGACAATCGCCAATTGCTTGTTTGATAGCTCCTTTAAAGGAGGTAACTGGCTAACCATCTCTGCTAATCGATGGATGTTTTGCAGTCCCTGCCTGGCCCTCTTCCCCTCATTTCTCCTTGATTACTGCCAGGGAAGATTTCTCCATCCCAACCCCAGGGAGTCTATTTCATTTCCTAATTACTTTCCCTGCTGAGAACATTCTTGTCTTGCTGTATCTAACCCAAATTCCCCCCTCTGTAGCTGCAGGCCATTGCTCCTTAGTCTAAATCCTCTGGAAGAAAGAGTAATTCCCTTGATTAATTTATATTGTAATCTCAAAGCTGTTTATACATCGCAATTTCGGCTTCCCTTAGAGTCTCTTTTCCTAGATTATAGAAAAGAAGATTTCTCTCTCCATTTCCTCTCTGTGCCTAAATTTTTGGCTTATAATCCTCTAAGGTCTCCCTAGGTGTTGTGTATGTTTAGATATTTTTCATTCCAGGCTGGCGTATAATAGTTGCTCTATTGACTGAATGTTTATTTTAGCCTATGTCTTAGGCACTAGGTTAAACATTTTTACACACATTATTTCTTTTGAGTCTGAATGAGGCCAGTGCCATTGTCAACCCTATCTAATACATGAAGAAACCATGTTCTCAAGTTCACACAGCTGGTGTGAAGTGAGAACTCTGAGTGTGAGTCCTTAGTGGCTGTTCTATACTCTCTTCAAAGATGGCACCCGTCTTCTCAGTGCTTCTCCCACTGGTACCTAAATGACTCCAGAGATTCTCTGCAGAGATTTTACCTTCGTGTGCTTGTAGAAATAAGTGCCTTTAACTAGTCAAATGATGTGGGTTCAGGTATCAGTGGGAGCACAGGTTGACCACAAAAAGCTGTTCTTTCTTGCACACAGAGGACTGGGATCTTGGACAGTTATTTTCTGATCTGTGAAACGAGAAAGTAATCACTTACTGTGATATCTCAGAGGACATAATTATGAAGCACTAGACCCCTCAGAACTGGTTTTATTCATTAGAAGCATTTATTTTTGCTACTACTAATTATTATTATTATCATTAATTTTGAGAGTGAGAAATAAGGATGTAGGGAACTCAATAAATCCAGAAATGTAAAAATAGCCCATGATTATTAAGTGTTGCAGCCTGGTCTGGACTTGGAATTTTGAATTGTACCCTTGACTTATCTCTGGCACTCATTAAGCCGGGCTGTTATAGACTGAACTGAGTCTTTCCAAAATTCACATGTAGAAACCCTGACCCTGCTGTGAATATGTTTGGAGAGAGGGCCTGAAGGATATAATTAAGGACAAATGAAGTTGTAAGATAAGGTCTTAATCCGGTAATCCTAGTGGCTTTATAGAAGAGGGAGAGAGTGAACTCCACGTTTACACACTGAGGACAGGCCCTGTGAGGACACGGTGAGAGGTGGCTACCCGCAGCCCCAGGAAGCACGTCCTCACCAACCAGACACCGGCCCTAATGAGAACTTGCTATGGGACTTTCAGCCTCTAAAACTGTGAGAGAAGGAATTTCTGCTGTTTAAACCACATAGTCTACGATGTTTTTGTGGAAGCTGTAGCAGACAGAGACCCTGGGTCAGACACTGATGGCTTTGTGATCAATTCATAACATCACACCCCAGTATTCTCTTGCTCCTTCTTGTCAGTGAAACGGTAAACTCCATTTGCAGATAACTTTTCTCTGGTTCCCAGGATTTCCTTTCTTTTCGGGAATGGTGAAATGGTCCTAAGTGAACCATCATGGGAAGGACCCTCCCTCCTGGGGTTAGTCTTTGCCTAGAAGTGTAGCCTGCAGACTCTTTCTTGGCAAAAGGAAGTTACATTAGCAACTCACCTGCCAGCCATGAGAAGCAGTATATTTTTGTGGTTTCTTTATTTGCTTTAAACAGTGAGTTTCTTTAAAATATTTCATAAACGTGTCTCTTCTTTAAGCTAACAATGAAGCTACTTACCTATTTCTCAGGTAGCATGATACAAATGAATGAACATTGTGTTAGGTGGAAGTCTTCAGCCTCGGTGCTTAAGCTTTCGGAGCCTCTTTACTTTTCTGTGAAATGAGTTTGTTGCATTAGATGAGAGTCTGGGACTGATACAGCGGTGGCATCCAGACAGGTGTCACAGATGATTGGTGGATCATCTGTGGATGGCTGCAGGCCCCAGAGCTTACCTGCCCCTGAGGGGGGATGCTTGCCTCCCATCTGTTGGTGCCATGTGGAGTGCACACATTCAGGGTTGTCAGATTTGGGATTTTTCCCCCCAAAAGTTAGAGATCAGATTTCTTTGTGACATTCCATTTTTTTTTTTAAAGTATGAGGCTAAATTACATTTTATGACAAGAGCAAGATGAATTGAAATAAACCAGACAAGAGAATCCAGCGGAAGCTCCAGGGGACTGGGTTAAAGTAGGGCTGCAGGTCTTGCCCACGAAGTCGACAGGCAAGTTTGATTCAGGAGTCTGGGGTAGGGCAGGAAATTCTGGGCTGCTAATGAGGTCCTGGGTGACACCATGCTGTGCTCTGGGCAGCAGGGCAGCTGGAGGGTCTTGGGAAGAGCTTCCGTGCACCTCTAACGGTGATGATGTCACAGGCTAAAGGAAGGGGGTGATTTTGGCAGGTCATGACGTAACCAATAAGGGGACATGTGCACTGGGGGCAGGCTGAGGGGTCTCATCAGGAAGTCTACTCAGGGGTCTTCAAAACCTCAGCTCTTTTGTCTTGCAGAAAATCTACCATTTCTGGGAAATAACTCAAAGGTCAGGTAGTCAATTAAGAGAGAGGATGATATGGGGTGGGTCAATTGTTCAATGGGGGGCTGGTTACAATATGGTGCATTCTTTTTGGTTTTCAGAGGAGATAAAAACCTTAATTTTCTTTTTCCATATCCATTTTCCTCCTCCCCTACTCTGCTGAGGGTCCCACTTCAAATTCCCTTGGGGTCTGCTCTTCCAAGCTAACCTGGGATGGCCTTTCTCTCCCCTGTGTTATGATAGAAAGTTTCCTTGGGCAAAGGAAGTTACATTAGCAAGTAGACCAAACTTTTCTTCCCCAAGACGTACAGCTTGTTTATTTTTTACAATAATAATTGACAGGGTAAACTATTTTTAATTTTCCTAAATCTATGTAATTAATATGTCCACTTTAGGAATCAATTATCCTTGATAATTACAATTGGTGCTATGGCTCATAAACTGAACACCAGTCTTACTAACGATCTGAATGAGACATAATTTCTTGTTGTTCAAAGAGATGATCAACTCTAATCAGCAGTAAATTCAATCAAAACTTACTGACATCAATTGAAATCATATTAGAGTTTGTAAAAATAGGATAATTATGCTCATCTTGTAAGTTGCAGGTATTGTAACCACCCTAAAATATGGGCCGATTTGAATAAATGCTTGCGTTTGCTGGGTCTAGGCAGGCAGATGTGGAAATACGTAATCTGCATACATAAATCAGGAATCTTTTTTTTTTTTTCTCTTTATGCCTCTGTGGTTGTGTGAAATTCAATTAATTCTTTTTTTTTTGGAGCTCAGGCGGGTATAGGCTAGGCAGGTATTAGTGTGCAGGACAGCCCATGGTGCGATTTGTCACCTAGCATTAGGTCTTTTAAAAAATTCCCCTTGATTCTTTAAAGATAAGTTTCATAGTGGTTAAAATGATAAATGCTGGAGCTACTTTGGCTGGGTTCAAACCCCAGCTCCACTAGGCAGAACTGTGTCTCTACCCAGTGTAGGGAGAATGCTGGTGCTCTGATCCTGTGCCCTTAGATTCCCTGAGATGACCCTTAAACAGTGACTGAAGAGCCCAGGACGGTGGTTTCTGTTGCTGGTTCCTGGGGCACACACATCTCCTAAAACCCTGAGAATCTCCAGAGTGAGACTGTCTTTTGTATGCTAATGAGTGGAGTAGCAGCTGGGGGCCCCTGGATAGCTTGGGGGGCATGTGGACTGCTCAGAAGAAATACCACTGGTAGGATTAGAGACTTGGGAGGTTCAGCCATACCCCACCCCCAACCTCTAGGAAAGGGGGAGGGGGTGAAGGTTGACTTGCCCTGGAGAGGTGGGGCTTTAACTATTATTTTGCAATTTGACCTTTGGCTCAATTTTTTTTTT
>NW_003852464.1:302148-318252 GCF_000181295.1 Otolemur garnettii
TTTTTTTTTTTTTTTTGTTTAGCAGGCCCAGGCTTCATTCAAACCTGCCAGCCCCAGGATAAAGGATCAGCACTCTAACCATTGAGCTATAGGAGCCCAGCCCTTTGGCTCAAGTTGGCTCAGTTTCTCTAAATATCTGCTTTACTAAAATGGCCACATTTCTGGTAAGGGGATATCTAATGTTTGAGGGTACCTTTCCCACACTGGGAGCCACTCCAAGCAATTAATCAAACCCAAGGAAGAGGTGGTAGGAACCCCTGATTCTGCCAACTGGTTAGAAGCACAGGTCACAAGCCGGCATCATAGCTCATACAACTTCTAACTCCTGGGCTCAAGCCATCCTCTAGCCTCAGTTTTTCTATTTTTATCTATTGTCTATGGTAGAGACAATAGGGGGAGGTCTCATTTTTGCTCAGGCTGGTCTCTAACTTGTGCACTAAGCAATCCACCCACCTCATCAAGCCACCTTGCCCGGCCCCCGTTATTACTCTTATTATTGTTAATATGCCCTGCAAAGCAGCTGTCATCAGACTCAGTGCAGCTCACAGTCGCTAACAGCAATAACCGCTGGGAATATTTGCCCACATTCCCTTGTTGGCTGTGAGCCGCAGTGACTGAGTTAGACAGGGCAGGTACTCCTGGGCTGGAAAGGTAGAAAAAGCCACTGAGGTTCACGGTGAGTTAGTTACACAGGAGCACTAAGACAGATGATTCGACACAGGTTTAGTTCATGTTTCTGTTCCATGTCCACTACACCCTGCTCGCCTGTGTTTGAAAACACTGGGAAGGTTTATTGGAAAGGAGGGAGCAAGGACCTGAGAGCTGTCCCCAAACATCTGAAGGAGAGGAAAGAGGGGGCGTGGCTTCATGGGGATGAATGCCTGGGCCTTGGAGGCTGGATGGGATCCAGCTGCACTGTGGTCCAACTGTGTGACCTAGGGCAGGTCACCACCCCTCTGTGCTCTGTCTCCTCATCTGCAAAATGGGGCGTCACCAGAACTTTCCGTATAGTGTTGCTGTGAGTGCTGGAGGCTCAGCCAGCTTACCCATTAGACATCATAGGCTTAAGGGCCAACATGTCCATAGGAGCCCAGGAAACTGTTTTAATTTCTTTTTAAAGCTGAAGGGAAAAAAATGAAGTTTTGGGTAGAAGAAAATATGTTCATACAAAATATTAGTATAGTCATCTTTACACACCATGCTAGCCATACAATATAATTTGTTATTATGATTTTTTTTTTTTTTTTTTGGATGGAGGAAGGGGCTATGAAGGCCAAGTGCTCAGAGTTCATGGAAGTCCTAATGTGGCCCTGGTTGGGAGGAGTCAGCCCAGCCCTGCACAGGGAGTCCTGGGCTTGTCTTGCCACCACCGACCCTGGTCGTGCACAGCACAAAGAAGGTCACCAAGCAGACTTCCTCTTAGGAAGGACTTCAGGGAAGTCTGTGGGTTACAATGGCAGACTTCAAACTGGGGCTGAACACGGTAGCTCTATTTTAGCAAAGACTAGACAAGGACTCTGCCATGAGCCAAGAATTGGGGGGCTGCAAGCAGTTGGTGGAGAAAACTGGTGGCCGGGCACTGTGGGATCAAAGGATTCTGTGGACATGATCCCCAATTGTGACCCACCCATGTCTTCAGCACAGTTGCCGGACCTACAAAGCTTCTCTAGCTCCCCTCCTGAGGAGAACTGCTCCGACAAGTTCAAGGTCAGGGGCACGACCATATCAT
Organism: Otolemur garnettii; assembly: GCF_000181295.1. NCBI lineage: Eukaryota > Metazoa > Chordata > Mammalia > Primates > Galagidae > Otolemur > Otolemur garnettii. The sequence goes on from NW_003852464.1 coordinate 303,878, forward strand.
AGCTGAACAAGTGGAGCTTTGCTGATAGAGAGGAGATGAGAAATTCCTTGTGTGGGGTGTAGTCAGCCCAACACCTTCCTGCTCAAACAGTGGCCCAGCAGCTAGAGTCTCAGACCCTGCTAGGACACTATTAGACACGCAGATTTGTGTGCCTGCCCCAGGTGCCCAGCATTTTAACAGGAAAGGTGGATGTTTCGTGCACTATAAATTGAGAAGCCCTGCTGTAATTCTTGGGTCACCGGGCACTGCTGGATCTGGGATTGCACCTACGTGGTGGGATTGATCCCTCCCCCTTCCTCCAGCCAAGGGAGCAGGAACAAGGGATGAGGAGCTGCTGCTTTTTGGCCCAGGTCAGTGTTTACCAGCCTCAGTTGCTCATTGGTCTCACCCAGAGACCAATTAAGCCAGAAACTCTGAGAGGGGGAATAAAGACCGGTATATATTAAAAGTTTAGCACCAGGAGCTATGGCTCATGCCTGTAATTCTAGCACCCTGGAGGCCGAGGCAGAAGGATCACTTGAGCTCAGGAATCTGAAACTAGCCCGAGCAACTGCGAGGCCCTGTCTCTGCAAAAAAATAGAAAAATTAGCCGGGTGTTGTGGTGGGCATTGGTAGTCTCAGCGACTCAGGAGGCTGAGGTAGGAGGATTGCTTGAGCCCAGGAGTGTGAGGTTGCTGTGAGCTAGGCTGATGCCATGGTACTTTATTAGGGTGACAGTGAGACTCTGTCTCAAAAAACCTAGAAGTTCCCTTGTGCACTGTGCAGCCAGATTTAAAAACCACTCATTGGGTAAATGTAGAGATATTTCAGTGGAAAATTTCCTGCAAGGCCTTAGAACCAGATCTTGGGTTGACATGAAAGAACAGTTTTGCCTGAAGTCTTCTCCCTATGTAGAAATGGCAAATGGCAGACCACGAGGACGTAAGGTGTTCAAAACCGAGGCTGTTTCACTTTAACCCTTTGGGTCCTGCAACTTTGTGGCTCATGCTGCCCTTCTCCCTCTGTGTGAGAGAAGAGCAGAGGAACGAGCCTGGAGGCTTTGCAGGGCTGACCTCCGAGTGGTAGGCGTCCCTGACAGGCCTTCAGGTGGGAGCGCGCCTCTGGGCATCTTATCCCTGGATCTGCGTCAGCATCAAATTACCCATTTTGTGGACTGAAAAAATCACATGAGAAAGGACTTTAGGACAGGTGTAAATTACTCTATAACTTGGGGGGTGGATAAAATGTCACATTTCTAACCGTGTCTACATCAAATCAGTTCTGGCTCAGAGTCCTTGTTCCCCGTGGCAACTGGGAAGCCTAAGACCACCTCTGGCAGGCCTTGCCTGGCAGCTCCTGGGCTCTGCAACTAGGACGTGGGGAGATAGGGTGATGCACCCTCAGTCCATGCAGATCAGGCCCCACTGCTCTGCAACACAGGGGTCAGACGCTGCCCCTTCAATATCCTTGCAGGCATCTCTGCTTGCAGCGGACCTCAGAGACGTGCCTCAAAGCACATATTTCCCTCAAGGGCTCTCACTTGGACCCTGATACCTCAGAATTTGGAGCTTGTCCCTGCTGTCCCTGGATGCCACCTCACAGTGTCCGCCTAAGCTTGGAGTGATGTCTGAGAGTGGACCACAGCCTCCACCCCTGTTGTGTCCTCAAGCCTCTTCCCTCCCCGGGAAAGGTGGGATCCAGCTCCCCACCCAGAGCCACTCCACCTCCTGTCCCTTCAGAGGCTTCCCATTAGACACTCTTTCCAAGACGGTGGCCCAAGTGCCACACGACTGTTGGGTGTTCTCTGGAGCACCAGAAACGTGCCTTGTCCACATTGCCACGAGCCACAAGTATAAAGCATACGTCAAGTATTGAAGACTTGTATAAAACAAATACAAAATAAGTCAGTAATTTTTACATTGCTTACATATTGACTTAATGCTTTAGATCTGTCGGGTTGAATCAACATATTATTCAAATGAGCTTCACCTATTTCTTTTCATGCTTTCAAGTATTTTCTAGGAAATAGACAATTCACACGTGGTTTGTGTTCTATTTCCATCAGACGGCACTGCTCTGTGTATAGTGCTTCTGCCCATGGCGGCCCACACGCACTCCTCAGGCTGAAGCACAAGTGGGCCAGCCTCACCTCACCCAGCCTTGTTCCTGCCTACTCTTCTGGGAAAGCCTGGAATTCTGCACACAGGCACCTGGCTGCCCTGGCCTGCTGTGACTGGCAGAGGGGAGGGAAACAGAAACACTAAATCATGAGTGAATGTCTTGGCCTCTTGTATTCTCAATCTTCTCTCTGGTTTTACAGATGAGGCTGCTAAAGCCCAGAGAGGGCAAGCAACTTACCCTAAGACACACAGAGTGAGTTACAAGAGGACAGAGCACCCGCAGCTCTTGCCCCCACACTAAGTACCTCCTGCACCTCCTAAGGGCAAAACAAAATGGCAGGCAGGGTCAGATGGGAAAGGGGTGGTAACAGAAGAGGGGAACCCCAAACCCTGACTTTGGAGGGTGCTGCTGGGATGATGGCACAAGGATGTGATTTCAGCACCCCCGATCTTGAATTCCTTTTCTAACTTCCATTTGTCCAGGCCCTCAATTTTCAATTCTTATCACTATAGAAAATATTCTGCTGTGCTGGTGTAGGTTCTTGGTTTATTTGTTTAATTTATTATACATAATTATTATTCTTGCTGAAAGCTGCTCAAATCCCTTGGGAAGCAAGGCAGAGTGAACACACAAAATATGCACAAATTACAGTAACTTCTGTGCTGTTGCCTTGGGTGTTTCCTCATGAAGGTGCCTGAGGAAGAGAGTGAGGAAGGAGGCCGTCCTTCATACAGCCAGGGACGGTCCTTCCTCAGGGGAACGGATACTTGTCATTTATAAAACATAGACCCTCCTCTGGGGGAAGGTTGCGAGAGGCTTCAGTGGGCCAGGAGAGACGTTGAAAGAAAGACACAGGGTCAAGTTCAAATCCCTGCGAGCTCCCATTACCAGGTTTGTTTCTTTTCCCCCTTTCCTTCTCCTTGGGGGATAAAATTGCTTTTGTGCATCAGAAACTCTAGAAGAGGATTGGATTGCTCAGTGGAATTTCATGAAGCCCTACTTCTAACTTTACCCTGTTCTTATCTGTAAGCAAGAATAGAGACTTTGCAAATAGCTCAGGATGTCTCTCTAAGCTGTAATCGAGCTCCATGAACATTCCAGGTTGCTGATTTCCCCTCTCACTTTGTCTACAGTACAAGAGATGGAGGAGCTGCCCCCAGACCTCTCCTGTGCTCATTGGGGTAGAAACCCCATCACGGAACCCTCCAGTTAAAGACAGCCGGCATGAACCCTTTGTTAAGGACATATCTTTAAGGAGAATTTTTCAGGAACAATGGTTTGAATGGCTGTTCATTTGAAGGTAGATGAATAATCTGATGGTGACACAGTTATCTTTTAAAAGGCCACAGCATCACGACCATGGTTGCTATTTTTTGGAGTACCTACTTTGTCTCAGGAACTGAGTTAAGCCATTGGCATCACTTGATGGCCTTCGCTCTGTGTGTGTTTTAACGTGGGCCTTGCCTCACTTAGCTGAGCCTCGATGTCCCAGCCAGGCTGGACCGCTCACTTGACCAGAAGGAGCACTGTTGGGTGGAACAACTGCCCTCCAGGGACGCAAGGACTGTGTCTTACATGATAGGTGTGGGGTTGGTTTTGGAAGTCAGGGATGGAGAGCGAGGGCAAGATTGCCATACACAATAGGGAGAAAAGGATTCAAAAATCTGAATGTCAGAAGGAAGAACGTGAAAAGAGGGGAAAAAAAGAGAAACCGGCAAGAGTCTCAGTCACAATGGTATAAGCAGTGGAAACCCCACGGGGCTGAAATGCACAAAGGATATTTTAAACACAAAAATGTGCTAATGTTCAGAGCATTTGTTTTTCCAGGATGCAAACCCATTCTTCCCCTCCCTGTGGCTCTTCCTCAATTAGTCAACGAAGGGGACTAACCTCGAATGCTCACTAATGTTTTTTTAATTAAATGATAACTGTATACATTAATGCAAACATGGGGTACAGTGTAGTGTTTTCATATACAATTTGAAATATTTTCATCAGGCTGGTTAACATAGACTTTGTGTCATTTACTTAGTTATTGTGTCAAAACATTTATACTCTAGTTCTAAAAAAGTTCACTTGTACCCTTGTTAGACAGACCATATAGGTGATCTTTCCAGTCACCCTCCCACCACCCAGCCGCCCTTCTCCCCTCCCCTCCCTCACCCCACAGTTGTTTTCTGTGAGATGTTTTGGTGCTGTTATTGTCATTCTTGGAACGGAGGAAGGGCTTGGATTCTGTGTCTGGAACCAGGTGAGGCAGGACACTTCAGGGAAGAAGGACTTTAGAGACAGAGTAGGCTGCAATACGTGACTGTCCCCCAACTTTAAAAAATACTGATGGAAAGATCAGGATGTTTGTAGGTCATTAAATAAAGGTTTCTATCTTATCCGGATTTCAAGAGTCTGAGGGATTTCAGCAGACATTTCTGCCTCCATGGCATCACATCGGTCTCTCTCTCTCTCTCTCTCTCTCTCTCCCCCTTTACCTCATCTTGAGCCTGTACACAGGAAATATACAGAGAAAGCCATGGGTGGTTTGAAAAATATTTTACAGAACCCCCTCCAGGGAGTTTGCCCACCACGGATGGGGAACGGATGGCTGAGAAGCAGGTGGGCACACATACCACACACTCGGATGTTTCCTTTAATGGGATAAATCTTGAGTTTTCTATTGTGTACTCAATTAGAGGTAGGAAGCCTCTATGGGAAAAATAGCGCCATAGAAATTAGCATTGTCTGCAATATACATATATAGGTTATCTTCATTTTTTAAAAAAAATTATTCATTCTTAAGTCTATTATGGCCATCAAAGTGCTGAGTATTCTACTTCAGTTCAGGATTCGTTATGTAAATCTTTGAACAATTCCATCTATCACACCTTACGCCGGGAGTTATTTGGTGTCTTCCGCTGCTTGGATAAATCGTCTTTACCAATATTTTTTCCTTCACACTCAGCTCTGTTAACCCCTGGGTTCCCACAGCAGGTTGCCTCGTTCTGGCCTTGGAAATGTGCCGTTATGTTCATGGATGTGTTAGCATCTAATCTGGCCGTCTGGATTTCAGGCTTTCCTGGCTGTGCTTGAGTGATCTGGGTGTCTACCAGAAGCTTCCTGATAAAATACTGCCATCTCTGTGATGGCAGACTTATAGTTTACTTTTAAAATAACTCACTTGAAATTTAATAGGAGGTCTTAAAGCCACATCTGATTTAAGCCCAATCAGTTCTAGCTCTTAAGAACACTCTTGGCACACCAGCCTGGGTCTTCTAAGCTACTGAGTGGAAACACAAGCTTGCTATTGTGTGGTACCTTAGTGCTTTATTCACTGTGCATATAAAAGCAAAACGAAAAAAGCAGACCAGGTGTAGACTGTTAATAAACTTGTTGACATGTGACAAACACCTGCAGAGGGTCTAAAATTGGGGACAACTTTTTTCAGTTGAGAAGTAAAGTGCCAAAGTGGCACGTTCCATAGGAAAGGGGGAAAATCCTTTAAGATATTAGCTTATGATAATTGGTGATTTTTAAAAATCAAAGAAATCACCAGATCCATAATATTTATTTTCTAACCTCTGATGTAAAGGAAGAGAAGATGGGGTTTTAATTGTCTTTTCTTGGCACATCTAAGCATCTTTGAGGAGAGAAAGGCAAGGAGCTAAACAATCCTTCAGCCTTGCTCTCAAAGCCCCAGGAAGGAAGCATGCAAGGTGTTTTGTTGAATGACAATTCTGTAAAGAAGGTTTTGGCATCCCCACTTTACAGATGAGGACACTGAGGCTCAGGAGGCTCAGACTGTGTTGTAAAACATGAAATCTCCCTGAGTCCATCCTCTTGCTGTTGTATTACTCCCTTGTGCTTGCCTGGTACTTATGGCTTAGTCTTTTAAAGTTCCTCTGGACACACCTCCAAAATTAAGAACACTCTGTCACCAAGGACATGTCTACATTGCTAAGCAGAGTCTCATTATTTAGCTTTTTCCCCTGATTAGGATTTGTCAAACTCATTGCTTTATGAAATTATGCAAAGCTGACTTACCACTCAGTCTTCTGTGCAGAGCAGCCCTTGTTTTCTGCTCATTGTTGATCTCCTGGTACCTCCTGATGTGCACTGCAGTCTTCCTATTGTTCCCCTTCAAGATTCCACCTTGATTTTTCCTATGGAGAAAAATATTGCTTTGAAAATTACAGAAAAAAAAGAACCCAAACAAAATATTTCTAATGTAGCCTTGATTTAAAATTAGAGGAACAATTTGCAAGGCTCATTCTAGTGAGCTTGGAAAGAGATGGATGCCTACATGCTCTGTGTGTAGGTTTGTTTTCTGATAAAATGATTTTGCAGAGGAACTGTGAAAAACATTTAAACTTTTCCATTAATTGTACTTCCAGAAATCTTTCTTAACAATAATAGTCTCAAAAGTAGAAAAATTTTCATACTCAGAGAGATTGGCTACTGTGTTATTTTTAGTGATGGTATAAAATAGAGGAATGATTTAACTGTCCAACAACTGGATCGTGGCTAAGTTAACATAAAGTACCTACTCATGAGTATTATGGGACCATTAAAGTGGTGTTTTTGAAAATTTCAACTTTTATGTGACAATCAAATATATCTCCAAGTCTCCCTAAAAGGACATAAAGGGATTTTAAAAAACATAGAATCATAGGGTCCGAGAGAGAGGAGGAGGCTACAGAAGATAAGATATGACAATACATTTTAAAATCTGGAAATCAGATTTACTGTTGGTAATTGAGTTATGTGCCTGAGAAAGCTGAGCCCTAAGTGCCCACTGCGGTGAGGACAGGAAGGAGACACATCCATGTTATGAAAGCATTCAGGGTCTAGCTGGAAGGGCTCAGGAACTCAGCACATCAGACAGCATGGAGGGGAAGGAATGTGTGAAATTAAAGCCAGGAGTGTGGCTGAACATTTTCACAGAAGCAGCAAGAGCCTGAATCGTCTCCTCAACTATTGTACCCCACCTCTGTGGAAGACTGGAAGTTTCTAGAGGTTAAACCAGACAGGCTCTAAGCTCTGGGACCTGAGACACAAGGCAGGAAAAGACAAAAGCTATGTAATCAAGAAAAATGGGGATGAAATGGAGATCCATGCATTGATTGAACTGTGACATTCTTAGCCTCCTTTTCCAAGCTATGCTAATACCAGGAGGACAACTTATAGTCACAGTGGAAGATTGGCGGATTCTCTGGGTAGAAACTAGCAAGCCCAAGAAAAGAAATCTGCAGATTCTGGTAGCTGGCAGGGGTGGAGGGAGAAAATGAGAGAGGGTTCTCACATAATGACTGGGTCCAAAGCCTGTCACTCTCTGATTGATTCACTCAACCACTTTCCGAAATGATTCACTCTCTGGTAAAGTCCACTCTGTGATCAAACTTGCCCATACATAGAAAGTCCAAACAGCTTTTCACTGCCTCATTTGGAAATAAGAACAGATGGGTGAGGATCACCAGTCACTTACAGAAAGCATGTGATATGAAAGGTGGGCACCAAAACAAGCCCTCAGCAAAAGGAAACACAGAGGAAACAGAGACAATGTGATAAGCTGAAGAAATGAAAATCAGCACAACAATTAATAATACTTCCTTAGGAAGGTAAGATAAGATGTTATATTCATGAATGAATGTAAAGGAATATTTAGAATTTTAAAAAATAACTTTTTGAAAATCAAAAATATAACAGTAGAAATATCAAAAATTCAACGAAATAGTTGTAAAATGAAGTAAACTCCTGGAAAATAGAATAAAGACACAAAGATCTGTAAAAGGCAGAAACAAGTTTCAGAAAAAGAGAACAAAGGAAAAAGAGGAAATAATGTTTAGAAAAATTTTCTTATTTTAAAGGATCTATTACAGAGAATTTTAGAAAAAAGACCTTTAACAAGGCATATTAGAATGATCTTTTAGGACACTAGATATAAAGAAAGGATCCTACAAATCTTTCAATGACAGAAAGCTGTGCATATACCAAGTATTAGAAATCAGAGTGACATCAGACTTCTCAATAGCAACACTGGAATCTAAGTGACAATGGAGCAACTTTAAATTCAGAGGGAAAATGATTTCCATTTCAGAGTTCTATATCCAGCAAATGGTGTATTCAAACAAGGCACTAGATATGCACATTTTCAGTTATATATGTTTTAAAAAATTTTACTTCTCATACCTCCTTTCTCAGAGGAAATTTAATTCACAACAAAAAATGGAATAAGATAAGCAGTTGAGAGAGATGGGATTCTGAAAAGAGTCAGGGAACACAGCAAAGCAGGGAGAGGATTTTCAATATGATGGAGAAAAGACAACAGGGCAGATGGTTGTCCAGCCACCTTAGTCATCAGTCTTAACTGGCTCTGCAGGACAGAGACCTATAGAGGAGGTACACCAATATGAACACAAGCAGTGGCTGTGTGGTATTCAGAGGGTCTGGAAAAGTACTTGTGATGAGCACACAGGAAACTAAGCCAATTAAATATAAGGCAACTATTAACTTTAAGGAAAACAAAAGTTTCAGAAGGGAGACATAAGAAACTAGGAGTAACTGTTACATGGAGCCAGATAAACATTAAATTTTGAGTAGACCAAATATTGATCCTAAACTACATTAGAGAGATGGAGGGAGGGGAAGTGTGCCTGTGTGTTTGTAGGGGGGGAGGGGAGAAAGAGCTAAATTCCTAGAAGGAAGTCAATGTCTAAAACTACAAAATTAAGCACTGGCTGATAAGCATTGTGCAAGGTTACTATTTTTCTTCTAATATTAGTTTTCTTCTGAAAATTTATCAGCTGTACAATCTGCAAAAATCTGCAAAGACCCAGAGCTTAAGGCTGATGTAGGACATGCCGGGACTACACATTGGTAGAAATGATGGCCTGGTCTAGACAGGTAGCTTTGACTGTGCCTGCTCATCTCTAGCTTTAGCTTTTCACTCGAAGGGGAGTTTAATTATTGGGGAACAGAAGAGACCCAATACGTAAGAAGAATGGCCTCTGAGGGCCAAGGCAGGTCTATGCTCCAAATCTCATGCACTTGATTCACAGGTGAGCACTTTTAGACCTCTCTCAGAATCTGTTCATTTTTTCTCTTTGCCTTAATGAACCGAACTCATCTAACGCATTCTCAAATTCATGAATATTAAAACCAGCAAATTACAGAACATTCAGAGGTTGCTATGGGTGCTGCTGCAAACATAGTTGTTATGAGCCTACTGGCAAACAAGGAGACGTAAATTGCTCACAGTAAAAAGCATAATAGTTTACAACCGCGAAGGGAAGGGATGAATAACCCTGGGCCTTGATCTATTTTGGCCTAGTACCATAACTGATTATGGTGGTTCATTTCACATGTCAGCTTGGCTGCGTCAGTCATGAGGCCCAAGATTTGTGGTCAGACATTATTCTAGATGTTTTTCTAAGGATGTCTTGGAAGGAGATTAACATTTAAATTGGTAGATTTTAAATGGATTGCCCTCCACCATGTGAGTGTGCCTCAGATGACTAGATGGAGCAAAGCCAGCTCAGGGGCAGATGGCCCTAGGACTTGACCTGCATCTCTAGCTTGCTGGCCCACCCTGCAGACTTTGGACTTGCCAGCCTCCACCTATGTGAACAAAATACTTTAACATCATTCTATTTTTCTTGCTCTCTCTCCACATACACATTCTATTGATTCTGTTTTCTCTGGAGAACTTCCAAACATGGATATTTATAATAATTCCACTTTTTGTTCAGCAACTATTTATCAGGCACCTATTAGTTGAGTACCATTCTAAGAACTTGGATGCATTATTAAGCAATACAGCCTAAGACCCTGCTGTGGGGTGATTTATTCCAATGGAGGAAGGAAGAAAACAGTAAATATGAAAGCACAGTAGAAGCACTAAGTGCTCTAGGAAAGATAAAAAGTAAGACAATGTAAGGAGACATTGGGTCATCAAAGGAGGTTAGACTAATTGGTCTATTAAGAAAGTAGATAAACGCCTATGGTTCATCTTACAAGGGTACATATGAATCTTTCTAAATGTAGAATATAAATGTCTTAACACAATAACTAAGAAAATGACATGAAGGCTATGTTAACCCCAGTTTGATAAAAATATTTCAAATTGTATATAAAAACAACACACTGTACCCCATGATAGTATTAATATACACAGCTATGATTTAATTAAAAAATTATCACAATGCTTAAAAAAAGCAGATAAATATGAAACGTTCTCTCATAGACTTACAAGTTGTTTTTTTGTCATGATTTTACTTCTGAATTATAGATGCATGTGCAGTTGTAAGAAATAGTAGAGCAACACCCCATGTCCCCTTTCCTTAGTTGCCCCCAGTGGTAACTTCATGACTACTCCTAAATTCCACAACTGGGCTATTAACATGGATGCAATCAAGATACACAATGGGTGAATCACCTATGAGTTTGCTATTTCAAAAATGTTATATGAAAGGAAACCTGGTTAGTAACTTCAGACTTCTTTCACTCAACACAGGTTCTCAGAAATTCACCTATGTTGTTATGTATCAAATAATTCATTCCTTTGTATTGCCGAGTAGTATTTTATGAACTAGATATACCGCAGTTTGTTTAACCACTCATCCTTTGAAGGACATCTGGGTTGTTTCCTGTTTGGGGTTATCATGAATCCATTTGCTATAATTGTCTATGTGTAAGAGTTTGAGTGAATATAGGTTTTGAATACTCTGTAATGACTGCCTGGGGATACAGTGCCTGGGTCCTATGGTAGTTTTTAAGACACTGTCAACTGTCAGATTCTTTTCCAGAATAGCTATGCTATTTTGAATTCCCATCAGCAGTGTGTGAGTGTTCTGGTTGCTCTGCATCCCTGCCAACATTTGGCGTTGTGACTATTTTTAATTTCAGCCATTCTGATTAATGTGTAATGCTATCTCATCGTGGTTTTAGTTGTACTTGTGGATGGCTAATGATGTTGCACATCTTGTCGTGTGCCTGCTTGCCATCTGTATATCCTCTTTAGTGAAATGTTTCTGCCGGTCTTCTGCCCAGATTCGAATTAGATTGTTTAGGGTTTTTTTTTTTTCAACATTGAGTTTGGAGAGGCATTTATATATTCCATGTACGAGTCCTTTATTCGATATGTAGTTTGCAAATATTCCCTCTCAGTCTGTAGCTTGTCTTTTCATCCTTTCGACAGGATGTTTTGAAGAGCAAAACCTTTTGCTTTTGATGAAATCCAATTGATCGATTTTTCCTTTTATGGATCACATCTTTGCTGTCAAGTCTGAGCACTCTTTGCCTAGCCCTAAATCCTAAAAATTCTTGTCCTTTGTTTTTTTTTTTTAAAGTTTTGAATCTTTATGTTTTACACTTGTATTTTTTTATTCAATCATAGCTGTGTACACTAATGCATTTATTGGGTACAATGTGCTGGTTTTATATACAATTTGAAATACTTACAACAAACTGGCTAACATAGCCTTCATTGTACTTTCTTAATTATTATTTTATGACATTTGTACTCTACCCTTAGTAGATTTGATATGTACCCTTGTAAGATGCACCATAAGTGTGGGCCAACAAATTACCCTCCCTCCACCTGTCCTCCCTTAACCCTTCTTCTGCCCCTCCTCTTCCCCCTTCATCTTGGGCTGTAGCTTTCATATGGAAGTGTGGTTGATTATATATTGGTTTCATAGCAGAGCTAAGTACATTGGATACTTTTTCTTCCATTCTTGAGATACTTTACTAAGAAGAATATGTTCTAGCTCCATCCATGTAAACATAAAAGAGGTAAAGTCTCCATCTGTTTTAAAGGCTGCATAACGCATGGCCTACAGACACATGAAAAAATGATCATTATCCTTAATCATTAGAGAAATGCAAATAAAAACCCCTTTGAGATATCATCTAAGTCCAGTAAGAGTAGCCCACATATGGGTGGCACCTGTGGCTCAAGGAGTAGGGCGCCCACCCCATATACTGGAGGTGATGGGTTCAAACATGGCTCTGGCCAAAAACTGCAAAAAAAAAAAAAAAAAAAATGAGTAGCCCACATAGCAAAAACCCAAAACTATAGATGTTGGCATGGATGTGGAGAAAATGGAACACTTCTGCACTGCTGGTGGGAATGCAAGCTAATAGATTTCTTTTGGAAAGAAGTTTGGAGATCACTTAGGGATCTAAAAATAGACCTGCTTTTGGATCCTACAGTCCTCTACTAGGTATATATCCAGAAGACCAAAAATCACTTCATAACAAAGATATTTGTACCAGAATGTTTATTGCAGCCCAATTAGTAATCTTTAAGTCATGGAAGACGCCCTAGTGCCCATCAACCCCCAAATGGATGAATACATTGTGGTATATGTACATGTATTTGTAATTTTGAATTAATATTTGTATCATATGTAAAATTTAGCCAAGTTTCATTGTTTTGCCTGTGGATGTCTCCTCACTTCATTTGTGGAAACTCTAATTCTTTCACTGAATTGCTTTTGTACCTTTGTCAAAAAATCAGTTACATATATTTTTATGGACTTGTTTCTGGCTGATTTTATTCTCTTCTGTTGATCGATGTGTCTATTTTATCACCTTCGGCACACTATCTTAACTACGGTGGCTACATAATACATCTTGAAATCAGCTACACCCATTCTTCTCTCTTGCAAAATGGTTTTAAGCTATTCTAGTTCCTTTGTCTTTCTGCATACATTTTAGAATGATCTTCTCTATACCCTTAAAAACTCATGCTTGAGTTTTGATAGGAATTGCATTAAATGTGTATATCAATTTGAGGAGAATCGACATATTTATTGTGTTGTTTTTCAATCTTATCGGTACAGCCTGTCTCTCCCTGTATTTTGATCTGTAATTTCTTACACCCCTGTTTTGTAGTTTTTAGAATACAAGCCCTGAGCATGTTTTGTTAGATTTAAACCTAAGCATTTTATTTTCCAGTTCCAAATGTCCTTGCGCTCATTGTTAGCACATAGAAATGCAATAAATTTTTATAAGTTTATCCTGTGTCATGCAATCTTGATGAACTAACTTATTAGATTAGTTCTAGGAGTTTTGTTGTAGATTCCCTGGGGTTTTTCTGTGCAGATAACTTGCACAGTGGGACAGTTTTATTCCCTTTCTCATCTGTACGCATTTTATTTCCTTTTGCTTCTTTTCCTTTTGCCTTCTAGCGTTGGTTAGAACGTTCAGCTGCAGGTTGACTACAAGTAGTGAGAGTGGACATCATTGTCTTTTTGAATTAAAGGAGCGAGAGCTGCCTCATTACTTCCAGGTGTGGGTAGAAGTCCAGGTCCAACCAGCCTCTGTCAACATTCCCTGGCGAAAGGGGCTGCATTGCTGCTGGGTGGGGTGAAAGCTCCAGCTCCCCAATGAGGCTCCATCGATAACTCCCAGGCCAGCAGAGGTGGGGATTCCTGGTCCTTCGTCCCACTGACATCATGGTGGAGAGGTGGAGCGCTAGTTTCTTTCTTACTGTGTCCTGTTGAAAGTCCTCGCTCCCCTCCTCTGGCCTACAGACACACGAAAAAGATGCTCATCATCCTTAATCATCAGAGAAATGCAAATCAAAACCACTTTGAGATATCATTTAAAAAAATCCACACCACCTCAGTGTGGATGGTGAGGGGCACCCCATGTCTTCCAAACAGGGCTGACATTACTGCCCAGCAGAGAATAAATGCCCCCTCTCCCTGTCCAGCCTTCTTCTATATCCTCTCTCTCCCTAAGCAGGATTCAAGGAGCCTCATTACATCCTGATGAGGGTAGAAATCTAGGTTCCCTGTCTCACCTTTTCAAATGTGAGTGAGCCACAGAATTTTCTGTAGGGTTTGGCTGGAGATGAGTTGTTATCGCCTGAAAGTGTCCATCTTGCTAGGTTGCCCCTTTCCTGGTCCTTTGGGTAGTGGGAGCAGGATTCTGTGGGGGATTTGCTTTCTCTCTGGTTGCTGGCATGTGCAGGCTACTGGCTTTTTTAGTAATAGTTTGGGATACATGAAGCAAAATGAAATACAAGGGAAATCACCACTGTGGTATTCCTCAGGTCGGTTCCTCCACTTTCCATAGTCTTCTAGTCTTTATTTTTATACAACATCCAAGGTGTTGGGCTATCCTTGGCAGAAGGAATAGGAAAAAGTACATCTACACCGTCTTCTCCAAAGTGGAAGATATATATATATATATATATATATACACACACACACACACATATCTATAGCCCCATACCTTGACCTAAGCAGTTAGATCATATTTATATATATGTATAT
>NW_003852464.1:318302-323619 GCF_000181295.1 Otolemur garnettii
TATATATTTATATGTATAATTTTATTTATTTTCATATACATTCTTATATATAGATATATAAAATCTCTGTTGCTAAAAGGATCACATTTCTAGTTATTTGGCAAGCTTTCCTATCCAAAGTGACTCATCAAGGCCATCTGTAGAAATTTGTTTAACCATCTTGTATTAGTGGATTGGAATATTTTCTCCCATGGGAAATATATATTCTGCTTGGTATTCTATTACAAATATCTAATACTTAAGGCTATTGAGTTCCCTATGTCTAATACACAGGGATTGTACCAGATAATGAAATACAAGACATACTAAAGGGAGCCCTCTGGCTGAGGGATCTATAGAAACACAGGTCTATAAAACTGGGGAGAAAGTGGAACTTGCTAGCTCCTTAGCAGTGAGGGCTGGGCACATGGGTCATCACAGCAGCAATCTGGGCAGCTGCTGCAGGTGTAGGCTTTGGCTGTGAGCTGGCTTGGCTCAAATTTCAATCGTTTACTTATGACCTGTGTGGAATCTTCCTGATTCAAGCCCTTACCTCATTCTGTGTTGCGATGTAATTTGGGTATCTAGCTTTCATCAAAAACTAGCATTACTTGGGTAAAGCTTACTTTCTCTGTCACTCTTGGTTAATAATACCTAAGTTTTGAAACCCTAGGTTATATTAGCTTTGTGAGGTTGGAATAGTACTCTCTCCAAACCGGAGGTTTTCAAGTAGGGGTAATTTTGATCCCCAGGGAACATTTGGCAATGTCTGGAGACATATTTGGTTGTCTCAGCTGGGGAGAGGAACATTTAGTGATTAGAGGCCAGGAATACTGTTAAATATCTTATGACATCCAGAACATCACTGACCTATAAAGAATTATCTGGTCTAAAATGGGAATACTGTAGTGTTGAGGTTGGTAAGCCCTGCTCTAAGCTTTAGTTTCTTTACAGGAAACTGGGGTGACAATAGTATCTGCTTCATGGAGTATAGGTGAAGAGTAACTAAGTTGGCACTTGCGAAGTGTTGTTAGAGTGTCACCCAGGATCTAGAGGAGATTTCTCTTTGCTTCTTTTGGCTGCTGGTGATTGATGGTGATCCTTGGAATCCCTCGGCTTGTGGCAGCCAGTCCCTGCCTCTGTCTTCTTCCCTGAGGGTCTATGTCTCTGCATCTCTGCATGTCACTGGATTTCTGCTTGCTGAAATCCAACATGACCTCACTGTAACTTGATTACATCTACAAAGACCCTATTTGCAAATGAGGTCACATTCATTAGTGTTGGGAGTTAAGACTTAAATATAACATTTTGGGAGACACAACTGAAACCATAGCAGATCTAAGCAATATATACAATTCATAAGAGTTAGAAGGCTATAAGCGGGGATTGGGAAATGGGCACTGAGAAGGAGAATGAACTCCTTTAAGTTAAGGTGACTGCATAGCCACCAGTCACTGCTGCTAGGCAGGGCAAAGCCAGGGGAGGGACTTCCTCTGGGGATTAGACAGGAAAAGCACACCAGTATAAATCAAGGGCTAATCAACTGAGGCCAGTCAGTTAAGGTTTAAAGAAACCAATCAGTGTAAGCCAGCTAGGTTTGAAGGACCCAATCAGTGTTTGCCAGCAGATTTGGGAGGTCAGACAAGGCATAAAACAGACAAGGCAAGTTGCAACAGCAACCACTGGGGATGCCTTCCATTGTTTTGGGAGCATTACTATCTTCTAATAAACTATCTGCCCTATGGCTTGTGCTTGCCTATGGTCTGTGAATTCATTCTTTGATTCCCGAGACCAAGAATGTGGCCAGGAAGAGAAAAATTTGGTATTAAAATGATTAAACCTAAACCATGTTTTAACCTAAACAATCAAGATTTTTAGCAATGAGAACTTTGGGTGTACAAGAGAGCTCAAAGCACATTTCCAGTACATTGCCAATGCAGGCAATACAGGAGGCCTCCAGGCATCACACTGCAGAGCCTTTCCCTTGATACTGATATTAATTTGCAATGCATCAAAACACACAAGGCCTCACTTTAGAGTCTGGATAGAATGAGGATATTGGATGACAGCAATATAAGTTGTCCCTCTGCTTATGCCTTTTGTTAATTAAAAAAATAGAAATAAAAATACAGCTTGGTTAAGGACACTTTAATTTTTGGAGATGATATAAAAGGAGAGAGCCTCCCTTGCTTCTGGTCTTTCTAGGGTGCATTAGAACAGGAAGTCTTAATTATACCAATCAAATCTACTTCCTTGTCCAATGAACTGTGTATTATATTTTCCCTCCAAGACAAAGATGAACATTTATGCAATTAAAATAGGCTGATTGAGAAAATCCATGTCAGACATAAGCTTGGATTTATACTTTGGGGGCCAAATTACTAGAGGGCACTAAAAAACTGCACAACTGAGAAAAAATAGTCTTTTATCAGCACACATTTTGAACAAGAATGAGGGATTTGCTTTCCTCTGCATTCAGCAGCCTGGCTCCCTGCTCATTACTCTTGTGCAGAGCTGAGCTGTTTCCACAGGTCCTCATCAGCTTCGTTACACACACTGTAAAATTAAGCTGACAGCTCACAGAAGAGAGTTTGGAGGCAAGGTGGGTAGAGGGCTATGATTTCAGTAACATGGAACTCAAAAATTTCAAGGACATCTCCATGTTTGTCTTAGTTAAGAACTGTGGCAATAGCAGGGCCTCCTGATGTTTGGGCTATAAAACTGTGGTGACGAGAACCTATGGTGTGCCTGTGTGTGTGTGTGTGAAGAAAGGTCTCTCTGATTTAAGCCTGAATCTCTTTGACTTGACAAGCAAGGGAAATTAATATTTATTGAGTATTTACTAAATGTCAAGCACTTTCACTTTTTTCTTTTAACTGACATAATAATCTCTGAGTTTGGTTTTTATTATCCCATTGTACAGGTCAGGACACAGAGTCTTGAGAGCAGAAAGGATATTCAGCACAGTCAACAACCAGGAAAGCACAGACAGAGACCACTTAGAAGTACCTATCTATCCATCTATTCATCTATCTAACATCCCTGTATCTATCTATCTATATTCCTTTCATATCTCTATGAAAGGAATTATGAGGTATTGACTCACTCAGTCATGGAGGCTGGAAGGTCCCACCATCTGCCATCTCCCAGGTAAAGACTCAGGAACGCTGCTAGTGATTCAAAGCCTGATAGCCAGACAGCCACTGGTTTAGATTCAAGTCCAAGTCTTAAGGCCCAAGAACCAGAAGCTCAAGGGCAGAAGAAGATGGATGTATTAGCCCAAGCAGTCAGAAAACAAATTCAATTTTCTTCTATCTTTCTGTTCTACTCAGGCCTTCAGCAGATTGGGTGATGCCCGCACTGGGAAGGGCCATTGGCTTGACTCAATTTACCAATTCAGACCCCAGTCTCTCCAGAATCACTCTCACAGACACACCCAGAGATGATGTTTAACTAGATATCTGAGCATCCACAGGGTGCAGTCAAGCTGACACATAAAACTAATCATCACACTTGGAATCCTCAACATGATGCTATTTGAATTATTTAGAACCTGGAAAATGTATGGTGGATTATTGTACTTGTTAGAGCTTGTTTGTGGAGTCTGCCTTTAGTGGTAAATAAACATCGGAGAAGAATGAAGAATAGATTTTTTAAGTGGACAAGATTCTTGGCTCAGCACCTGGTTCATGCTAGAATTTTCCCTCCCCCAAGATCATGCCTTTGGGAAAAAGAGTTGGACAAGTAAGCCCTTGGACCCATTTCCATGTTACCTCCTCCACAAGGCCCGTCCTAGTTGTACCTTACCCTCCTCTTTGTTCTTATATCTCCTGTATCACTTTATCTAGGAAACCATTAGGGCACGTACTCAGCTAATTAGGCTTTTGTCTAATCCACTGTGATAACATCTAAGCGCCTCACGCTCCTCCCTGGATTCTGCACAGACTCCAGCTCAGCTTTCATACAATAGTGACTCAGAAGGATGGAAATGGAATTGAGAAAGGAGGTGGAAGTGGGGGAGATGGTGTCTCACTCAGCATGACAGGGCCATGTGGTCACAGTCTACCCAGGAAACTAATGTGCCCAGGCAGCTCCTGGACAGCCTTTGCCAAGCACTGGGCAGCTGATAACTGCGGCTGAGTGGGGAGGAAAATCCACTGCAAATTGGCTCTTCTAGATTTCAGGTTTGCGCAGCTGCTGCGTGGTCACAACTGAGCGCACTGATTATTCCAGGGTATGTTAAGTTGGCTTCAAAGATGTGCCAAGCTGCACCCTACGTGTCTGGTGTTGATGTGTTCTTGTCCCCATGAAATAGGATCACTGGTGGTAACAGATTTCACATCTCTGTGGCTGTCGTGAAATCTAGAGGGCTTATTCACCAGGTAGTAAACGGCCGAAGAAAACCAGCAGAATTGCAGGAGCCAGGCATATGTTCTCGGTACTCAGAAAAGCAGATGCCAAGGCCCTTGCAGGGAGCCAGGCTGCTGAATGCTGCTGAATGCAAAGGAAAGAAAATCCCTCATTCCTGTCCAACTTGGGAAGGGGCAGGCAGTACCTGGTACCAGGTTAAACACAGGACAACAAAGTGAGGAAGTAAAATCACTGCCATCAACAGGTGGGGGTTTGGGTCCTGCCTCTGCTGCTTAGGACCTGTGTCACCGTGGACAAGTTATTTAACCTCTCTACAATGTAGTGCTTTGCCCTTGGAAAATAGATTTTAAAACACTTGGCTCAGTGCCCATTACATAGTAACTGTTTTTATTATTATTTTAATATGGGATCAAATTACATTTAATTTTAATTTTAATTAATTTAATTTTTACAATTACCTTCAGATTGCTTTATCAATCTCCCCATTTTACAGATGAGGAAACCAAGGCAATCGAGGTTTGGAGAACATAGGCAAGTTGTTGATGGCTGTTGACAGGTAGAGGTGGAGTTTGAATGCTTGTCCCAGGGCCAGGGACTGGTCCCACTAATCCTCACTGGTAACTTCTGACTATTAATAAATTATATCCCACAGTCAACATAAACACATTGGGTGTGTCTACTTGAAATGTTGCCGGCTGCTTTTTTCTTTCCCGATAATGGAGAGACTTTCAAACCAAACACCCATGTAAGATGTATCTGTGTCTTCTTTAGTGGCGTGTCACACTGGGTCACTACCCAGAAACTACTTTCACAGTTGTCCAGAAGCACCCAAGTCCCATTTTTTTCCTCCCAGCTTCAATGTCTTACCTGAGAAACAAGCCAGCTCTGAGGGGTAATCTCCCAGCTGTCACATTTAAGGAGACTCAAAAGGCAGGCACATTCCATTGGAAAATTAAAAAAAAAAAAA
>NW_003852464.1:323639-330117 GCF_000181295.1 Otolemur garnettii
GTTTGCACCAATAAAAATAAAAGATAAGAACAGAAAATCTGTGGTTCTTGAAGACTTTATCTAAAAAATTCTCTGCAATTCTCAGAAAGCTTAAATGGTTTTTGAAGAAGGAGGAATGAAATTCTTTAGCTGGCAATTGTGGGTAGGAGCCCCCGAGTCTGAACGGGTGTGTCCTGTGGGGCGAGAGTGGATGGCGCAAGTCAGAGGCAGGAAGGAGCCAGACAGGAGCCTCTGGGATCCTGCCCCCACCACGAAGAGGCATGAGTGAGGCCATTTTCATCTTAGGATTTGAGACCAGAAATGGAATTTGTATTGAGATCGAGGGTGAGCGAGAGGGCTGGAAAGAATATAACTGATGATGTGTGTTTACCGGGTCTGATGTGGGTCATTCAAGCCGTGAAGGCGAGATGAGTCAGTCTCATTTTCGGAGGTTCTTTTAGTTGCCTCTGGAGGGAAGGAGTGATGACTGGTGGCTATGCTCAATCCAATAAATAAGTAAACACACACATTTTGCAGTGATTGCTTTCTGCCAATATTTAATATGCATCCCGAGTTGGGAGAATGACTTCTCTGCTCTCCCCGTCTCTCCTGCTCTCTGCCTCTCCACCCCTCCTCCTCCTGCGAGGCTGAAGGCTTTCTAGTCCGCTGAGACACCGCCTCCCACATCAGAGCCAAGCCACTTGCTTTCTAAGTGACTCTCTCCCCGTGACAGTCCTAAATGGGGCTTCTGTGGTTTCAGATGGGGACTATTCTTTTGTTTCAACGTGGATGGTTCCCCAGATAATGTAAGAATCAGAGGATGGCTGAGGAGTAAGGGACGGGAAACTTCTCTGCCTGTCTTCCAAGAGTCAGGGTGGAAAGCAATGAAGATACCCCCCCACCCCCACCCCGCCCCGAGCTCCTAAAACCTCTCGAGTGGCATGACAGAAGAGGGGAGTCCTTTGCAAACTGTCCAAACACATTTCCATACGTGTTGAGCATTTGGACTAAAACAGAATCTTGGCTTCACGTTCTCTGAAAATGGCCAGGGAGAAGGGAACACGCTCTCGCTGGGAGCAGAGGAGGAAAACTCTGGCCCCTTGCCTAGAATGGAGATTTTATGTCTTACAGAAATGAATTAGGGAGGACATCCCACAAGAAGCTGCTGATCAGTGAAATGTGTATTGGCTCACAACCGCTGTCCCAGCTGAGCCTCTCGCCTCGGATCCAAATCTCCCTGGTTGGGGCCTGCTCGTTTGGCTTTCCTGAGCCTCGTTGAGGACTGTTTCCGTCTGAGGATGTTCTGTGCAGAATTTCAAAGGCACTCAGCTAATGTGGGTGCGTCTCCTATTTTATGCATCAGAAGGCATTTGAAACCTGTCCACAGTCAAGAGCGTCGGAAAGAAGGGGCATTGTAAAAGCTTGCTTACTGCGTGTACACGCCAGACCCATTCAGCAAATATTAACTCCTTTAATTCTCACAACAAATAAATGTTGCATTTATTATCCCCCTTTTAAAGACGACATGTCTTAGGCATAAAAATGTTAAGTGGTTTGCCCAAGGTTACCTAGCTCATAAGTGATGGAGCCCATATCTCGTTTTGTGACAGCAGGGCCCACGCTGTTAAGCACAATACTATAATAAGAATAATGCCTACTTCCTAGGGTTGTTCTAAAGATGCAGTGGGATGACGAACAGGGCACACTTTAGTAATCCAATGTAGGAGGACTAGAAATATTTGAGTGGTTCTTCTGTTAGGTGCTGCTGATCCAAAATCACCATAGTGGAGATCTCGTACTCCCTCCCTCCCTCCCTCCCTTCCTCCCTTTTCCAGGGGCTGCCTTGGGTAATTGGATACTTGATCCCACTCAGGAGGCTTTTGAAATGTGGAAGGAAGAGAGGAGAAAAGAAGGAAGGAAAGGAAAGGAAAGGAGATAGAAGGAAGAGAAGGAGGAAGGAAGGAAGGAAAGAAAGGAGGAAAACGACCCTGTTTTCTTTCCTGTTTCACTTCCCTGACTTCTACTCCCAAGCTCATACTTTCAAACGAACGTCTCTTGGACAAACCCTATTACAGAGTCTACTTTCAGCAGGACCCAGGTTGAGACTCTTTCTTCCTACCCTTCTTTTCCTCCTTCCGTCCTGATCTTTTCCTTTTTTTACAGAGTTATATTGATTTGTTTTCTTAGATAGAAGAATATTTTTATTATATTGGAGTCACTGGACTGGAAGACCTAGTTCAAATGCAACCGACACGGGGCAGGTGCCTTGTCAGTATCACTCACCACGCTCCTGGCGCCCAGCCCGGCCTGGCACGTGACCAGTATTTAATAAATATTCATTTAAAAGTTGTGGAAAGGATGAGGTAACCCACATTAACCAACTTACCAGAACCATACAGGATACAACAGATGCTTACATCAGCAAAGCTAGAAAGTTATATTTTCTTTTTCGCTCTTGCTTTTTCCAGCTAAGTAATTAATTTATGTTTGGTATTATCTGTATTTCATTTTACCTCACATGTGGAACTTCAGTAGTTCAAGAGGACAGGAAGGAAATTGCAAAGTGCCTTTGCACTAAGTGAATGTTGGAAGAACATGTGAATGAGTGGATCAACAGGGAGGTTTATGAATTTGTGCATTCAATGTTCCTTAATGCTCCTGTGTCAGTGTCCCAGTGTGACCAAATTTGCTCCATTATATCTAAATGTCTCAAATGTCCTGCACCATTATCTGTGACCTGAACTGCCATCACTTCTCCTTGGGCCTCCCTCCATGTCCTCCTGCCCCTTCACAAGCTTCTTTCTCCACTGGAGCCAAAGTGACCTCTGTAAAGCACGAATCATTTCATTTCTTTTTAAAACATGTTACTGGCTTCCTGTTGCACTCGGGATTAAGCCTGAATCTACAACAACATCTACAGGGCTTTGCGTGGACACCCAGCCCCATCTCTCACCACTTCCTGCCTTGCTTATTCCATGCCCATTACTCTGGCCTCGACTTGCAAAGCTGTTCCCTCTGTTCAAGACACAATACTCCTCCAATTTGGAGGAGGTCCTCAGCAAGGTCCTCCTTTCTCTGAAGGAATCAGCTTCACCTCACCTTACATATATGTCAGCTCAAATACCACTTCCCTGTCCTTCCAAGCTAGAACAGTTTTCCTCACTATCTGCTATCATGACAACACCCATGGTTTCCTCTCATGCCCCTTAATCACAATGACAGTTATATATTATGCACCATGCTCAGTATAACGGCTGTTTCTCCAGCGTGGCTAGAAGAGATTTGAGGCTCAGAATTGTAACATTTGTGTTCTGGGCTCTATCACGGATTCCTAAGCTGGCATTGGGTATATGGTAAGTTTTCAAGAAATATGAATGCGTGCCTTTTTAAATAAACAGATACAGCAGGTACGCTCCAGGGAATTGTGAATATATACTACTGCATTTCATGAACATAAGTTTTGTGATTGACTGAGCAAGTGGTGCATGGGTATAAAAAGCAGAGCTTAGGGAACTTTGTTCATTGGCACAATCATATTTTTTCTTATTTTCACAAAATTTTAATTTTTGTAAAATGTTGAAAGTTTCTTTGTCCATTATTCTAAAATCGCCCTTGGATAATCAGCGTGCATTAAATTAACATTGAGCTTTATCAGGGAATGAATGGTCATCTTGGGGGTCACACCTGCTCTCCAGAAAATACATTCTCCCTTCTCCCAAATTCACTGTGTTATCTTTATTGTTTCCTTTTTCACAATGTCCATCACAGCTTGGAGTAAACAGGGACGTTATGCTCAATGGTTGAATGTTCGTGTCTCCGCAAAATTCATGTATTGAAATTCTAACCTTCAAGGTGATTTTGAGGGTTTTGGGAGGATGTAATTCAAAACATGACCATGAGGAAGAGCTGTGCTAAGTGGAATTAGTGCAATTATAAAACAGCCCCTTCTGCCCTGGAAGGCTACTGTGAAAAAGCTATCTATCTGCCCTTAGTGGCCACCACGTCTGCTGGAACCTGGATTTTGGACTTTCCAGGCTACAGAACGGTGAGAAATTAGTTTCTGTTGTTTATAAGTTGCTTAGTCTGTGGTTTTCTATTATAGCAGCCCAAATGGTCATATCCCAGTACAGACAGCTTCATTGCCCACCTAACACCTGACACTTCCGTGATAGTAGAAGCCTCATTTTCTTCATGCCTGTCAACTTCAAGGTTAGGGACCTTTTAAGAGCAGTCCAGCCCCAGCCCCGGGTGTGAGTCTTGATTAGAGGCAAACAACTATCATAATTAATTCTGAATGCATTTTTATTAGAGAAAATTGAGACTGCAGGGATGTAGAAAACAACCTGATGTCTCACTATGCAAATGCACCCAATTCCTTCCAGTCCCGTGAACTGTTTTAGCATGTAGTATAATTTCCTATGCTTTTGTGCTCTGTGTACTTAGAACATATTGTAATCCTTTTTCTAAGGATTTAGAAAATCCTTAAGGGCTTTTTTCTAAGGCATTAATTGGTTCTAATTTATTTTTAGTGGCTTCATATTTCACAGAGAAATTATTTCTTAACTAACACTAACAGGTTACTGTTTGTATTAGTTTCTTAAAGCTGCAGTAACAAATTGCCCCAAACTAGGTGGCTTAAAATGACAGAAGTTTATTGTCTCTAAGGTCTGGCGGCTGAAGGTCAAGGCTCTCTCTGAAGGCTTTAGGGGAGAAGCTTCTGCTTTTTATGCAGGCTTTGGCTTCTGGCCCCGCTGGTGACCTTATCGTACGTTGGCTTGTAATCTGCCTCTGTCCTCATGTGACGTTTTCTCTGGGTGTCTCTCTGTGTCAATCCTCTATGTACCCCACATATGCATGAATGTATCCAAGATCTATGTGTATTTGACTTAATAAATTAAAGAAAAAAAAAAGAACGCCAGTCACACCGGGTCCATCCTGATCTGCTATGACCTCACTTTAACTTGAATACGTCTGCAAAGACCCAATTTCCAAAAAAGCTACTATTCACAGGTGCTAGGAATTAGGACTTCAGCATAGCTTTTTGGGACGATATAATTCAACTCATGCCCTTGTTTTTCTGAAGGTGAAGACCTGTTATAATTTTTCACTATTATATGTATCACAGCACTTCACATCTTCATTCACAGTGCTTTCTGTATCTGGAGTTATTTCGGATGGATTTCCTGAAATGAAGTTCCTGGGACTACGTATGCAAATGAGCATCTTAAAGTTCTGCCAATGGCTAGGCTCTTGTCCAACACCATCAATTTAAACTGCCATTAGCAATACATGAGGGTGTCTCCTTCACTTCCTTCTTGCCAGTATTTGGCCTTTTGACTTAAAAAAAAAAATACTGGCCCATGAAATGACTGCTCAGCAAAAAATAATATCTCATAATGTGCATTGAGGTTAAACGTTTTCCATATTGATTTGCTTATTATTTCATATCTTTTCTGTATCTTTACTCTGTTCACTTATCCATGGAAGGGATTTGTCAAATTATGTTTCTTACTCTGCTGGTTATCATTTATTTTTGTTTTTATCCCACAAAAATTTTAATTGGTACGTGATCGACTGCAAGGCTGATTTTTCATAATGTAAACAAGTGTAGCGCAAATACTGATCCATCACAGTGGTTGTGCCGGGGGCTGTACCAGGATCTGTCTGCCTATTTTTCCCATTGTGAATTATTGTGTCATCCCTGAGAACAGAAATTCTGTCTTCTTCCAAAAAAAGGAATCAGACAGAATGTTCTGTTAATCTTTATTTATACACTAGATTCTTTAATTAATTAGAAATGTCTTTTGGTATGTGGAATGAGGTAATTATTGAAATATATTGTGTTCCAAATGGTTAGCTGATCGTTCTAACCTCATTTATTAAGTAACCCTGGCTTTTCTGAGAATTGACTTGTGATGAATGCCTTATCATTTATTAGGATATGATACATAACAGGATCATTTTTCTGGATTCTTGTCCCTGGTGCTATTTTTGTACCAGTGTCGCATTATTTAAAATTTTATAGCTTTATAAACTTAGCATACTTCCCCCTTAACCGTTTCTCAAATGTTCTGTTTATATTTATAGGTGAATCTTACAATTGTTTTGTCAAAGTCAGGTTGAGATTTTTGTTAAAATTGTAGCAAGCCACACATCAATTTCAGAAAAATCTAGATTGTGGGGACACATGGCCTCAGCATCAGGCATCTCTCTCCTTCTCTGCCAGCCTGACTTCTTGTTCATCTCTTTGTAGAGTCTTGCACATTTCTCTGTGGAGCTCACACAGTTTTCATTAAAATTATTTCATGACCTATTATCATTTTTGTTGC
This sequence comes from Otolemur garnettii, assembly GCF_000181295.1. Classification (NCBI taxonomy): domain Eukaryota; kingdom Metazoa; phylum Chordata; class Mammalia; order Primates; family Galagidae; genus Otolemur; species Otolemur garnettii. Next base: position 329,948 of record NW_003852464.1, read on the forward strand.
TGCTGGACATAGAAAAGTTTTTATTATTTTCTACATTATTTTTGATAATCTTTATCTTACATTCAAACTCCTGAGTTATATTAAATTTGTTAGTTTCTACCACATGCCTTTGGACTTTTGAGATATATAAGTATGTGATCTATAAAGAACAATTTTTCGTTTTTTTTTTT
>NW_003852464.1:330556-342948 GCF_000181295.1 Otolemur garnettii
ATGTGGCCCCAGCCCCGGTGGATTTTAAAGTTGAGTTACACTTAATAGTTTATCGGTGGGTTTGTTCATTAATTACTGACAGAACAGAAGCAACGATTTATTTTTGTTGCAAAGACTACCTCATATAAAAGGAAGAGTTTTATGATCTAGAGAGCTGGTCTGATATAAGAACGTGGGCTCCTGCAGGAAGAAGGTATTGCTCATCTCTTTATTCATCACTTTGGACTTTCCTTATTTTTTTGAAGTAAATTCCCAAATTTTTGTGCTGGGCAGAAGTCAAAGCTCCAAGTTCAGTTTCTGGAGTTCACATTCTGGCTGTGTTATTCGCTGACTGTGTGAACCTGAGCAGTCTTCCTTACTCTGAACTGTTTCGCGTTTTCTCACCTACAGAGCAGGCATAACACAGGGTACCCCCCCGATGCCGTACGTGCAAACAGGGTGTAGAAAGCTCCTGACGGTGTCTGTGCACACGATACCCAGTCTGTGTCGTCGTGTTATTACTACTGCACCCAGGGGCACACAGGTGGACGGGACCGGGCCCTGTGCTGGGCAGTGGGGTTATGTAGGAATTGCAAGTCATCCTGTCCCTCCCAAACCTCCACTGGTAGGAGCCTGAGCACTTGCCCCTCCTGTATGTTATTAATACTCAGAGTCTCTGGGGTTCAAGTCCATTTCCTTCCCAGTCCTCCAACTGTTCACACCCTCCCCATCACCTGCATCTTATTCTCACCCTCATTCCAGGAGTAAGAACTAGTCTAATTAACTAATAGGGGAAGGATAAGCCACACAGTCAGGTCATTTGTGTCATGAGAAGGCATTACTTCTTGGTCAGATATGATGAATTAAATAATTTACATCTGCTTTCTGCTAAACATAGCATCCAGCACCCTGAGAACTCTCAAGTCCAAGGCTGGTCTCACCTTGCTTATTCAGCATGAATCACTGGCCTTAGCTGCAAAAAGAATCACAACATGCAAATGGCTTCACTTTCTCTGATGCTGCCCTAACGTCCCTGGCATGAGCGACATTTCACAGGTCTTGGTCTTGATCGCCTTTTAACAAGTGCCCCCCCGCACTGAACATGCTCCGTCGCTATTGTCAAGTGTGGCCACCTGTGACTTCCCTGGTGATTGTGGTGATTTATTTTATTTTGCAAAGATGAATTATTTTCCTGACCTCCCTCATTTGAAGAAACTTAGTTAAGTCATCTTGTCTCTTGCCCTCTGACTCCTAGCCCTCCACAATAAGTCACATTTCGGAAGCCTGCCTCTCCTCCCCAGGGGGAATGAGCTTTCTGCAAAGGAGATGCCTCTTTAGACCTCTCTGCCTGCTAAATTGGGTCAGCCTGGGAGACGAGGGTTTGTTATGCTCCTGTGTCAACTGCAGACATAATTCACTAAACCACCCCAGACACAGGGTGTCACCAAGTCATGCTTCAATTTACAATCTCCCAGAATTCCTGTTGGCAAATAGTGCTGGCCAGAAGCTGGGAGGTTTTCAAAGGCCTGGGGCCGTATTTTCCTTGCTACCTTCACCTCTACCTTTCTTTAGAGGTCACACTGTGTGCCCCTAACATTTTTAAGGACAATTAGCAGGTTACAGACTCTCAAGGCATATTGACCTGCAAGTTCATGGTATTTACAAGCACCATAATTTCTCATTATATTGAAGCTGATACTGGCCTTCTCCAGTATCAAAGCCTGTCAAGGAGAAGGCCATTTAGATATTGTAATCAGAATTCCTGAGCCGAACCATTTTTTTAATCATGGCTTCAGTGGCGGAGTTGTGCATTTTGGGAAAAGAGTCCAGCTGGGAGTTAATATCTCTTTGATCATAAGGCTGAACGATTTGCTTTGATCACAGAGACAACAGTTCATAAAAGAGCCCCGTCTCTTTCTGAAATTTGCAGGTAAACAGAGGGATCACTGGAACCAATTGTGGAAGGAGCAATTCCGATCCGAGCCAGTGATGAGCAGTTCAGATCCAAGACAATGGTCTTCTTTGAACTGGATTTAAGGGGCCTATTGATTAACATAGTGAAGGGGATTGATGGATGAAAAAAGATGGTATCCAACCCTGTCCTGGACAGGTGCATCAGGAGGCCATTGGCCTGGTCCTCTGTGGTTGGGTCCTGCATGGGCCTTTCTGTGGGGCTTGCCTAGTTTTAAGCAAATCTGTATAGAAATGAACACTGCAGATAACTGAGAGAGAAGAATTTGTTCAAAAGAAGATGGTGGCACAGTAGGAAGCTTGCAGGCTTTGGAGCCAGGAAATCCAAGCTAAGAGCTTTACCTCTGCATGTATTCTGGGCAAGACCTGGGCTAGATGCTTCAACCCTTCTGTGCCTGAGGCTCTTTGTTGTATACATTGGACATAAATATTTCGAGGGTGATTTTGGGGGTTTAAGGGATAGGCCTTTTGTGAGAAGACCCCTGCAGGGGTCAGGCATGTTGGGGAAGGAAAAATACACTCTGGATCCTTACACCACTGAGAGGAAAGGAGACTTGATTTTCCTGAGCAAGCTGTTTTAAAGTGGTATTTTGAACATGTTCTGACAGAGTTTGTTTAAATATTTGTATATAAGAAGTTCTATTTGTTTAAAGTGTTTGATCTTTTGGGGGTCGTGGGAGCACTGCCATGGGAAGGGGGGCGTGTAACCATTGTCACTCAGGCTTAAGGGTATGAGGTCCGACAAGTTTGTGAAGTGGTCTTAGAAAAAGTGCCACATATCTCCTTGCTGCATATCACCACGGTAACCTTCCAAGTTCCCCTCTTGGAAAGCTGTGCGCCAACGCCAGCATCGAGTCCACCCTTCAAAGCATGTTTTCTAGGATGAGTTCACGAACTTAAGTGGCAGACCTTGTGTAACAGCTCTGATGGCCATTCCAGAAAAAGAGTTCCAAAATTGCTTTGAAGGGTGAACTAGATCCTTGCCTAGGTGTATAGCTGCCAAGGAGAGCACCTCAGAGGTGAGCATAGTCATCTTCAGCAATGAAGTAGCACTTTCTCTGGAATGAGCTCATGAACTTAATTATCTGACCTTGGGCCGTGTTTGATTAGTGTTTGGTTGTGACTCTGGGTGTTTGGTTGGTCCCCCCTGCATTGCTCTATTGCACTGGCCAGCTGCCATCTGGCTGCAATATGCAGATGAACCACCAAGATCTGATTCGTTACTGGAAAAAAACCTGGAGAAAGACACCAGCCCTGAATAAATAAGCCAGTCACCTTGACCAGAAGGCAAAGGGCTGGAGACTTCCCGGACACTCGGCCCGGGGAGGGAGCGGTGCTCTGAAGACTGGCCCTGGCGGCGTAGTGCCCTGCTCCCTCCTCTCCCCCAGCCTCCCACACCTTTGCTATTTGCATTTCTGTGCCACGCCCAGTGCACTTTTATGGGGAGCAGGCGGGGCGCAGAGGGTAGACAGCTGTGTGCAGGGAGCATCTAGAAACCCCTGCTGCACCTAAACCAAGGTATGCCAGGGAAGTGGGGTTCAGGGATCCCCACCCCAATCATCACAGACACCTGTCCCGCCCCACTACCCCGCAACCTTCCTCTGAGCCACTACTGAGCACCTGTTGTGTCGCTTTGCTAAGGCTGCTGTAGTGAAATACCAGACTGAGTGGCTTCGACAGCAGAAATGTATTTGCTGTTGCATACCTATCTAATTTAATTGCATTTAAATTAAATTAATGTATTTGCAGTTCTGGAGGCATCAGCAGGGCTGTCTCTTCTGAGGCCCCTCCCTGTGGCTGGTAGGTGGCCACCTTCTTTCTATGTCCCTGACTGGGCCCCACGGCTGTCCAAATTCCTCTTCCTATAAGGACCCCAGTCATAGTGAATTAGGCCCATCTGAATGACTTTATTTACTATAATCACCTCTTTAAAGACCCTGTCCCCAGCTACGGTCACATTTTGAGGTACCAGGAGTTAGGACTTCTATAAAGTTTGGAGAAACAGAATTCAGTTTACAACACCTGATCCCCATCCTGAGGAATTCTTTTCTCTGGGCTTCCTACTAACTCTGTGCCTCAGTGTCCTCACCTGTGAAACCGCTTCTGTGGGAAATGTATTTAGGAATAAATGAAGTGCACGGATCAACTCCTAGGTGATGGGATGAATCTGAGGTGGCGTCTGGTCTTAGAAGCCCAGCTGGACCGTGGCCTCCTGGGAGCAGGGACTGTGTTTAGGGTGTCTCTGTATTCTGGCCTTCTCCACCTAGGGCCAGGAGGTGTTCCTTGGATTCTTACTATAGCAGCTGATCACTTGAGATCTGGGAATGAAAGCAGGGAGACGTGGTTCAGGGTGTGGTACCAAAAAAACACAACAGAAGCTAAACATGGCTTTGGGGGCTTTTCCTAGATGAGAAAGCTGGAGAGAAGTCTTGTCAGCACCCCCGATTTATGGTTTTGAATTTGTGCCCAGAAGTTGTTTGCACAGAGGATATTTTTAGAAATAGGAAAATAAATGCAATTAAATTGGAGAGACGTGTCAAGTTGTTTTTTGCCCCGTATTTTAAGACTGTCCTCTGACCGTTGGAGCTTAGGTAATGACAACTCTTTGAATAACGTTGCCGTATTTTCTGATTCAACAAAGTTCTGCCATCATGACATTAATGAAGATAAGAGAGCGCTAGAACCTAAAGTAAAAGAGATTTTTAACGGATAGAAAAGGCAATAAAAATGGAAATATTTTTCCTGACTCTGTTTTGTCTTTTATTAACACTTTGTGGCCTGGTGGTGTGTCTTTCCTCACATTTCAACAACTCTTTGCCGTTCAATGTAGAAGTTAGCCTGTAGAGTACAGAAAACACACACTCAGACACACACACATACACACACACACGCCCTTTAGATCAGATAGACCTGGGTTTGTATCCTGGTTTACTAACTGTGTGGCCTCAAGCAGTCCCCTTGCCTCTCAGAATCTCACTTTTCTCTACTACGGTATGGAGGATGTTTAATATCACTGCCATATTTGGGCCTCGGGGATTAAATTAGATAATGTATAAATGGTGAATATCCATTTGACCTATCCTGGTTAAGATATAAATAATGTTACTTTAAAAACTTTTTTTTCTAAACCAAATCAAATCAGGCTTAACCGGCAGATACCAGAGTTGGCTAAAAGAAAAAAAAATCCAACTTCTCAGTGACCTCTTCTTGTTAAAGAGTTGGAGGACAGTTAGAGGATTTCCTCAGGCTGAGGACGCCATTGTAGGTTTTGCCTCGCCCGGGACCACATGGTACAGAACTGTGCTGTGAGCATCCGTGTTCCCCTTACGAACATGCTTAGCTACAGATCTGTTTCCCCAGCTCCCAAAGATCTGGGATAATGGCGAAATTTCCAGCAACCATGCAAGTCAAGTCAATCTGCGGTTTTGACAGTTAGTGACCACATCTGGAATTTGTAGGCAGACTTCTTACGTAACGGTGGCTCAGTTCCAGACCATTGCAGTCACATGGATATTGCCGTAAAGCAAGCCTTGTGAATTTCCTGGTTTCCCAGTGCACGTAAAAGTTATGTTTACACCACAGGGTAACCTATTAAGTGTGCAATAGCATGATGTCTAAAGAAACACGTACCTTAATTAAAAATACTTATTGCTAAGTTGATCATGAGGATCTAAACCTTTAGTGAGTAGTAATCTTTTTGCTGATGGAGGGTCTTGCCTTGACGTGGATACCTGCTCATTGATCAGCGTGGTTGCTGCAGGTTAGGGTGGACAACAATGATGCTTGCCACTGTGAACTAAAATAAAATCTTGAGCTCACCCTAGCTGAACAAATGGATGCCCTTTTGGCCCAGGGGACACCAAAAACCCTTTGAAGCTGAGTTGCTGGCCGTGAGAAGGGAGGTCAGAGGCGCCTCATCATGCCCCCTGCCCTTTTGGAGACATCCTTTGTGACTTAGCAGGCCTGAGGCTGTGCAAGGCAAAGCTTACCCCACACCTGCAGGTCCTGGGTTTTCTTCCCAGATCACCGAGTCTGGGTGTACTCCTGGTGGCTTGTCTCTCATCAACAGACTCCCTTATCCACTCAGCTGGTCCTGCCAGAGTCCTCAGATCCTTATCTTAACTCAAGCATTTCCTTTCCACTGACTTTGGGTCTTTTAGACAAAGTTTAACTCTTTATTTATTTATTTAGAGACAGGAGTCTCACTTTGTCGCCCTCAGTAGACTGCTATGGCATTACAGTTTACAGCAACCTCCAGCTCTTGGGCTTAGGCAATTCTCTTGCCTCAGCCTCCTGAGTAGCTGAGACTACAGGCGCCTGCCATAATGCCCAGCTATTTTTTTGTTGCAGTTTGGCCGGGGCCAGGTTCAAATCTGCCACCCTTGGTATATCGGGCCGGCACTCTACTCACTGAGCTATAGGTGCCACTTGACAAAGTTTAACTCTTTCAGCCAATTGTCAACTAAAGAATTCCTAAACTCACCTGTGGCTTATAAGCCCCTGCTCCAAGATGTTCGGTCTTTCTGGGCCAGACCAATGAACGCCTTCCACGTGTTGACTCGGGACTTTGTGTATAATTCCCACTTCCCTGGAATGTAAAAAACAACCTGTAACCCAACTACAATGAGTTCACTCTCTCAAGGATTCACGGATGGGGCTTGCTAGCTTCGTTTAATATCATTATAAACAAAAATACTTAAAAAAATGTCAAGCCTGGTAGATGTAGATGAAGGATTTGTGAACATCTTTTTTTTTTTGCAGTTTTTGGCCAGGGCTGGGTTCGAACCTGCCACCTCTGGCGTATGGGGATGGCGCCCTGCTCCTATGAGCCACAGGCACTTCCCAGATTTGTGAACATCTTAATGACTAGTTTCTCAGAGTGTATTTCTAGTGAAGTAAAGCCACCCAGATGTTTCCTCTGCTCCTTCCAAAGAACAGAGCAGGAAAAATAGCTGCTTCTTTCTTTCAAGCCAGTAATGCAGAAATTTCTCCATGATCGTGTTGATCTGCAAGTCAGTGCCCGTATGCTCTTCAGGTGCACTGCTACCAGAGCAGCTTCCCAAAAGACATGGCACTCCCCCTTTTGGTGCACTTCTGTGACATGGAAATCATTGAAGAAGAAGCTTTTGTGACTTGGAAAGAAGATACAACCCAAGAGTTTCCAGGGAAAGGCCAATAAGGGCCTTGCAGAGGAGGCAAACAGGTGCAGGGTTTGTTTGTTTCTGCACACAATGAAGTGAAATGGTTTGAAAGCCGGGGCTTCTTGCATTTAGGGTGAGTCCAATCATCTGGACTAATTTTGGCTGTTCTCTCATTATCATGGAACTCAGCTGGGAGCCAGAAGTTCTGGTTTCTGGACCTAATTACATTAACTCCAAGCTGGGAAAACCACAAAGGGTCCAGACTTCAGTTTGTTCAGCTGTACAATGTTGGAGATGCCGGCATTGGTTTCTTAGGGCTGCCATAACACGGCCCCACAACCCGGGTGGCTTCAACAGCAGAAATGTGTTGTGCCTTCTGGAGGCCAGAAGCCTGAGATGGAGGTGTCAGTTCCAAAGCCGGGCTGGCTCCTTCCGAGAGTCTGTTCTGGGTCTCTCCGGCTTCTGGTAACCCCAGGCATTCACTGGGTTGAAGAACATCTTCTCCATCTTATCATTATCTTCCCTCTGCCTGGGTCTGGCTCAGTGCCCAAGTTTCTTCTATACCAATGGTTCTCAACCTGTGGGTCATGAAGGGCTGCAGCATTAGGAGGGTTGAGAACCACTGTTCTACACAGACACAGTCACATTGGAGTAAAACCCACCCTAATGGCTCATCCAAACTGGATCACCTTGTGACATAGTATGAAACATACATTTGGTCTCTGCTCTTGGTTCCTGACACAGAGCTCCTAAAATTCTTGTGATTTCTTAAGTAATGGGGTGACAGAAACATCTTTTGTTGTCAAGTTTGCTTTTAGAGTCCAGGTCCTGACACAAGAGCCACTGAGACCCCATAAGATCTCTGGAGTGATGAGATGACTGCTTGGTGGGGTCCCTGGACTGGGTCAGCAAGTGGATGGGGCATGGTCACCAGAAAGAGCAAGGCATGATTAGAGTGTCAGTGCTTTCAGCCTTACCACTGGAGGGGAGAGGGGCAGGAAATTGAGTTAATCACCAATGATTAATGATTCAATCCATCAAACCTATGTAATGAAACCTTCGTAGAAACCCTAAATAATGAGGTGGATGCATTCACATGCCTGGAGGTTGGTGAACCCAGACTCTGCAGGGACAGAAGTCCTGGGCTTGCAACCCCTCAGAACTGGTCCTGCGTACCTCTACATCTGATAGTTCATTTGTATCCTTTATAATTTCCTTTATAAGAAACCAGTGATTGTAAACCAAGTGTTTCCCTGGATTCTATGAGGCATTATAGCAATTTATCAAACCAGGGTGAGGGGGGAGGTCTTGAACCCCCGATCTGTAGCCAAGCTGGACAGAACTGTGGGTAAGCTGCTATCTAAAGGGGGGAAGTCTCATGAGACTGAGCCCTTAAACTACGAGGTCTGTGCTAGCTCTGGAAAGTTGGCATCAGTTGAATTGTAAAGGACCCAGTTGGTGGCTGCAGAGAACTGGAGAGTTTCTTAGTGGGGAAAGAAGATTTTGTGTCAGAAGTATTGTGAGTAGAGAAACAGGTTCTCTTTAGCTTTATTTCCAGATAAGGTCACATTCACAAGTACTGGGGATTAGGACTTCAACATCATTTTGGAGGCCATGATTCAACTCCATAACCATGTCCTACTGTCAGAGCTGTTAAAAGCACATGTTGTGCCTTGGGAGGGAACAGACACAGGTGCTGTGGGAGGGCAGAGAATTGCAGGTCATGTGTGCCTGTCCGTTGAGAGAGAACACAACAGAAGCAGGGAAGTTGAGGAAAAGCGCTGAACCAGGACTCATCCTGGACCAGACACAGACTGTCTCCAGCATTGTCATTCAGGTGACTGGGCAGCCACTTCCTTGATTTCATCTCTGTTTCCACCATAGTGTAATAAACAATCTCAGCTGGCTCCTGTCTGCCCAGCTTTGTGATGTTCTTGGATGTTCTGGGCCAGCCATTTGAACGTGCATTGAATGTCCCTTCCCCAAGGCTTTCTGACATTAGACCTGACCCTAAGCAGGTGGCCACCTGTTGAGGTCTGAGTGTGCAATGGTGGTAATAAAAGTAACAGGCTTATATAATAATGAGAAAGCCAATTGGATCACTTTTACAAAGGCCTAAGATACTACTTGTCTAGCTGATGAGAGGATTAGTCTGAGCTGAGAGGGTTTCTGTGGAGCACAGTGTTGGTTAACTTGGATGCTCGAGAATTCTCTGCAGCACGAACTTGTTTGTTGTGGGAAAAACCTTGAATAAACAAGCGGGGAAAATGCAGGACAAGCAATTCTATCTTTTGTTCCTAGAAAAGGTGTCCTACTTCTTGTGTAGTTTCTTTAATTACTTTATGAGGAAGATTTTTTTTTTCCAGAGTGAAATGTTTTAAATATTTCCGGGATATAAAATTGGTTAAGGAGGTCAGCACTGCTTGACCCAGCTTCAGTTTTCCAAAGGGCCAAACACTAGTATATTGGGCATAGACTCTGCGGGCTGCACGGAACAGATTTTGTTTTCAAGATGACAGTTTCATTTCAGTCCATTTTGCCCACACTTGGAAGGGGAGAGAGTTTTTTATGAAATTAACTGAGTGCCATTTCTTATTCCATCTTTGCTTTTCTAATTAAGGATTCAGATTTGAGGCTGCCTTTCCAGCAAGGCTCATGCTGAACCGGCAGACTCAGCTGTTTGGAAATAGGACTTGAACTTTGAAGTTGGTTGGTTGGTTGGTTCAAGTGTAGGTTCTGCTCCTTACAACTGCTATGACCTGGGGAACATCATCTCTGGTATTCAACTATAAGATGAAGAAAATGATTCAATAAAATAGGAAGTTCTAAGTGCCCTGTGGAGTAGGTGCCCAATAAATTATTAGTCCCCTTACATTCCATTTCTGGAGACTTCTTCTCAGGATTCTGGTACTTCAGATGAACCAAGAACCTACTGCATTTAATCATCTTTCTCTCTCTCTCTTTGTCTCTTTCTCTTCTATCCTTCCACCTCTCCACCCTTCCTTCCATCCATCCATCCATCCATGTTTTGGTCATTCCTTCTCCTGCTTCAGCCTCCAAAGTAGCTGGGGCTACAGGCATGTGCCATCATGATCAGATAATTTTTCTTTTCTTTTTTTCTTGTAGAGAGGTGGTCTGGCACTTTTGTTTAAGCTTGCCTGGAACATCTGGCCTCAAGCAACTCTCCTGCCTCAGCTTCTCAAAGTGCTAGGATTGCACTAGGCTAGAGGTGAGCCACCTTGCCTGGTGTCTTGGTCTTTTCTAAAAGTGGGTACTGCAGAATTTAAAATTACCTATGTGACTCACACTTGTAGCTTTCATTAGACTTCTGTTGGACAGCCCTGACTTAGAAACTTAGAGCAGAGGCTCCGAGTGGCTGGGACCCAGATCTCTGACGTCAACTGGCTGGTGCTCGGCTCTAACGTTGGGGAGGGAGAGTTACCATGTAGAAAAGGCACACGTGGGGATATCCTGTCAGGATAATGATGAAGAGGAAAGACACAAGGAGGGGGTCTGTGTCCCTTCTCCCCCAGCCACCTTCCAGACACGCTCTCATACCTTTTATTGGCAGAGCCCTACAGGGAGAACCTGGCAAAAAAGAAATGTTCCCGAGTCCCATTACCTGTGTCACAGATCATTGTGGGCAAGAGTGGGCTTGCTTAGTAATTAGCACACCTGGGGTTGCAAGAACTATTTAGTTTTTAAGAGTGTAAGAACTCCAGATTTTTCTTTAATGTGAAATTTTCTTACCTCTAGCTGGTGATTGATTGTTTGCTATGCTCTCCAAACCAAGCACACCTGCAGGACACTTGCCTGTGGGGAATGAGTTGGGGACCATGGCCTAGGTCAGTGGTTCTCAACATTCCTAACACAGTGGCCCTTTAATACAGTTCCTGTGGGTTGCAACCCACAGGTTGAGAACTGCTGGTCTACGTGCTTCAAGATCCCCTCCAGCCCTGCCTTCTCTGGTTCTATGGGTATTTTCTATGTGTGCGGTCAAGATAATTGATGTCCAGGAGGGCTTCCTGGAGAAGAGGAGGCCTGCAGTGAGGTCTCGGGTGTTCCTTCTTGTGAGCAAACCCTCACGCAAGGCCCCGGGTTAATCCCCGGCAGCGTTTTCATCTACCTGCGCCCATGTGACTGCAGACACTGGTTTGAGAGGGCCCACATTGTTTATACCCAAAGTAGAATTTGCTGGGTCACAGGTTGAGCACCTCGTATGGGGCCAAACAAGGTAACCCATTGACAGCCCCCCTCTGAGCACCTCAGAGGTGAGTAATGACTTCCAGACAGGGTGACGGGGCATCTTAAAACTCCTCGGAAAAAAGGCTCTTTGTTGAGGTTTTTTGGTTCTTATAGAAAAGGGTGGATGTCAGGGTATAGTATTTCCATCCCTAACTGCTCATGTTTGTTTAGTAATAAGGGGAGAAAAAGTCTTTCGAAAATTTAAATGCTGATGCGATTCTTTAAAATTTGATAAGAACGACTCTTTAAGTATGCTTATGAAAATCTAATCTGGATCGATTCTTAGCATTTTAAAACTTTAAGAATTACAGGCTGGATTGCAATGTTGTCCACCCCAAGCCTTTCTTTAAGGAAAAACAGTGAGCATGTCCCAGTTGACAGGATGAGGTTTTTGCAGGCATGCTCTGATGGATTCCCTCCTGGCGTCAGCCCCTGAGTCTGGGGGTCCACCATCCAGCCATCTCCACCAGAGTCCACTGTGGGAATCTTTCCAGCTGCAGGAGCTCTTCTGTCTGTGTTTTAGTTTGTGCCCCACCTGTGTTGCTGGTTGGAGGCTACTTCTGGGATGAACTGAAGGTGGAGGCTCTACAATCATGACCGTCCACTAGACCTTGTTCAGGAAAGTGCTTTTAGACTAGTGGTGTTCAACCTTCCTAATGCCACGACCCTTTAATACAGTTCCTCATGTTGTGGTGACCCCCAACCATAAAATCATTTTCATACACCTGTATTTGTATCGGGTATATGTGATGGTTTTAGGTAACCCCTGTGAAAGGGTTGTGCAACCCACCCCCGGAGGGGTCACAACCCACAGGTTGAGAACCACTGGTTTAGATTGTCAGAGGGCTGCTTTCCTGGGTTAGCATTCTAGGTGACTCGTAAAGAAAGGGGCAAGAATCGCTGGGTCAGATGGCAGGCCTACTTGTAGTCCTTTGAGAGATCTCTATCCCGTTTCCATGGAGACTGTACTAATTTGCGGCCCTCCACCAGTGTATGGGTGTTGCTTGCTCTCTGCATCCACGCCAGCATCTATTGTTTGTAGACTTTAAAAAAAAA
>NW_003852464.1:342968-362025 GCF_000181295.1 Otolemur garnettii
TAGGTTACATTGTTTGCATTTGTTAGGAAAAGTCCCAGTTGTATTTGAGTCTTTCACCCAGGAGATGTGCCACATATCCCTACTTTGTGCCCATTAAGTAGAATTTTTTTTAAAATTTCAGGTCAATTTGAGGGTATGATGTAAACAACTGGGTTCCAAGGTTTGTGTTTGTTAGGTAGAGTCCCTCTTGTAGTTGTGTCCCACACTCAGGAGGTGTACCATACACCCTTACATTGCACCCCTTAAGTGGTAACACACCAAGCCCCTTTCCTCCTTCCCTCTCCCCTCTCCCTCATCCCCCTTCTCCCCAGCTTGAATTGAATTGAGTTTTTCTCTTATGTGGGTGTGTACTAGATCATCTACTGGCTTCATAGTAGTCTTGAGTCCATTGCATACTTGCTTTTTCATTCTTGTGATACTACACTAAGAAGAATGTGTTTCAGCTCCATCTAGGTTAATACAAAAGATGTAAAGTTTCTGTCTTTTCATATGGCTGAATAATATTCCATGGTATACATATATTAAAGTTTGTTAATCTATTCCTGGGTTGGGCATTTAGGTTCCATATCTTGGTGATTGTGAACTGAGCTGTGATAAACAATTTAGTGCACGTGTCCTTAAGATAAAATGATTTGGGGGGAAGAAGTATGGAGAATCCTCAAAGAACTCAAATAAGTGGACTTTTTAATAAAGGCCGTTATAGCCTGGGTAAGGTGATAAAACCTCATTGTGGTTTTAATCTGCATTTCCCCAGTGATTTGTGACATTGAGCAATTCTACTATTGGCTATTTACCCAAAGGAAAAGAAATCATTTTATCAAAAAGACACCTGCACTTTAATGTTTACTGCAGCACAATTCACAACTGCAAAGATGTGGAATCAGCCCAAGTGCCCATCAATTCATGAGTGGATTAATAAAATGCGGTCTATATACATCATGAAGTACTACTCAGACATAATAATGATGAATTGACCACCTTTTGGAACAATCTGGATGGAAATGGAGATCATTCTCCTAAGTGAAATATCATGAGAATGGAAAAACAAATAGCACATGTACTTACCATTCAAATGGGACTAAGAGATGAGCACACAGTTGCACAGAGGGAAGTAAAACTCAGTGGAAAGCATGTGGGGGAAGGAGTGGGGAGGAGAGGGAGAAAAAACCTAATGGGTATTATGAACACTATTTTGGTGATGGGCACACCTATAGCCAGGACTTAATCATTACAAAAAATGATCCATGTTATCTAAAACATTTGTACCTCCTTAATATTTTGAAATTAAAAAATAAAAGGAACAAGAGCTATTATAGTGGAGCCTGGCAAACTGTGTGCAGCTTAATATATGTTAGGTAAGTCCTTATCACAAAACTCCAGTGATGGAATACAGTGTGAGTCCGAAGCTCTTTCCCTGCTCCTCTTCTCTGGCCTCTGAAACTTCACTTTTAGTAGCTCATTACCTTGTAATTAACACAGTCCTGTATGAAAAGACGTAGTCCCTCTCCTGCGTACAGATCCTATAAACGAATCTCTGATATCATTTTGCTGTTATTGTCAGCATGAGGGCTTTGGCCTTGAAGGATGTGGAATGGATACCTTGCCTTGAAATATGTATTAGTCTTGGGAATTCAAGTCTCAGTATCAAGAAAGTTAGCTTTCAAGAAAAATTAACTTTTGTTCTTTAATCTCTGGGCCCTAGTGGGGTGGGAGTGGTAACGGAATCTTTTCTTCTAGTGCCTCCCACTTACTGCCTGGGCAGTGGGAGTCTTCACCAATGGGTGAGTTTGGGAAGGGGACTGAATGTGACCTCTGCCTGGCTCCTTGCTCTTGTGCAGACATCACATTTTTGTGTGGCTCCCTGTCCCGCTCATGGTAGGCCTCGCTGAGAAGGCCTGGGGGCTGCATGGCCACCTCTGACCAGACAGCTCAATGTCCCTCGCTCAGCTTAGGAAGCTCATATGCCAGTATCTGCAAGCCACATTCTCCAAATCAGCACTGTCAGTACCAAGGTGGTAATCTTAACTTTTTTATTTTGACTTTTTTAAGAAACAGAGTCCCTGATGCCATAACACGCAAGCCTGGGAAACAGAGTGAGATTCTGTTTTGGAGAAAAAAAAAAGAAAGAAAGAAAAGAGAAAGAAACAGGGTCTTTCTCTGTATCACCCAGGTCGGAATGCAGTGGTGTCGTAGCTCACTGCAGCCTCCAGCTCCTGAACTCAAGTGATCTTTCCACCCCAGTCTCCTGAGTAGCTGGGAGGTGCATACCACCATGCTCAGCTACTTTTAAATTCTTTTGTAGAAGCTGGGAACAGTGGTTCATGCCTATAATCCTAGCACTCTGGGAGGCTGAGAGGGGAGGCTTGCTTATGCTCAAGAGTTCGAGACCAGCCTGAGCTTTTTAACATATAAAACTAGCTGGACATTGTGGCAGGTACCTATAGTCCCAGCTACTCAGGAGGCTGAGGCAAGAGGCTCGCTTGAGCCCAAGAGTCTGAGGTTGCTGTGAGCTGTGATGACACCATGGCACTCAACACAGAGTGTCAGAGTGAAACTTGGTCTCAATAAATAAATAAATACATACATACATACATACATAAATAATTTTTTTGTAGAGACTATGTTGCCTAGGATGATAAAGTGATAATTTTGATATCTATATAACTCAACCCATATGCAATTCTAAACTAAAACAAAACTTGGCAAGGAAAGTGAATCCTTTCACTGACTTGGGTTTCCCTCGTACCAGCCTATTATAAGAGCCATCATTTCTAATTCCCCCTTTGCCTTGATCATCAGGAAATTCAGACCCAGTGTGCTAACATGGTCAATGTAGGTGTAACCCTACACAACAAAACAAAGGGATTTTTATGTAATTTTCCGATTTTTCTTAAAGTGAAATCCTTTGGCCAGGTGTGAATAAAAGAACTTTGTCCTTTTCAGTTCTGCTCTCAATTTCTTTTCATTTGTACTGATTCTCACTGGTCTGTGCCCTATGCCTGCTGTCCTGGGCGAGCCACTAGAGTATGTGTCTTATTTTCTGATGTGTGATGTAATGCAGGACTGCAGACTGAGAGCATGATTTCTGCATGCTATTGTTTAAAAGTTAGGTTTTAAATATAGGTGCTTAATGAAAAATATTTCTGAGAAGGCGTAGCTCCAGGAGAAGGTTCCTCTGCTTTCTGATCATTCTCCATCTGTCTTTCTCCCTTCGGAGTCTGGTTGGCACTGAGTGCTTATAGCCCACTCCTTTCAGCAACCCTGAGACTGGCGGCCGATCTCAAAATGGATTCTTCCTTTGAGCAGAAACTCAGTTGCTATCACATCAGCTGTAAAAATGATTAAACATGTTTCCTCCTCTCCCAAACACAGCGGCTAGAGTTTTATTGTTTAACCAGTTTGTGCCTGCAGGTGGGGGGTTTAGAGCCTCACCGCCCTGAGCCTCAGAGTTTACATCCAGGAGGTACCAAATATAGGTTCTCTGGCCTCTGAGTCCCGTATTTCTCTTGCTTCCTTTAGCGGTGGATCAGGTATCCATGGAAACCGCTGAAGATTAACACTCCAAATAGGCAATCATTCATTTCTCTCTGAACCACACAACAAAAATAAAGATTGTGTTAAGAACAGTTTGAATTCCTGCAACAAATTATGAGGTTCAGTTGCAAGAATAGAGGTGGAAGGGAAGGGGCCACCCTTCTAAACTTTTTTTTTTTTTTTTTTGAGCACTGGAATGTAAAAATCATGGAAAGCCAAGAGACAGTATGTTTACCATACACAGAAACATCAGCTTTCACAAACATGGTCTGATCACTTGAAATCTTTTTCAGTTGAGCGCTGCTGGACTTCAGTGGAACTGAGGTGCCATTTACATTTTTGTGATAGTGGGAACCCAGCTCATCAAGCCTACCCTCCTGTAACCTGGGTTCTGTATCTTGAACAGTGATAGGTAGGTTCCAGCCTGGTTTCCTGTTTTGTGTTCTTTGTGGCCCACTTCACAATCTGTTACTATCTTGTTTGTTTATTTCCTTTCTCCCGGGATTTCCTGGGAGCCGTATTCTGAATGATCTGTCTGGATCTCAAGCCACATCCTTGGCTATGGACAGCAGAGCACCTAGATTTGCAGTTCTAACAGTATTTCACCCAGTAAGGAAGAAGTAAATCCCCATAGGAAATAGACTACTGTTACTAGAAGAACAATCAGAAAACAATGCCTGTTAGCTACTGGATTAGCTTGCAGTATAGCAGGCACATGCAGAAATACTGCCCCGAGCCAGGAGACAGAGAGTTATGTGGCTGGCGGAACCAGCGTGGAATTCCTCAGGCTGTAAAACTAGGATTTTGAGACTTGGTAGATGACTCACATTTAAGATACAGGTAGATAGATGACTGTTAGAATTTGTACTTATTTTATCACCAAGGGGTCAAACATTTGTCATCTACTTATCAATGATTTATAGTTCTATAAATTTCATGTTCTTTGCCTATTTTTCTCTTAGACGTTCTATTTTTTCCCAATGAATTAATGATTTCTATTCTAATAACAATGGTAATTCCTTGCCTGGTAGATTGGTGATGCTTAATTTTCCTTAAAAATAGTTAATATCTATTTTTAAAATTTTGATGTCACAAACAAGTTTTATGTTTTTATAAAATAAAATAAAATAATTATTTTCTCATAAATGATCCTTTATTGCTTTACTCTTGGGAAATAGGTCTACCATCTCAGATTGCAAAGATCATATAGATGTATTTTCTTCTGATTTTCTACCAGTGTTTTATACATTTAGCTCTTTGTTCTATCTTGAATTTATTTTTTACTATTGTGAACACTGAGAATTTATAATTATATCCTTCTCCCATAGTTTGCTAATTGTGTAGACATCATTTATCAAATAATTCTTCCTTTCCTATAGATTTATAATGCAACTTCTATCAAAAACAAAATTCTTAAATATGCTAGAGTTTGTTTTCAAGCTATCTATTCTGATTCAAAAATCTGTTGATTATGGATACATGATCTATGTGTTTAGGATTTAATAAAAATATGAAAAAAAATGACAAATTCTAGAAGAAAAAAATTTTGTTCATTGTCAGAAATACAATATTTTTTGAATTATTGATGCTTCTAATGCCCACTTAAAAATCCCTCTTTACCTTTTGCTCTTATTTTTCAAAAAAAAAAAAAGTTTTAGCAATTCTGCTTGCTTGTATTAAAAAATTCTGAACAATATTTGTCACAGAAAATTATTTTCTGACATTTCATTGAATATGTTAATCTGGGATAAACTTATATCTTTGGAGAAATATAATCATAATAGCAACTTGGTATTCATTGAATATTTTTGATATTCCCAAAGTGCCTCATAAGTATCCCATTTAATTCTCAAAACAACCTTATGGGATGGGTAGCATTTTCATACTCATTTGACAAATGAAACTAAGAGAAATGATGATTTCCAAAACCGCATAGGTGATTAGAGATAGTCAGGACTTATACTCAGGTCTGACTGTACTCTTTGCCTGTGTGATTACTGTGCTCTTTTTCCACGTCTTATGAAAATTTTATTGTTTTGTTCATATAGATTACTTTATGTACTTTTTTTTTAGTTTTACTTTTGTATTACTTTTAAAATTAAGATTACTCCTAGGTGTGTTATATACACTCTTGCTTTTGTTCATTTTACTTCTCTACAGGTATTTTTGACATATATGAACGGTGCCAATTTTCATGTCTATGGTAAATCTGGCCAATTAGGGACTTGTTAAAGTCATCTTATCTGACCTCTGGGATTTTTACCAGAAAAATTCAATAATTGTTAATATTGCTAAGATGCCAATTTCCCCCAAGTTGATCTACAGATTCAACACAATTCCCATCAAAATTCCAGCTGCCTTCTTTGAGGAAACTGGCAAACTGACCCTAAAATGTATGGACATGCAAGGGACCCAAACTAGCCACACAGCTGGATAAAATGAAAATGAACTTGAAAATGTCACACTTCCCAACTTCTAAACTTACTACAAAACTACATTAAGGAGGGCAGTGTGGCAGTGACATAAAGATAAACGTCATGCAGATCAATAGAACAGAACTGAGAGTCTGGAAAAGAAAACAAGATCAAACAGAAAACCTCCTGCATTGTCAATTATGTTTTAAAAAGGAGGCCAAGACAATTCAATGGAAAAAGAAAGTCTTTTCAATAAATGGGGTTGGGACAACTGAATATTTATATGCACAAGAATGAAGCTATCATAAAAGTAATAATACTAATAACCCATAATATTAAGTGATTTCTTACTGTCTGCCAAATGTTTTATATTTAATGTTGCATTTAATTTGCAACACATTGAGCAGGACCTATTAACGTGTTCATTTTACAGATAAGGCAACATCGGATCAGAGAGGTTAGATAACTTGCTCAAGATCACTCAGCAGGGTGTGACAACCTCAGGGTATGGACTCGAGTCTGACCTTCTGTAGGGCTCAGATACTTAACTATAGATCTATATTGCCTTTGAAAATACATCTATTAAAAACAATAGTTTCTTAGCCTTCATGTTTAGAGAAAAGAGGTCACTTTTTAGTTCCTAATTTTAATAGTATTTTTCTGTTTTCTTCTAGTGCTTTTATCTTTTAAGTCTCTAATTCACCTGAAAAATTTATATGAGGGCTAAGAAACAATGTAAGATAACGGTTTTGAAATGTATAGTTAATTATTTAAATATTACTTAATTTTATCTTTTCCTCACATATGAACTGAGTTATATAAATAGGTGTGTTTCTGAAACAATCTGAAATGATTTTTCTACTTTCACACCAAAGACACACACGTCTACATGCTGCTTTGGTGTCTTGTGGGGTCAGGTTCTTCTCATTATTTTTCTTTTCAAAAATGTTCTGGACTGTGTCTTCTAGCATTTAATGGGGGTTATGTCAGTTTTCCTCCTTTTATGTCCTCTTCACTTTTATTTTTAAATAATTTGGGAGAGATGTTTTAAGAACAGCAGCTAGCAGCCATTTTAATGGGAAGCCATTTTAAACTGGAAGACACCCATGAACCTTTCTTAGGAATATGAAACCTTAATTCATCTGGCTCTTTAAAATGTAGACTCAACTTTTTGCATGCATTTGAAAGAAAGGAGGGAATTCATAATGTCCATGGTCTCAGCAACTAGCTAGATTAAATTTGCTAATGGAGACAATTTGCTCTCTTTGAAGAAGTACTGTGTCCTTCCTTTAAAAAGTACAGCCTGGGGATTAGAATACCTCATTGTCTGAGTTCTGCAATGAGAGATAAGCAACATTCTGACAGTATTGGGTGGTGGGAGACTTTCTGGACCTACTGGTTTAGTTTAAATGCACCAGCCCTACAGATTCCCGCTCTCCTTTGAGACTTCATTTCTCTTTGATTATTTGTAAAGACTCTTATAGGTACACTTGGCACATGGAAACTCCCAAAACCCACTTGCAAAAGGAAGTGGACTGAAGTGCAAAACAGCCACAGATGTTTCAAATTGCTCTCTGGCCTTGAGGAAAACCACAGTCAGGTCATTAAAGCAGGTTGGGTTAGCCTCTGCCACAAAGGGAAGGGATGTGTCTACTCAAAGGGAATGAGTGATCCTTGACTCTCTGGAATGAATGAGTGATCCTTGGCTTGGAGAGCCCAGTTCTTCTGTAACAGAAAGAGTGGTGGCATGAGAAGCAGGTGTGTGTGTCTCCTTCGTGCCAGGACTTTGGTTCCTTAGGAAGTGTTTTGAGTCTTACAGTTTGTGATACTTGATTGCTCCTTGTTTGCCAGCTTTACCTAACACACTTACCTTGGTGATATTTCGAATCAAAGTTCAAAGCCATCAGAGCAGCAGAGACAGGCTACATAGCCAGCCAGCCGAAGGTTCTGAGCTCAGCTCAGTTGCTGATAGGCAGGTGGTTAATGGTAGGATGACCTTGGGCATCCTCTCTTCACCTGGCTTCTTTCCCCCTGGAAGGATGATACTGTGCCTCCTCCCAAGGGTGAGTGTGAGAATCATTGTGTGCTAAGTACCTGGGATGCAAAAGAGTTTCAGTGCAGAGTAGCTGTTATGATTATGCATAAGCCCGTCCTTCTGCATGCATGGGCAGGTTTCCACTGCGCTAAGGAGTTTCTAGGGGCATTCCAGGGGATGTTGGTGCTAAAACTGGGAGTCTCAGGAAAACCGATGATTTATCACCTTGTTTTGAGGAAACAACTGCAATGAATCCCAAAGGCTTCTGCTTTCAAACTGCTTGTGATTTAGTGTGGAGATGGCAGGTGCGAGGAATTCAAGCTCCCAGGCTGTGCTCCTTTGCAGTGGCAGAAACTACTAGGCCTCACACCTTTCTTCCCTGAGTGAGCTGCTACCTCTGAAGCTTTCCCAAGGCGAGCTCCCAAGATGCTGCCCACTGCCTGAGCTTAGATGAAACTCGTCTGACCCCTTACAATGCCTGGGTTTCCCCAAATCCCCCCCCTTTCTACAAAGTTCTCAGAACTACAAAGTTCTCAGTTTTGTGATAATGGAATTCAGTTAGGTCTCAGAAGCCTATTCTACTAAAACAGTTTCACAGTCATTTATGAATTTTTTAGAATCCTTATTAAGGCCTTAGCATTTTCACTAGATGGTCAGGGAAGAGTTTACAGCCTGGGAAGAGTAAAGGGAGAGAATGAGTTACTATGATTGGATTGACCTAAATGCAGAATCAAAGGACTTGACACACAGCTTCTTGGCTCTAGAAGAGCTTTATCACTCACAGGTATTTTCAGGAGATTGTTGAAGGGTATTGGAAAACGAGGACCATTTTCTTCACTTGGGATGATAAAGTCCTGGAATGAATACGGACTGAGATAAAATACGGCTGGGTGGGCCTTTGAGACTGCTTCGCCAGTTCCCTTAATTTAGTTGCTGGTACCTTTTCCAGCTCAGTGGCTTGAAGATTGGAAAAGATCTATGTGTAAACAGATGTAGGCACAAAATCTGAACTTCTCAATGCTCCAGAAATCAGAGACACCATCTTGATTCTTTTTCCCCTTTAATTTCAAAATATTAAGGGCTATGAATATCTTTCTTACATGGATACTTTGTATAATGCTCAAGTCAGGACTTGGGGTGCCTGTCCATAGAACATTGCAGCCAATATGTAGGTTTTTACCCCACACTGCCCCTCCCATCCTCCTGCCCTTTTGGTTTCCAACGATCTTTTGGTTTCCAATGGTGTTTGCATCTCTTTGTGTCCAGCGTGCCCATCACTCAGTGCCCAGTTAGTAGTGAGAAGGCATGGTGTTCAGTTTTCCATACTTGAGATACTTAGAATAATGGTCCTCTGGGTTTCATCAGGTTGCATCCCATGGAGTTCAGCTCAGCCATAGAAAGGAATGAAACAATGTGACTTGCAACTCTCCTGATGGACTAAAGGGGGTGAGGCCAGAGAAGAACTTTCAGGAAGTAGCTGGACACTCAGATGTGTGAGCGTATCAACCAGCCGTCCCCCCTCCTTTCCCTCGGGAAGTCTTTCCTGACAGGACTCAGTCATAGCACTGCCTTTCCCTCTGTGATTTCCTGGGCTGAACAGAGAAAGCACAGGCTTTAGAGTCCTGGACTGCTTCAAACTTGACCTGGCTATTTTCTATCTGTGTGACCCTGGAGAGGTGATTTGACCCCTCTGAACTTCATGTACAAGACATTTGCACCCCCAAGTTGTCATGAAGATTAAATGAGATGCAGAGCACTGCATGATACACATGACAGGTGCACAGTAGACGTGTGACCTCCATTCTTTCAGAATTTTATGCTCTGTGCTTTGTCAGCACATCCAGCCTTCCCTGCCTGCTGAGCATTTATGCACGTGGCCCTTATCCCAAGTCAATTGTAAGCAGCTCCAGGATGGGGACCAGGTACATGCTGAACACGGTTCTGGGCACAAGCCACATACCCAACAAATGCATTTGGACCTAACAAACGCTTACCAACCTTCAACAAGCTTATTAATGATTATAGAATTTTAATAGGCTGTAAAAGCAGGAGTGGACCATTCATAAGTAAATGGGTTCATTCACTACAGTACATTCCATTAGAGGACCATTACATGAAAACTAAAATCATGTTTTTAAAGAATACTTGATGAGGTGGATCATGGTACATTATTTAACGAAAGGGGCAGAGTGTGTAATTGTCTACTCTGCGTATGGCCAGTGTTGTAATGTATGAGATGAGAGAAGATGGTGGGGATATGGATCAGACTATTAACAATGATTATATCAGAGTAGTGGAATTACTTTCTTTTTTTTTTTTTTGTTCCTGTTTGTTCAAATGCTCTGCAATTAGCTTGTATTACTTTACAATTAGACACCCAAAAAAAGCCTAGCAATTTTTTCTTTTGGAAGATGGAGGGGATATTTCATTATAAAATGAATTTCCTAAGGATGGTGCGGATTCTGCTTTAGGACAGTTGATCTTGATGGCCCTGTGGGTTGTGTTAGTCTATTGCATTATATTGTCAACTCAAGGTTAAAGAGAAATGGAGAGAGAGAGAGAGAGAAAGGGTTTCCTTCAGGGATTGGCCCACTCATTTATAAATCCTCTTGTCAGATGCCCTGGAGACCTGAAGGTCCTACAGGGGCATCCTTGTTTGTTCCATTACCAGCAAGTGGAGAATCAGGATCTCTGGCATATTCTTAAAGTGAGTGGCAGAAAGGTATCAGACACCCCTCCCAGGCTGGAGGACCCATGTGCAGTCTGCACACCCAGCCTAAGAAAGTGGTTCCCAGGCAAGATGGCACGCCGTCATTGGTGAGCTCTGTGACTTTTAGCACACCGTTTACTTGCCCTAAGTCTTATTTGCAAAGTGGGGGATCATAACCTCATCTTGCTAGTAGAGACTGGATGTTTCTGTTCTCCTCAATTTATCTATTGAAATCCTGACCCTCGGGTGTGCCTTTGGGAAGTGATTAGGTCATGAGGGTGGGAACCTCCTGAATGGGGTTAATGTTCTTATAAAGGAAAAGGGACCCCAGAGAGCTCTGTCCCCTTTTGATGTGTGAGGGTACAAAGAGAAGTCAGCAGTTTGCAAGAAGATCCTTGGTTGAACCCTGACCTTGCTGTCACCCTATCTCAGCTGTTCAGCCTCCAGGCCTTGAGAATGAAGTTCTGTTGTTTATAAGTCACCCAGTCTATGGTATTTTGTTACAGCAGCCCCAAGTGATGAAGGTACCCTCTGGGACATGGCAAAAATTCAATATTGCCATTCTTGTCCACCTCCTAACTCAACCGACAGGAGGAAATCATTATCATGACTCTCATTAGAACAGCATGATTTCATGAAAGGATCCCAGGCTTTTCCCCTGAGGACCCATGTTCAAAGCTCACTTCATCATTTATCAGCTGTGTGACAAAGAGCGTCACTTCACCTCCCTGAATCTCAGTCTTCACATCTGTAAAATGAGCTGCCTACTTCCGAAGGTAGTTGTAAGCAAGAATGCGTGGAGCGAATGCAGCAGCCAACTGCAGCCGGGCAGGTAGTGTAGGGGCAGGAACTGGGCTGAGCGTGGATGCTGAGGAGAGCGTCCGGCAGGACAGCCTGACCCTGTACCAGCCAGCTGGCACCAGCCAGTCATTCACAAGTGCAGAGTATAAAGCCCAGGCCAGGCTGCTTCCCAGCGTCCCTTAGCTGCAGTGCAAGTGGGGCACACCCAGTGAGTTCAGGAAATGAGTCTGGGCTCCCGTTGTCTCTCATTGCCCGTCTGTAAGTAGTGAGCCCACTGACTATAACTTACGTGTAGGAGTGTGTTCTGTGTGCGTGGTGAACCCACTTCACACCGGTTTTATAATCTACCCCATTTGGAGTCCGGACCATAAATCGTAGCTCAATACTTCCTGAAACTGTGGGCCGACTGCTACGCACAGACTCAAACAAACAGCCGGATCCGCTTGCCTTGGTTATTAACACAATTTATTATTGGCACACTTACCAGTAAAGCATACATAAAATACAGCTGTTTATAACACACAGAGCCACTGGTGTCTTTACATGTGTGGGGGAACATATTAATAGGCAGATGGAAAAATTAGTTCTCTTATAAAGTTTCACAGAAATACACTGGAATCGCCCCCAAAGAGAAGTCCCCATGAGAGAACCAGGCGAGGGCTTTACAAAATATCATACAAGAAATATACTGTGAAAAGAAAGGATGGCCAACTCAGATACAATTAAAAACACAAAAAATCTTCAGGTTTATTCAACTGCCCACAAAATTAATGGATTACATGGCTTGAAAGTATTTGGATCAACAGCAACTTTACAAATGCATCAATTCTCAAGGGTCCAATTGTCTTTCTGTACATAAAAATCTGCCCTGGCGTCTTTGATGACAAGAAGACATTTCTTGTTTTAGTACCAGGGCTGTATCCCGCCAACACCTACCCAAGCACGGATTGTTACCAGCTCCTCCATAAATTCCCTTGCTGGGCCCCTTGGCTGTTGCCCACTGAAAGCAATACGTGAAGGAAAACCAAGAAATAAAGGTACATTTAAATTACTTTCCAAAGCTGATTTTTTTTCTTTTCTTTTTTTACTGAAACAAGAAACTCTCAGATGCAAGTCAAAAAGCAGAAAATATTTTACAATATTAAAAAGTCATTTGTGGTTAGGTTCGGCGTATTAGTGAGATCCTGAGCACTGAGCATTTATGGACAATATGGCCTTTGTTTGCTGCATACGAAGGAAACTCAGCAAAAACACGCTGTTAAGACCGTGCCAGGAGTTGCGCTAATGTTTTTTTCTCATTTTAATTACGATCAGTGCCAGTATCTGTCGGACCTGTGAAGGCCTCCACGGGAGGGTCATGGAAGCTTATTTGGAATAATCCTTTCACTTGGGAAAAAAAAAAAAAAAGAAAGAAAATCAGATCACTGTGGTTTAGAAATAAATATGTGCACGGAAAAGTTTTTATTTCTCCTCTTTCCTCTCCTGTAAGTAAAGATGTGCAGGTTTAATGGTGACCCCCTAGTGACGGTGGATCTGGCGCGGGTCGTCTTATTGGGAAGTCTGGGGTGGAAGGTTTTCTGATTTGGTCTCTTGAGTGGCGGGAGGTTTACTGTTCCACGGGCTGCTGTTCCCCAGGGCGGGTGAATTGTTGAAGTCCTCCTCGTCGTCCATGCCGTTGGCCGCATCATACTGCGTGTTTTCTAATCTAGTGATTAGCCTTTCGTCCTCGTCCCCAAACTCACCTCCCATCAGAGTTGGCTCTCCTACCACCATCACATCCTGTGAACAGCAGCTGACATTATTACAGGGAAACCTTGGGAGAGAGAAGCTCAGCTTAAAACAACAGTGGGAGGAGCTGGGGGACCTAGGACACACACACGCGCGCGCTGCACAACGGGGTCAAGTTCAATGTCGGGGGCCGAGATGCATATTGGATTTTTACAGGAAATAAACATCGCCTCCTGACGGGGAACAACCACGCGAGTTTATGTCCTTAGTGAGCAGCCTGACACCGGAGAACGAGCAATGCTAGCAATCTGCAGAAATAAAAAAATGGATTTTTCAAAATTAAAAAAATCCACGCTTTTCAACTTGCCGACACTGGGGACTTTTGAGAGGGCAGTGGAACCTTCAGCTGCGTGCTTTTCAATACCTCCAAAAATCCGCCATTTTTATTTAGGGCCTGCGAGAGGCTTTGGATGCTAAACAGCCACCAGGGGCACCAGCGAGCTGAGACTTTGCAGTGATCACAAGACCCATTCCAAACGGTATTTTCTCTGTCCCAAGGAGGGTCTATGTTTTAAATGAAGACAGAATCTCTCTTTTTTCTCTACTCAGCCAGGCCCTTTTATGCAGCCAATATCCTTGAC
The DNA here is from genome assembly GCF_000181295.1 of Otolemur garnettii. Classification (NCBI taxonomy): domain Eukaryota; kingdom Metazoa; phylum Chordata; class Mammalia; order Primates; family Galagidae; genus Otolemur; species Otolemur garnettii. Next base: position 356,832 of record NW_003852464.1, read on the forward strand.
ATTCTGCTACTTAATTATGGTAATTAATTTAGGTAAAGTTTTCGATAAAAACAATGTTCACACTGATTTGACAATTTGCATAGCTAATTAAGTCATTAGCAAAAACCTGCTGATTGCCAACAAGCCCTGAATTTACCATCTGTTATTTCATGGTGCCTGTCACCTATCCCCACACAGGCAACCCTGCCACCCATCTGGGCAGTAAAGAGAACCAGTCTGTCCAGCTGGAGCCATAAAAGGAAGATGGAGAGCACTAATTATAATCACATTGATGAAGCTGACAGTCATCGGAGATAGGAGTGTGTGAGAAGAATCCACCTAGTCCGTCCTGTAAGTACAAATTGTCCTTCCATGCATACAAGGAAGCCACCTACTATAGCTGGGGACACCGGGGAGGCCACAGCTGGACAGGCAAAGCCATGGGGAGAAAAATGCCAGGACAGGGCAAACTCCAGGCTCTGTATACATGGTGGGTTGAGGGGGTGACCTCTATATGGGACAGGACACCTGGCAGGTGGATTCTTCTGGGCAGACTCCAAGCAATACTCTACTGAAAAGTGCAGTAACTTCAGGAAATTGGCCAATTGCTATCAGTCTCCACTGAACTCAGAGGAAGCAGGGCTGGGCCTGATGCTTTGGGAGAGGAGAGGGTGGGGCTGGTCCTGGAAGGGAGGCTCATTCAAACACACTGACAACTGGGCAGAAATCTTTTCCAATGGACTTTCCCAGAGAAAGGTTTCTTGGAGGAGCTTACTAGAACATGTGGTCATGAGACAGGGCTGGCGGGATGTCCAAATCCTTTCTAGAATTTTGAAGGTGCCCATTAAATCCTTTAGTTACCAACTGGTGTGTTTTGCAAAGGAAAACCTTGTTTTGTTTATTTCCTCCCCTTTACTCCTTTAAGTTAAGGGAGATAGTCCATAGCTTTCCAAACTATGTTTTCTGACTGGTCACTAGTGTGAGTGGGTAAAAATGATTTTTTTAGAGAGAAATGTCCCAGACGGAGTCAATAAGTACAGAAAACGTGAAGCTGGTAAACCCAGCAATGAAGGTGGCAGCAGAAATTCAGATGTGTGCTTCTGAGAGCGTATTGATTATGCAAAGAGGAGGCAGAAGTGACAGCAACGATGGGAGGAGACTCACGAGGACTTTTAAGGTGAGATGCAAAATAGACTTTCTGACAGGCAAGAACGACAACAGGGATTGAGATGGAATGTGGCCACCACAGGGACACAGACACTACTCAGTGAGCCGGGCGGCTGCCTTATGACCCGTTGGGCGGTGTTCAAGATGAAAACAAAGGGCCACTTAGCTACAGGTGATTAGGAGACTGAGCTTATGATCAGGAACAGAGGTAGGTGGGAAGAATCAGGGAAGACTGGCCAGAGCATGACACGAGGGCTAATCTCATCTCGTGACTCGTGTGCTCAGCACACTCTGAAGGGCTGGGGACGCACATGCATAAGGTGTCACAGGTCAGGAGAGGGGTGTTAGAACCAACCATGTGGGTCTGCGTTAGTCTCGTGACTCCAAGGTCGTCAACAAAGGATGGGAGGGGATGAGGAGGAGAAAAATAAGAAGCAGCCAACTTAAGCATGATATTAGAAAGACAGTCCCTGACGCTCCAGACGCATTTGTGGTATTAGTCCTTCAAGAAAAGTACTCTGAAATCAGCGCTCTGCAGTGGAGCCAACAGAGGCTTCCCATATGTTTGCTAAATCTTTGTTCCAGGAACAGCAGGAAAAGATGCCCAGCCATAGGTGTTTTTAATCAGCCTAAATTTGCTTTATGATTAGGAAAAAATATCTTAGCCAATATACAGTTTTGGTTGTTTGAGTTTGTGTGTTTGTGCACCTGTGAGCATGATTGTACCGTGGGTGGCAAGCTAAGGGCTTCATTCCACTTAGATATTTGAGACCACTTACAACATCATGCGCATGTTTCTACTTTATTCTTCTAAACCTTCAGGCTACGACAGTGGACCTTTACCCTGGCTGTCTTGAGTTGTTATCTTCACACAAAATAAATGGAGACACAAAGCACAGTCTGGGCTGCCTCTAACTAAGGGATGTTAGCAGCACGGCCCCCACCCCCATATCTTTAAAATCCCCCCAACACTGGCAGCAGAGTGCATTTCCTTCCCGTCTCTATCCTGTGTGTTCCACGGGAGGCAAGAGTGGCCCACCCGAGGGTGGCTTGTGTGCCCTCGGCTCCCCACAAGGCCAATTTCTGCTCCTTGGCTGGAAGCCTGGAGGGGCCACCAGCTCTTGCCCGTTTCACATCTTCTCACTAATCCCCCGTGCAAGGACCACCAACCTCTGAGGAGGACTGGAAGTGACTCCTTTCAGGGCCCCTCAATGCTTCTCCTTAAATTGGCCAGAAGGGGTCACTGCTGTTGAATGACACAGGTCTCCATCCCTCCCAGGGTTGAGGCTGCAGTTCGGGATGGCTCCTAGCCCCTGCTCATGGAGTGAGAAGCAGAATCCAAGGATTAAACCCTAGTCCTCGCCAGACACACACATCTCTGCCACAGCAGGTACACTTTGGCACACGCCTTTAGACCAGGCAGCAGATGCCTGCAGACAGCATTTCTATTTAGCCAGTAGGATAGTGTTGATAATTCAGCAGATAAAGTTAAAAGATGTTGTCCCTTCAAGCATCCAAGGCTTATTATTTTACATCCATTCAACTCAAGGACACATAAGAATTTGCATATTTTCGTAAACTGGTTGTCTTCCCTGCCTCTCTTGGCCATCTGAGTTTTACTGAATTAACACATCTTCAACTGCGTAGAGTAATGATAAAATTCAATTTTTCCTTTCAAAGGATGCCTCGCTCAAGCAAAGTCCAAAGGGACTCAATTCATTAAAACCTCTCTGGACACAGGAATCGTCTACTAAAAGCAGTTATTGGTTTGAAGGAAAGGAGCATAAAAGAGTAGAAAAAAATGTGTGCTCTTTAAACTGAAATTATTTTGACTAGATGAGGTATGTCAAAATAAATGACACATAGCCTGCTACTTTCAACTTCTACACCTGTGGCAGACATCACTAATGGATGACCCCACAAACTCAGTCTAGCCCCTATAACCCTCCTTAATCCAGTGCTTTGTGGGCTGGCAGGAGAAAGAAAACCTCTTTGACAAACCTAGATTAGATGGTGAGCTCTTTAATAACAGGGCCCAAATCTTTTTATTTACTTATTTTTAATCTTGGTATTTCTAGAACCTGCAGTAGCATGGGGCACATATTAGGAGCTCAGAAACATTTTCTGAACTTATTGTATTCTTGCAACCACTATGCTATATCACAGTTCTAGAATTCTTTGAAATGTCTTAAACTCTAGGATTAGATGAATAAATGGACTACCTGTGCATACTTTTTCAGTTGACTTATTCACATCTATGCATTTTCCAATTTCACCAGGAGTGGCCATAACTTAACACCTTAAGAAAGAGCCTCAGTTTTTCCTTTTGAATTTTACCCCCTCACCTTGAGGGATGACAAGTATAAAGCCTATTCAGAAAATAGAAGGCTAGGTGGGGGCTATTTGCATTATCTGAGTCCTACAATTCCTAATGGTCTTAAAGTTAAAATGACAGTTCCCATAGTGGGCTGGCCTTTCCCTGTATGACCTTCATTCGAATGCAATGGGATGGAAATGATGCCCCTGCCCACAGCACTTGGGAGATAGGAGTCCCAGTGACCCTGGGAATTCTCAAGGTTCTGATGGGCCTGGTTTTGGCCAACAAGAACTGACATATGGAAAGTAGGTGCAAGTGGGAGAGGGCAGATTGGAAAGGCACATCTGGAAGTAGGTGGGGCTTTCTGTGTGATGATCAGTTCCTCCCTGTACATGATAGAACAGGACCAGAGCAAGAAGGGTGAAGATGATAGACCAAGAAGAGAAAAAAAAGTCTCTGTTAAATATAGAAAACATGGAGTTGTACTGGTTAAGGGATATAATGAGGAATAGGGCAACTTCTGAAAACATGGAATCTAGTGGGTTTTCATGAAGCACCAAGGAAATGTCAGGATTCAAATGACAGTCAAACAACTGGGGACAGGGTGAGGTGACAAGGGCAGCAGAGAAGGAACAGTGAAGGTTTAAAGGAGCATGGGATTTAAAGGTGAGAGTCAAACCCTGGACCTGGGAGTCAAGGGGCAGGAAGGAATTCAGAAGGGATAGAGTTGAAGAATTAATAGGAGATAAAGAACATTCCTGCAGAGATTGTGGTATTTGGGGACCACACTCCGCTGTCAACTTTGCAGTGTGAAGAAGCCCTTAGTGAAGACCCTCCATGGAAAGAAAAGGGTCAATGGATCAAGACAGTTGAGACCAAATCAGGGGCTGCTCCTCCCCTGAGCTAATGAGATGGGTGAAGTGAGAGCTCCCTGGAGCTGCGTTTTTAGTGGCTGCAAGTTAATTACCTGGGTTTTAAAATAAGAGGGGCGCCCATGTTGGGAGGCCAAGTCAAATTACAGTATGGAGACTGAGCGCCGGGAGCTAGCTTCCAGTGGAGCACGGGGTCTCCCATGATGGTGCCCAGAGGGCCACCAGACACACTGCTAAGTGAGATTTTAATTAAACCTTACGTGACATATCTCCTGTCTGTGACTCTGACGGCTTTTTAATTCAGGTCCCATTGCAGTGTGACTCTTAACATTCCTGCCTAATTCTCAGTTTGCAGGGGAAGGTTTCCAAGGCAGAGATTTCCCTCCCATCCCAACCTTTGTTCCTGCCTTTCATCCCTCCCTCAAACCACCCTTTCCTACTTTTTGTTGCTGTTGTATTTTTTTGCAGCTAAAAAAGACTTTACTTTGGGCCCTTGAGTAGGAAGCAGGCAAAAGGCAGGATTTCAGGCCTAACAGAAAAGTGAGACTTACAGGTACCTGACTGGACAGACTCAGGTTCGCAGCTGCAGTCTTCTTCTTGCCACCGGTGCTATTGGCGTTGTTGCCAGCGCTGCTATTTGATGTGCTGCTGGTGGAGTTTTTCCTTTTCCTCCGTTTAGTGGTCGGTTGCCTTGTGGGTTCTGCTGCAAAATGGAAGAGGGAAGGTGGGGACACACCTTAACACAAATATGGGGACCCATCATGTGTCTGGGGAAGGATGGATGCCAGCACAAGAGTGTCAGGGAGGCCATCAGATTCCTGTCCCTTCAGTGGGGCTGCTTTTTGTAAACTAAGGAGTA
>NW_003852464.1:362228-364921 GCF_000181295.1 Otolemur garnettii
TGTTACTACTAGAAAATTTGGGACGATCCTCTCCCCTCCCACACACACATTACTTTTATAACAAAGGGGATATTCCTGGGATCCCTAAGGTAAACAGTGGCACCTACTGGCTAAATGTCATATTACAACCCACCTCTATTACATCTTGATAGGATTCTCAAGCAAAATGTCAGTGCTATCAGCTGTGGATGAAGAATTTAGGGATTTTCAAATTCAGTAGCCATACCCACAGTTTGGACCCTGGTGTTTAATGAATGCTACTAATTTCAAAATTTCTGGAAAAGAAAGTCGTAGTATGGTATAGTCGGCATACCACTGAAGGGAAGATAGACCTCTTCAAATAAGGCCTATTCAGAAATAGAGAAAAATATTTTAGACCTGAAGGAAGGAGGAACATAGTAATGGAATATAGGGGTCCATGGTAATGTATCGTAAGAGGAATATATTTTCTTGCTTTCTTCTTTATGATATACAGAGCATTATGCAATACAGGCACTATTATTATTTCCTATGTATTAACAATTTTATATTAATAACAATCCTATTAATTAGAACTATTATTATAATCTTTGTTTGGGAGATGAGAAAACATCAAAAGCCTTCTTTCAGATGTTACAGAATAAGTTGGAAATGGTGAGTAAAGAGTTTTTTTTGTTAAGTCTATTTTAGACCCAACTCTGATGGAAAGCAGGTAAGCTAGGCAGGACTTGAGTAAGAGAGCTTTGTAACGTTTTCTTAAAATACCTGTGCTGCTTCTGATGAACAAGGGGGAGGATTCTCTTTTAAGGCTCATTTCAAAGACCACTTAGTCCACCAAATAATCTCTGACTTTTGACGAGAAAGATGGTAATTACGTTCCTACTTATCTATTTTTTTTTCCTTCAAAATATTTTTACCCTTATGCTCACTAGTCTTTATCAAAGAATCCATCATCTCCTTCCACAGAGTTATGGGTGCTTGTTCTGAAGGATGATGGAACCAGGAATTAGAATTTTTCTAGATCATGGAGTTGGGAGAAGAGATAAGCAAGATGTTCTAAAGTTAAGTAGACGCCCAGATCTCCTCCTGATGAGCATCTTTTTCCTTTGACTTAAAAAAAAATTCGTGACATAATCCTCCTACACTTGTTAGCTGTGGAATGGACTGTCTTAAGCTTCACTACCTAAAATAGGGATAACAATAAATATCTCACAAAATTCCTGTGAAGATTCAATATTTTTAACAGTTTCATACAGTGTTACACTCCAGTGGCTAGCTAGAGCCACTCCTGGCACCTAGTAGAAGCTCAATCAATAATTGCTGGATGAATGAATGAAAGAATAATAATTCATGAATTGGGCAGCGCCTGTGGCTCAAAGGAGTAGGGTGCCAGCCCCTTATGCCAGAGGTGGCAGGTTCAAACCCAGCCCAGGCCAAAAACTGCAAAAAAAAAAAAAAAAATTATGAATTATATTATATATATATGTTAGAAAATATAGGTGCTCAAAACAGTTGGTAAGTGAATGGAGTGTTTCTATCCATAAAATATTATTAATATTGAAAGAGAAAATAAAGCCAAGTTAAGCACATTTAATACTTTTGAAAAAATCATATTCTAAAAGTATAAAATTCCCTTAAGATGGGGATACAACTATTCTATATAAAATGACACCTATTTTCTCAGCTTTGTGTATGTGTACTTTGTTAAATTCACTATATCCATTTTATATAAAACTCCTGGCCAATTACCAGCTGAAGGTGACCATTATATTTTGTGATTCAGAAAACTATGTGCCTCAAGTTAATAATTACTCTTTATAAAAATAATTTTTAGTGAATAGATACATTTTGCTTTTATGATCAATGAGCTTCAACACATGCCTGGGAGCAAAAATGTGCTAGATAGAAAGACAATTAATGATGACTTGAAGCAGTAATTTCAGAACCCCAGCAGGAGACTACAGTATCTAAACTGCATTCTAGGGAAGTGAGGGAAATGAAATCTTTTATGTATTCTCTTCACGATCAGAGGACCTTTGGGTATAATAATGTCTTAAAAAATAGAACAAACTCCTTCCTTTCTTTCTTCCTTCCTTCCTCCCTTCTCTCTCTCTCCCTCCTTTCCTTCCATTTTTTCTCTTTCTCTCTTTCTTTCTCTCTCCTTCCCCTCCTCCCTATCTCTTTTCCTTTCTATAACTTCTATCAATCTTAAAAACCAAAAACAGGCCATGAGGAGCTAGCAGTCTAGTCCAATGCAAGAACCGCTGGATTGAGAAATGGGTCACTGACTTTGCCAATGACCTTCTTGATGACCTTGAATGAATCACTTTACATCTCTGGGTTTCAGGCAAGTGAGGGAACTATAGGTAATTCTTAAGAATGCTTGCTCATTATAATTTGAATGTCTTTGTGTCTAAAATCATGATCAATACATCCCTAATAAACTACTTTTTCTGATAAATTTATGATCACCTCCTTATTTTTCATGTCACTTCATCCCCAGAAGCCTCTGAAATAGTTTAGAAAGAGAGTGAAGAACGAGGGTGTACCTGGCGGCGCCACCATCCTCTGCCACTTCTGAAACAAGCAGGTCTTCAGGCAGTCTCGGGGACTGAGGTTGTAAGTTTTATGTCTCGACATCAGTTCCTGCATTGGCTCCAGTATTACACACAACTGCAAGGGGTTCAAAGATATAGGTGTGTTGCATATGGTAA
>NW_003852464.1:365217-371573 GCF_000181295.1 Otolemur garnettii
CAAATTCAAATGACTCTCTCTGGTTAAAGGGAAAAAAAGCCCTCTCTTCTTTCAGCATGCTTTGATTTCTGCTCTGATGTCTGGCTGTTGCTCTTGTTTGTACAACCCCACACTGTGAGTTATAATGCTGGTGTATGCAGGTTATCTGACGGTGAGATTCATCTTTGAACTTCTAAACTTTGGAGAGCGGAGTGGTAGCTACAGACGCGTTTTGATCATAATTCTTAGAGAGGCAGATGATGAAGGCTATTTTATTTTTATTTGTGCACTCTTGAATTTCACACGTGACGTCACTGTAAATAACACCTGTGAGCCTTCACTCAATGTGGGAGATTTTATTGTGGTTCCTTACACAGTCACCTGTTCCCTCATTGGTTAGATTTTTTTAGTCTTATTTCGATCTAAGACATCTGATGACAAAGAGTAAATGAGCGAAGCAGAACGTAGAACATTCAGATTGCCTTAGATGTTCCTGAAATCCTTCTCAGTTGGAAGCTTATCAGAACACCACTGCACTGAGACTATTGTATGGAAGAGGACAGAGCCCACAGTTTGGAATGGCCCATTAATTGCTGTAGCAATCGCAGTGATACAAATACTGGTGATTCACCTTCCTGTGTGGCAAAACCTCATTTTGTTATGAAAGACAGATGTGTGGTCTTCGCGTCACCAGCCTACCTTCCTGATGACTCTCCCCTTACGCTGTCCCTCCTTTTATGCTGTCCCTTTTGCTCACTCAGCTGGAATTCTCCCGTTCCCTCTTCCTGGCTAATGCCCACTCCTCCTGAAAGCCTTCTTCCCAGATGTGTGCCTCTCACTGTGCTGGCTGCCTTGGGTGCCTCGTTTCTGTTTTGCAGCCCCTTCTGCTCCCTGGCCTGACCCCTGCATACTTCACATGCTTCCCAGCCTGCGTCTGCCACCAGGTCACGGGTTCTCTGAATGCTGAAACTATGTCTTTTATCTCTGTGTTCCCAGGTTTGGCTCAAGTGAACATATGCATTTAAAGGAGTGTTTCTCGGGAAAGCTGGAAGAGTTTTCTCTGCAGATGATTCCCTGAGTCTGATCTAAAGAATACTCCCTCAGAACCAAGTGGGCTGATGAGGAAAAACGCAGATTTCCAGGCTTGACCCTTCTCGTTTCACTGGGTCTGGAGGTGGGGCCCTGAACCTGTGTTTTTAAAATTCAAACCCCTGGGAGGGCTCAGAAAATGATGCCCCAGAGTGAAGGTCTCCTCATGAGATAGTGTGTCTCTGCCTTTCTCTTGCCCTCCTGTCTCTTCCCCATCCCCGTCCCCCAAGGCCAGTTAAGTAGAATCTGTCTTCCCCACCATGGTCCCTAGAAACCAGTCCCCTTCTGCCCCAAAGCCAGCCACAAAACCTAAACACGTCACTCTAACCTGCTGCTGCCTTTCCTTGTCAGGGAGGACTATAAAGAAATTTCTGATCTACTTTATTTAATGTTAGCCCATAAGACCCTCATTCCAGAAAGGGTTCAGCCCCATCCCTAGGAGAAAGGGTTGCTGCTCAGAGAGGCTGAGAAGCACTGGGACAGACAGTGTCTCCCTAGTCAGGCTATTTGCATTAGATGAGGCCCTTCTGTCCAATCCCAGTTCTGCACAGCTGTCCACTCCTCATGGAACCTAAACAGAAAAATGGGGGAGTTTTTCTTGTGTCTTTGGGTCCTCATTCAGGATGCTCCCATGTCAAGTAAGGACTTTAATGAAAGTGACTAAAGATTAAATACATACGTTATACTTTTCTCTTGTTAACCTGTCCTTTGTGATAGGAGGTTTTCCTTGTCATAGGTGAGGAAAGATGTCACACTTGTCCGTGTCTATACCACCATGGAATTCTGTCAAACACTACTAGAATTTGAGGTCCACTGGCTTACACACTCTGGGCTTTGGAACAGATAATAGAGGCGGCAGGACCTTCCCAGATCCCCGTGGTTTCCAGCTCTAACTTCATCCTCTTCTTACCCCCTCATGCTCTCCTCCTTCCCTCTCCATTCTAAGCATGATAACCCAGATTATCTTCACCTAGAACGGTTCTTCAGTTCTTTTTTACCTAGCATTGATCTAAATTTGCTAAAACCACTAGCCACTTAAAGGCCACTTAAAGGCCAACTGTAATTTCCTTTCATTTGAAGTTTCTCTGGAAGATAACAAGATTTCAAAGCTTGAGCAATACCACTAATAGGAGCAACACAGAGGAGGAAAAGCCAACCAAGCCTCGTAAATCAGGACGTGAAGCAGGGGTGTGCAACCTGCAGCCCATGGGCCACCTGATGATGTGGTGAGGACTTTTCTGCTTGTCTGTGGTGTCAGATTTCATAAAACATATGCACAAAACTTTGGAACTATTTTCTGCTCATCAGCTGTCATGAGTGTTTGTGTATTTTCTCTCTGGTCTAAGACAACTGTTAATCTTCCAGTGTGTAACAGAAAAGAAAGAAGGCTTGACATTTCTGCAGAAGAATGAGAATTAGATGGATCTTCAATCTCATGTACCTTCTTGCTTACTTTGGAGTCATTTTTGAAATGTAAAATGCCAATAAGGAAAAACCTGTGAAAGAGGCAAGACTGTTGTACCAGTAACTCCATATTTCAACATGATCAAGACTACAGGTGCATATTCCCCTGTTAAGAGTTTCTTGCTGGAAATCAAAGCTTGTGTAGCTTACAGACTACCTCCCTGCTCCCTAAGCCATGGACATGCACAAGACCAAATGGAGTGAAAGATTCCACAATCATCCCGACAGGTGGATGGAAAAGTGATTATCTCTCAAAGAAGAACCACTGCTAGATTCAGACAGCACCAGAAGATGTTTCCATCAGTTATTAAGCAAGGATAGCAAGACAAGCTTTCAGGGAAATTCTAAGGACTGGGAAATATTTTTTAATAATAAAAAAATCTTTATAGGTCTTCAAACTATTCCCATTTGGTTCATTTCCTACTCATTGTAACTGAGATTATATATATGCATGTGTGGAGTGGTGTGAGCATGAGTTCACAAGCTAAGGGGCCTGGGTCTGGGTTTTGACTCTGTCACCAGGAGTGTATCCTTGGGTGAGCTACTGAGTAATACTGGGTCTCAGTTTCACCTGCAGAACCATACCCATCTTGTATGTGGTTGTGAGAATTTGAGACAATGTATGTGATGCACAAGTTCAACTGATCTGTAGATAGGATTGTATCCTAGCAAACAAAACAAACATTTCTATTATTTTAATTTTCTTTATTTACTTTTATTGAGACAAGTCTGGCTATGTCCCCTGGGCTAGAGTGCCATGGCCTCAGTGTAGCTCACAGCAACTTCAAACTTCTGGGTTCAAGCCGTCCTCCTGCCTCAGACTTATGAGTAGCTGGGACTACAGAGACCCAAGAGTAGCTTGGACTACAGGCACCCACCACCATGTCCAGTGTATATTTCTATTATTAGTAGAGATAGGATCTTCAACTTTGCTTAGGCTGGTTTCAAAATCCTGACCTCAAGTGATCCTCCTGCCTCAGCCTTCCAGAGTGCCAGGATTCCAGGTGTGATCCATAGCACCCAGCCACATTTCTATTACTTTAAACCAATAAGCACTTATTAAGCTTCCTCCAAACAGTCAGGCACTCTGCTTAGGTGCTGGGGGCAGAAGAATAAAACAATCTTTGCCCTGAACGAATATTCTGTTCTCTTAAAAACGCTTTAAGCATATTAAAAAGGCTTAACCTGAGTTTAAAGTTCTGATGTCTCAGGAAATCTTCATGAAGCAAATATTTTTCATTATATGACAGGTTGAATGGCAAAAAATGCCCTGTGTGAAGCTGGGGAGGATGATCAGCTTTGAGCATGCTATGAAATGGGAGAGTTATGTTTACGGTGAGAGCCCACGAGTTCATTATCTCTCTTTCTTACAGTGCCTTTCCTCTCTGGGTTTTGGGCAACACTTTTTTTCCCGGTGCTAATCCTCAACATTTGTCCCTTTCCCTTTAATGTAAAAATATCTTCCCATCACTGTAACCCACCCCAAAGGAGCCTGCATCTCTGAATGCTAATTGAGAAGCCCTACAGCCCTGTCTCTTCCAGTGGAGAGTTTCCAGGCTGGAAGGCAGCCCTCCCCTTATTCATGTATGCAAATGAGGCGTCCTCTCTGCGGCAGAGGCAGTGGCGTTGCGGGGCTGTAGGTGGCAGAGCTAGCTCGGGTAAAAGCCTGCCTTCCCGGCAGTGGGCCAGACCTTCTTGGCAATGGCAGAAGCCTGAGGCGTCGGGAAATGAAATCAGGAAGCAGGCTGGGGAGTGGGTTACAGCAGTCCCCAGGCACTCCTTTTTGGAGCCCCCATTCCTGCTCCCCCTGAGGTCTCAGACCCTCTGGAGAATCTGGTGAAGGCTCAGCAGCCTGCCTTTGGAATTTGGTATATTTCTGGAGGTTGATGAATCTCCTATAGCCCCATTCATTGACTAGAGGTAATGGCCTCTGTTTATCATCAGTGTTTTGGTTGTTTCATCTTGAACCAGGCTGCAGGATATATACCACCCCCACCCCCCGCCCCCACATACCCACTCAAATGCACGTTAATGGAATTAGAGCATAATAGCACAGAGTCCTCTGTGTTGAAGAAAAATTTTATCTGCCAAGTTGAACCTACCACTAAGTGCCCACTGGGCCAGTCCCTATCTTTGCTGAAAAGAAAGGCCACAGCCCCCATGCCTGTAGATCTGTAACCCCGCAGCAGCCTGCCTGCAGCATTGTGGCTTAGTTTGGTCTCTTGCTCTGGTGGTGTTGGCAAAAAGGGTACCCCAAGGAATCCCAGGACACCCTGCAAGGGGCAGAGCCCAGCCAGGCCCAACCACTCTCTCTCACACCTGTGGCCCCTTCCAAGTCCAGGTAGGATCTCAAAGAAAGCCGCAGTTCCCTCTGGCAGAGCGCTGAGGACACTGCTTTGCAGAGTTAGTGAGAGCCGTGGGCTGAGCTTGCTCCTCTATGCTTTTGAACTCTTTTCTACAACTCTGCCCCCAACACAAACCTTTTGATATGAAATTTTGTAATCATAAGAGGGACTTGTTAAGTGAGTGGATGGATGGAAAACAGCTCAGCCAGATGTATAGCAAGGAGTCATTTCTTAACAGGAGACAAATCAGCATGGCCCTGTGGGCTTGGAAGGGATAAATCTGTCCATTTGATAAAACAGCCAATTGCTGCTCTGTGTGGAATGCTTTGCACAACTGCGTGTGTGTGTCCTGACTGAATATTCTAGTTTGGTCCCAGGACCCTGTCTCTTCATAGTAACGGAGGGCCTGACAAATGGAGATAACATAGAGGTTTGCTTTCATTTTGCTTTTCACCTGACAATTCTGGGAAGATCTGATTCTCTTCCGTTCAAACATTCATACTCATTCTTCTGGCCCATGGCATCCTTCAAAAATCAGGAATGAGTGATGCTTGTCAGAGTTGGACTTGAGCTTCAAGAAAGCATTTGGTAATCTCTCAACCAAGGCTCTGTCTACCACCAATGGTGTAATTCTATCCTTGAATGACATCCTCTGACCTCAAGCCTCCTCCTCTTGGTGTTTATTACACACAGGTCTGTTCAGGATCTCCAGGTCAACACACTGCTCAGAACTTTGCTCACGTTTACACACAGGTCTGTTCAGGATCTCCAGGTCAACATACTGCTCAGAACTTTGCTCATGTTGTCTCTCTTGCCTACAAGGCCTCTGTCCTCTTTCCCAGTTGTCCTAACTAGGAGTTGGCCAACTGCAACTGAGGATTAACTACTTTGTTTACAGGGCTCTAAGTTGAGTCGCTGGCCCTAGTCCATGTAGCCCACAAACCCCCCAATACTCTTTGTTATGTCTCCATGACAGGATGACGAGCTTGAGGCACAGCACGATTCAATTCACTGCTTCTTTGAGAAAGTTAAAAAAAAGTTAGACGAACTCCACAGCATACCCTGTGATGTTGACTTATATTCTGAAGAGAGCTCCTTGTCTACTGAGAGTCAGTGTCAGTTTGCAGTCTTTTGACTACAGACCACACCCGAGTCCCACCAATCTGAACTATGAAGGCTCTTCGAAAGTCCAGCTCCCATCTCACCTTTCTCACTGACCATCCAGGCCTGCAGGGGATTCTCCTGCTTCTTTTGCACTAATCTTTCTACATCCCAGCATTTATATCTGTGTTGGGAATCTTCCTTTCCTGTGGACTTGCTCATCGTGTCTATGGCCATGTTGCTTTTCTTTGTATTTAACACAGTATTAGGTAGATTTAAATATTTGTTGAGTCATAACTTACTACTAAGCTATGGAATGCCTAGTCTGTGTTCGTCCCTGGAATATTCGCCTTACACACACTGTGTCATTACCCCAAC
>NW_003852464.1:371593-374409 GCF_000181295.1 Otolemur garnettii
TTGTTGAGTCATAACTTACTACTAAGCTATGGAATGCCTAGTCTGTGTTCGTCCCTGGAATATTCGCCTTACACACACTGTGTCATTACCCCAACCACCTCCCTCCTACTTTAATAGGTGGGGAAATTCATAGCCAAATCCATTCAGTCACACAGGGCTGCTATTAAAGAGGGTGATTCTTATAATGTGGTAACAGAGGAGGCCCAGTCACGTTTGTCTGACTCCAACCTTGTGCTATTAACTCCCAACTGCTATGCTGTCCACCTCTCTGAATGAGAGTGGCTTAAATTGCTTCTAAGACACCAAGTTCAAAGGCATCACTGTGTTTTATATTGCTCTTTGCACATGGTATTGACCCATTCACAGAGAGGCAAGCTTTGGAACCAGATTCTTCTGGCTTCAAGCCTCCAACATGTGTGTTTTTAGTTAAGAACTGTGGCCTCTCATCTGTGAAATGGGGAGAATGGTACATATCTTTGATGGTTTGAAGCAAAGTGAGTCAGCCCCCGATACAGAAGCCTGGAACAAAGTTGGCACTCAAAAGATGGACATTGGTATAATGACGAATGTCCAGACCTATTGAGCCAGCCAATGGCCCATGTGGGATGGGGCTGGTAAACTATTTTGTGAAGTAAGTCTCATGGCCTCCCTAAGACTTAGGGTCACTGGACAAACACTCCTAGGGATGGAAAGAAACTCTCTGATAATAACCCATTTTTAGGACTCAGTGCTGAAATTCACAAGCCAGAGTTTTGGTTGTTTCATTTTTATTTTTCCAGCAATGTATTCCACTGGCTAAATTTGAGTTAAAAAGATAGCAGAGGAAGGGGGGAGGGTTATGATTAAGACACAGATTCTTATCTAAGGGTGAAGGAACCTCTCCTAATTAAGAACATATAATGAAAAGATAATACATGGAATCGAAAAGAAAAACAAAACAAAGAAAACAAATAATCCCCACTCAGCAGCAGATAAAAATGAGTAACAGGCTGCCCATGACCAAACTCACTCTGTCTGAGAGAGGACAATCAGGGGGTGAAGGAAATACTTTCTCTTAGAAGCTGTGCAATTCCAAAACATCAGATTGTGCTTTGAGTTTATTACCTGATAGGATTAAAGGTAGATTGGTTGTCAAAGTCAAAACATCCTCCTTTTTATCTGAAGATTCAACCAGGGGAGGCTTTGCCTTTTCTCAATTGTTTTGCAAATGGATCACTCATGAAAGCTGTCACATCCAGCCCTGGAGACTGGGCCCCTCTGGGCTCAGGAAGAGGAGGGTAGGGGTGGTGAGCAGGGGGTGCATTTCAGCACATGTTTCTGGTCTCACTTTTGGGGCTGACAGGGAGGATGTGGCACACGACCACGGAGGGGAGGCCACTGACTGCATCACTGACCCATCCAAGGGAGAAGCACCAATTCTGTCTCCCTGCACGTCAGTGGCTGCGTCAGCGCAGACAAGCTCCTGATCTCTGCTGCACTCATCAGGCCCCCAAGGAGACCGGTCAACGCCTCCGCTGTACACATCTTCCAATACCAGAACTGTAACTTCCCTGCCTCATCCTTTGGCACAGGCATCCACTTCCACAGTGCTCTGGTTGTTGGCCTGTTTGCTCCTCCCAGCTCTGAATGGCAGGAGACAGATCCCCACAAGTCACTTCCCAGCTGTCCTTGCCAACTGGCTTCAGGTGACACTTTGGGCAGTCAGAGGCACCAGGGGAGACTGGTAAGAATGGGTAGTATCACTTTCCTGGGACTGTTGTGCCCAGGCACCATGGGACTGGGTGGCTTAAAAAAACAGAAATCAATTTATTCTTTTTTGTTCTGGAAGCTGAAAGTCTGAAATCAGCAGGCCCGTGCTCCCTCTGAACGCTCCAGTGAAGAATCCCAGCTTCTGAGATCCCAACAACCCTGGCATTCCCTGGATTGAAGTGTCATCACTCCAGCATCCGCCTCTCTCCTCTCCCCTTGCCTCTCCCCTCCCTGTCTCCACGTCCTCTCCTCTTCTTAACAGACACCAGTCATTGGATTCAGAATGATTTCCTGTCGAAATTCTTAATGAATTACATGTGCAAAGACCCTAATTCCAAATAGGTCACCTTCTAAGGGTGAACTTGAATATCTGAGAGACTCCTGTTCAGCCTGTGATATGGTTAAAGAATTTAAGAAGGCTATTTCTTGTCCTCTCCTTGGTTCAGGTGGCCTCTGCTGTGCTGAACTAGACAAATCCACCATGGTCCCAAGATCTATCAGGACCCTGACAGCAGCACCTCCTGCCTTGCCCACTGGCCCCAGTAGTAGCAACTGCCAATCTCAGTCTCATCTCTTTCTCCCCTGCTGGTTTGCCCAGCTCCCACACCTTTAAGAATTATTTTCCATATGAAATTTCCTCTGTTAAACTGCCTGGTGTGGGTCTTGCTTCCCGGGTGGACTCTGATGGACACACAATCAGCTTGTAGGAAATCAGGCAGTGTGAGAAAGATGGAGACGGTGTGTGTGGGTGGAGCACACCAACTCAGCTTGGGCGCGGACTCTGGCTACTTGGTAAAGGGGTGATGACCCTGAGCAAGTTACTTGACCTCTTGGTGTTCCAATGTCGCCATCAGCAAAGTGCGATAACAGTATACCTGACTAACTGAGTCATCAGGAGAAACAAAGAAATCTATTGAAAGTACTTCCCAAGGTGGGTCCTAGCATATGGAAATTGCTCTGTGCACATTTATTCTGATTGAGGCATAAGCAAGCCGGGGTGTGGGGCTTTCATGGAAGATATTTTGAAAGTTGTCAAGACACACCTGTTGAAATTTTATATATGTTCC
>NW_003852464.1:381854-396368 GCF_000181295.1 Otolemur garnettii
GTGCAGCTCTGAAATCGAAGCTGATTAAAGAGCACGTTGCCAAGTCCTCTTTTCTCAGGCCAGCTTTGGGCTGTCCCAGTTCCTTTGTTACCTCCCTGTCACCCTTGCTCCCAACGGTATCTTCCGGAAACAGCTTAGGACGCGACAATTTCCCATCTCCGCTATCACGTGTCAAGTCGCGGAAGGACATTTCCTTCCTCCTAATTTCTCCAAAAGGCAAACAATGTATTACTCAGAAATTCTGCATCAACTCCTAACACCTGATGCATCCGATATGCAAACTGCTCACTTTTCTATTTGTGCAGTCTGGAGACCTTACCGCTCGGGCGGCTCTGCCTCACGCTATGAAAGGCATTCCCTGTCGTCCTTCACCTGTGTCCTTGGCAGCTCCCTCAGGTTCACAGGGCTTCTCAAACATTATTTGTCTTGCTCAGCTTCTTCTGAGTCCAAAATAAATCACGGAGTTAGAGAGATGATCACTGTGTCATCCGTACTTGAGTGCAGGCATGGCTAAGCAGACAGACAGGCACTTACCAAGCAAGGACGGCTTTAGGAAAAACCTTACTATTGGAACACGTTTTATTTAGAAATGTTCTGTCCAAAAGCCCACAAAAGAAATATAATTTTACAAGACGGTGTATAAAAAATATGCCCATCAATGGTTTTTTCCTTGGATACTTTGCAGTTTGAATTGGAAAAACGAGGGCAAGGCAGGATAGGACCAGAGAGGGGAGAAGAGAGTTTTATATAGGGACAAAGCCCTCTAATAAAAGGCTTTCTCTGAGGTTTCATTCAAGCTTAGCGTGATCATTCTGTGCGCTAAAAATAAACAGAGATTATGCATAGCTAGGGTTTTATTTAGGGGGAGGGGGGATGAAATCAGGCTTTCTCTTCATCTTTTTCTTTTCCGCTTTCCTTTGAAATATTTTTCTTTTATTTTTTGTGTACACAAGAAAATAAGGTTTTCAGAAGCATGACGGATTACAGATTCTAGGTATCATAATGTTTTCTCCAGGCACGCTCACACACTCTCTCCTCTCCCTTCCCTGTTTCTCTACTGTGGCTAAAGCACAAATGCAGCGTTTTTCACAGAACTGGTGCTATTTTTAGGCTGAATCATACTAAGTCTGCAGCACTAATAAATGGACAAGTGACACAGAGCCGCAGCGCATGGTAATATGCCAGCACGAACGCTAGCTTGGCGTTTAGCCAAGCAACTGTGGGTAGATGTCGCGGCCATGAAAGTTAAAACACCGCTTCCAAAGGAATGATTAATAAGCTGACAAACTTCCAGGCATTTATTTCCTATTCTTCGTCCCAGCTATATTAGAGCTAGCATATTTTCAACTTTATTAGTAAAGTCCTGGAGCCTGGTACACTTAGGCATGAAGAGCTTCTGCAATCAGCTGTAAACCATTTGGAGAGGTGAGCGTTTGATAAACATTGCCTTTTCCCTGTCACCAGAATCCACTGTGTCTGTTTATCTGTCTCCGTGACACTCTGCACTGAGCAACAATCTTTATGAGTCAGGAAATCTTCTCCAACTGTGGTGTTGGCATCTGTGGTTGCTCATCCATGGGCCACTTCGTGTGACATTTGCTTAGGTCACATTTGCTTCAGGGGGCTTTCTGTCTCTCTCTGTGGCAACTACATCTTTTGTGTGTCAGTTCGACATTCCTTGGATGGCAACTACTTCCTAGGAAGGGAGCCAGTCGGTAGACTCCAATCTCCTCTCTGGGATAATTTCAAGAGCTCAATCAGTGGGAAAGATGGATTAAAATAAAGAATTACGAGATGAAATTAGTTACCGTGTGCCTAATTACCGTACCAATTTGTTTTAGTTTGTATGGGACCATTTCAGATTTTAAAACTGGAAGTCCAACCTTCCGGGAAAGCTTCTCATTCCCATTCCATGGGTTGGCTGGTCAGTCTAGGTGGAAGGGTGATTGGCTTGAGCCTGAAAGAGTATAGGAAGGGACCTGAGCTTTGAAGTCAGGCCCAAGTTCAAATCCTAGCTGGGTCCTACCAGCCGTGTGACTCTCCCCAAGTATGTGTCATGGACATGCAATCAACCTCTTGTCTGAGGTTAAATGAGCCATTTCTGAAGTTTGAAAACCATTTGTGTCTGCAAAAATGGAAATAATACCTACCATATGGATTTTAGGAGACAGAGCAAAATCAGGCACGCGGTAACTACTACACAAGAAATAGTAAACTTCAGAGCCCTAGTTGCTGGGCTCCAAAGTGGACTCTCAAAAGTGGCTTCTAAATAAAGTGACAAGAATGACACCACCAAATCATAGACTGTATGGCATGTCCCTCCATTGGACTCTGAACATGGTTTTATTTTTGTCTATAAATTTGAAGCTGTTCCCAGGAGAGCAAGATTCTGACGGGGAAGGGCAGGCCCTCTGCTGTGGCCCCCATGTCACCAAATGCCTCTTCTGAGAACTGTCATCGTGGCTGAACAGATGGGTGCTTATATAAAAGACCTCGTCCTCCAATGAAATTCCATTTTGGGTTTGCATACAAACAACAATTCCTGGGAAACTGAAATTTTTAATTAAATGTTTTCAAAGGGAGTGCGCCTCTAAGCAAGAGAGGATTGAATGCTTGTAGGCTGGCTCACGCCTGCTGAAGCAAAAATCTTCCTGCCAGCGAAGCTTTTAAGTATTGATATTTTCTGCATTAATAATACTCTAAACCACATTCATAATAATATAATTAGCTACACAATGTATATCATACAACACGTGTGGACTCTGCATTATTAATTACGCTGGCATAGCCTTCGTATGGAGCACTGTACTCTAATTTTAGCTTTTAAGGTAAATAAATATGAACTTGAGAAGTGGGGGAACCTAGCAGAGACTGGCACAAGGAGCCCAGCTCATATTTCTCTACTGATCACTAAATAGCAATGAAGGCTCTGGCCCCAGTGCCTGCAGGGAGGACTCCCGTCATGAAAGCCCAAGCTTGAGTGAATATGGCTATACTCCCAAATTTCATATATGGCAAAATATGATTAATGTCCTCAGAGTGATCATCCTGCATCAGTCTCCCTTCCTAAAACCTGTAGGGCATCACAGTCCTTCTATGTCTTCTGGGGCTTAGAAATCAAGTCTTCCTCCAGTGGGCCCTGCCCCACAATTTCCATCCTCTCCTGAACACTCCAGGCTGGCTTTGCAGGAGTTCTTGCCTCTGGCACTGGGATACAGAAAGAGCACATTTTATCCTGCATGATTTTGCTAAAGGCCTATGCTAGTCCCGAGTAATGAAAAAAAAGTCTTGAAACATGGAGTTGTCCTAATTTATATTTCTCAAGCAGTTTAAAAGGGTATCCTTTTCTGTGTGTCTTTACACATGCTATGTATTATCATAAAAAAACCCAGCTTTGCCAATCTGATAGATGAAAAGTGATATGAAATTTTTAATTTCATTTTCCAAGATGAGTTCAGAAGAGCAAAACTCAGCTGAGAGTCCAACAAAGAGGACACTGGGCCTGCAGGGATCAGGATGGATCCAGATGAGCCTGGGCAGGGCTCCCCTTGCTATCTGTCTATCCGAACATTATCCTTCCACCCCGTCCCCAACTGCCATGTTTCCTGGAGATCTCTCTGCTAAGAACACCCTTAACCAAACTTAATTTTTTTTATTCTTTATATCTATTCCAACAAATAATAAAAAGAGAAAAGTGTTTTTCGAGGTTCTACTTGGTAGGTGGACATCAGGCTAGCTTCTGGAGGTGCAGAAATAGATCCACCCCTTCCCCCAAATTAGAGGAACTCAAGGCTTAATGAAGAAGGTGGACAAGTAGAACTTGAGTTATAATTTCAGTGTAAAAAAGAAAAACAGGAACACTATCTAGTAGAAGTCATAAGGTGCTGATTCCCACCCCACCCCAAGCTCACCATGCATGGGCCTGGTGAAAAGATGGCAGTGGCCCTCATGGAAACCTTATGTTTGGGCCAGCATGAAGCAAGACATCATGGCTAAGGTCTTTTCTAACTGGGTGAAACCTTGTGGGCTCCTCCGGGAATACTCAGAACTGGCTTGTCAGTGATTCTTTGACTCAGGTGTGAAAAGAGAAATCTGAGCACTGAATCCTGGGGCAAGAGATAGAGAGAGAACATCTGTGTGGGCAGGAGAACCAAGAGAGCAGGAGACCCATAGACCAAGAGAAGAAAGGTTTCAAGAAGGAACACCAGCTATAGCAAAACAGCGTAAAGACCACTGGCTCCTCCTCGATCCCTCCTTCCCTTCCATCCTTCTGTCTCCTGTTAGTCTGAGGTCCTGCAGAACAGGTGCTTCTGGTGCTGTTCTCAGAACTGAGACCCTGGTTTCCTCCCTACACTCTATGAAGCATGCCAAGACAGCAGATAAAGAGATGGTCATAGTTAACTACAAAACGCACCCCCGTCCCCTCCTACAGTATTATATTAATGGCACTGTTGGTCCCTTCCTCCCAACTATTCCCTGTGGAGAATTGAGAAGACACTCCGAGAGAATCTCAAAATCTTCAAAATGTGTACACGATCAGCATAAATGTCTCACTCTGGATGAATCCACTTCAATTATATATTTAATTCAGCAGAGAGCTCCCCAAAGCGGGTTATTCTGTATTCACTGGCAATCGCAGTTTTGATACCCTCATGGGGACACTGATTTGCCGAAACCTCTTGCAACATTTTTTGTATGGATGCAGAAAAACTTGAAGGTTATTAAGTCCAGGCGTCTGACAGCCCCTGCAGTTACATATAAAATAGCTAATGAGAAGCAAAACCGCCCCCATTGCCTGATTCCCAAAGCCCCAGCCCTCTTTACGCAGGAATGCGGTGACAAATGGCACATTTCACCTCTCTAACATGCCCCTTCTCCTATTATGGATTTAGATGGATAACATGACCACAAGAGTTAGGCCCCGAAGCAGATGATTGCCTCTGGCACCCGCCGTATGCAATTCGGGTGAAATTTCCAAGAGCCACATGAAATAATTGCAACAGGGTAAGTCTAACTCTGTAAGCGAATTTATAAAAATTAAAAGGTCTGAGAGGTAATGCTCATGAACCCCTTGGTCTCATTTTTCCTCATTAAGATTTAATTGAAATGAACTCTGGTAACTGTAAGAAAAGTTATAGTCTTATTTCAAACTCACAGATAAAAAGGTAATTTTATAAAGCCTCAAACTCTACTTGGGATCAGCCAGACGTACTGCTATTTCACGATCGGTGTCAGCGCAAATAGACTAGCGCAATTCAAAAAATGTAAGAGACGTTATTTAATCCTATCAGAAGAGAGCTATGTTGACATTTATGGAGCGCAGTATCCGTGTGTGGAAGGCGCAATTAAAACAGCTTCTAGACGAATTCTAAAACGTGAGTAGACCCCCTACCACGCAAAACTAATTTAAAGGAAATGGAAAGTCAAAATATTGTAATCTGAAATAATTGCCTGCTATAGACATCGTCATTCTCAGGTCTGCCACTGGAATCTGTTGTGTGTATATTAATGTAAAATATGCTTTTTATGTGTTCGGCAGAGGATCTGGGGATGTGAGGATATAGGGGCCCTCACTGGGGTGGGGCAGCTCTCAAGGCTGCTAATGTGTATGATGACATTTAACAGCTCGAAAATGGTAGGACAGCTCTGGCTGCCAGGAATTCCAGCTCTTTGCTGTTCTCTTTACCCACATGGCTAAGCTGAGAAAAAAAAAAAGAAGAATTTTTGCCAGGTCACCAAAAAGCCCTTTCTTTGCTCACCCCTGTGAACGCCCCACACGTCTTCCCAGTGGTATTGGACGTTGCTGTCCCTGCCATCCTTTTCTTGCATAATACACACTTCTCGAGTTTCTGGATCTCTCTCCCGGTCACCTCCTTCCACCTTGGATGGTTCTCTTTGCTCTCCTGTCAGGGTCCTTTATTTGACTGTTTCCCTGGGGCTGGTCCTTCCCCGTTACTCTGCTCCAGGTCGACTTGCTTCCTGGCTCGAGACCTTCCTAGGGCAAGTTCACCCACTATGTGGGTTGTATAATGTCCCCTCCAAAGATACGTGCAGCTCCTAACCTCCAGAAGTTATGTGTGCAAACGATTCGGAAATAGGGCCTCTACCGAAGTAATTAATGTGAGGATCTCAAGTTGGTACCCTACTAAACTTATCATGAATCTCAAGTTCAAGAACAGATGTTCTACATAAAACAAAAGGGCGAAGAGATCCCTGCGGGAAAGGTGGCTGTGTGAAGGGACAGGAGGCAGAGATTGGGGTTAGGTAACCCCAAGCCCAGCAATGTTGGGGCTCACTAGAAACTGGAAAAGGAAAGGAAAGATTAAGTTTTAGACCTTCAGAGGGAGCATGATCCTACCTGCCCCGTGATTTGGAAGTTTTGGTTTCCAGAACTTTGAGGGAATACATTTTTGTTGTTTTAAGCGACTACTAGGGAGTGGTAATTTGTCACAGAGGCCTTAAGAAACTGATGTACCCACCCGAATGAGACTGTAGTGCCTACCTTTAGCCTCATGACTACTCATTTCATCACTGTGGCCCAGCCCTCTTCTCTCCTGAGTTTCAGACCCTCAGTGTCTTGGCCCCTCACTTGGGATGTCCTGTAGACACCGCCTTCTCTGGATGCACATCCACCCTAGGACTCCCACCTGCTTCTTGCTGATTCAGTGCTGAAGCTGGAGATGTGAGACTCACATCACTACGCAAGAGCTGCTTACGTAACCAGACAGCACCCTAGGTACAGAGGCACAGCCGGACTCAGGGGCTGAGGTCCTGGACTCGGAAGCCTGGATACTCGGGCTTGAATTCCCATTTCGGCACTTCCTCCTTGTCTGAACTTGGGCAAGTTTGCTGCCCTGTCACCTCAGTTTTTCCATCTGGGATACAGGCTCATGATAGCACTTACTGCCAATGGGCATTGTGAGAATTTTATTAATTGCTATTTGTCAAGGACTTAGAGCAATGGCTTGTGCATAGAAAGTGCTTTTTGTTTATTTTTAAATACATTAAATATTTTCCAAACATTTAGAATTCTCCAGGTTCTTGACTCAGACTCAGGGTCAGCAAAGCTCATGCAGGGAAGCAAACACAGGCATTCACCTGGTGGCTCTGCAGAGTGTCTGTGCCTTAGAGCCCCACAGTCCACAGTGTACTCCGTGACCCGACAAGCCTGCTTTCCAATGATAAGATTTGTCCAGAGCTTCCCAGCCCAAGTCCGTTTCCCTCATCTGAAATCCTCTTCCTCTTTCCCTCTATTGTCTCCCCTCCTCCCACCTTTCTCCTCTGGTTGGATTAGTTCAGCTCCAGCCTCTTCAGACACTCCCCACTGCCCTGGAGGCTGAGGTCTAATAGTCTGTTTATCATCTGTCTTTTCTATTAGATCGTCAGCTGTTCCAAAGCAGGAATTGTGTTTTATTCCCCTCTGCACCTTGAAGGCTTGGAACACAGCCCGCATGTAGTGGAGACACAGGGAATCTTTGTGAAATGAAAAACCGTTGGTTTGGCACTGCCTGCCCCACTCTGGGTAATGAATGAGAGGGTAGGCCTGAAAAAAGGATCTTGGCTACCAAATTATAGCCCTAAAATCCTCCATTTTAACAATTAGCTGGAGGTCTTTTGGGAAATGTCATAGTCACTCACTATTTAGATTCTAACAAAGCACAACATTCTACTGACTGATTATACATAGAGCGCATTGCACAAAGAAAACAGCCAAGGGTGCTAGTGGCAGAGATGTGATGTGGGGGAGAAGAAGGGCAAGGAACAGGATTTCTAGAAGATTAAGAACATTGAGCAAGACCCCAAGCACTGAGCAAAGACTAATGCCTGGAAGCAGATGAAAATACAGAAACATGACCTCTTACATGATCAGGAAGTATTGGGGTTCAAGGTCTTTTTAGGTTTTGAAACCAGCTTTATTCATTTGTGACTCAGAATCAAGGCAGGAATTTGATGCAGGTCACCGTCCCATTGGGATCTTTTTCTGGATATCATGGAGCCAGCAAGTACACACTTTCTAAGAGTATCTCACAACCTTTAGTGTTGTTTCAAAGTTTTTTCTGCTTTCAGCTTAACGCCTAGCCCATGGCTTTTAGGGGCACTCAGTCCTTTAGTTTTGATGACACATGGATGGTGGAGGGCAGAGCAAGTGTGTCCCATATAGGTGACATTAGGAGTTGTGGCTGCACTGTGGGTCTGCTCTAACCAAGACCACCTTCGCTGCACCTGAGTAGAAAAATAGGAAGGGACTCCACCCTTCCTCTCCATGTTCAGTCTATCAGCAAATGCTATGGTTTTGACCTTTATTCTAGATCCAGGAAAACCATCTCCACTATAATCACCTTAGTCCAAACCCTCAGAATCTTTTGTCTGGATTTTTTTTTTTTTTTTTTTTTGGTTGCAGCCATTATTGTTGTTTGGCAGGCCTGGGCTGGATTCGAACCCACCACCTTGGGTGTATGTGGCTGGTGCCTTAGCCACTTGAGCCACAGGCGCCAAGCCTTGTCTGGATTTTTGTAACAGCCTCCTGACTGGTCTTCCCTATTTCATCCTTGCCTAATTTCCATATATTCTCAACGCAGCAGCCAGAGCCTCCTGCTCAAGCTAAGTCAGACCACGGTGCTCTGTTGTGGAAAGTCCTGCAGTGTTACCCACAGTAAAAACAAAGTGCTCTAAGAGCGGCCCTGGAAAGGATCAGAAAAGTTACTCCCTCATGAAATCCATGCTATTTAGTTCAGATCAGAAGAAGGAGTGAGGTAGACTCTTGCTGAAATAGCAGTTTCTCTCTGCAACAGTTATAAAATATTTTGTTAAACAGCACCAAAAAAAAAAACCGCTGTGGTCGGAGGGCTGAAGGCAATAAAGGTTGCAATGATGGCAGGTTAACCAGATATGTGGGCAAGTTACCCGAGCTGTAACTTGTGTGCTCTGTGTGCTCTGTGTGCTCTGCTCAGAGCTTATTCAGTTGCATCCATACTCAGCAAGGCTTCAGGATTTCTTAAGCAATGTGGAGTCCTTGGGTTCATGCTGGCTTTAGAATCAAAGACTGTATCCACGTAAGTCAGATGTACTCTCCAGGGCTCAGTGAGCTCACCCATGTGATGGGATAATATCCACCTTAGAGGATGCTCCTCACTCAGCCCCGTGTATCTCGAATTGCATTAGCACATCACTTTCTGTAGGAACCTTCTGAGGCCCCTGTTAGAATGAATCTCCCCCTTTCTGTAGTTTCTTTTTCTGCTGCTAATGAATCATCAGTGAGTACATGAGTAGTCGGTGTCTGTTGCCCGAATGGACGTGAATGAGTCACCAACACAGAAAGACCCAAACCACTGTATACTACCAACAGGTAGACCTGGGTCAGCTTCATCCACCCATCCATGCTCCTGGCTTCAGTTTCTCCATTTTACCTTTTTAAGAGTTATTTTTATTTAAAAAGAATATTTTTAGAGACAGGGTTTCTCCCTGTCACTCAGGATTGCAGTGGCCTGCCTGGTTGTAGCTCACTGTGGCTTTAAACTCCTGGATCAAGTAAACCTCCTACGTCAGCCTCCTAAGCCCACATGACCACACCCAGCTAATTTTGTATTTTTCTGTAGAGATGGGGGTCATGCTGTGTAGCCCAGCCTAGTCTTAAACTCTTAGCCTCCAGCCATCCTCCTACCTCATCCTCAGAAAGTGCTGGGATTACAGGCATGCGCCAGCACACCCAGCCAGTTTTCTCATTTCCAATGTGGTATTTATTAATATTTTATGTGTGCTATTTGTTAGTATTTCTTTCTTGTTTGTACTTTTTTTCTTTTTAGCATACTTAGGTTGGAAAAAGGCTTAGAATCCATGCTTATCTCTCTTACTTCACAGATAAGGAACATTTATCAAATAAGGCTAATAATGCCCCACGCGTCCCTTCCCAATAGGGCCATTTATGATAGTAAATACGGGCGTCAAGTCTGAGAGGGAAGTGCTGTGGCGTTCAGGGTACGATGTCAAGGGCAGCCAACAGCCTTCACTGAAGTGTGCTCAAGCATTCCAAGGCAACACTTGGGTTTCAGGTTTTATGAAGGGTTTGCTTTTTAACACCTCTGACTTTTCAAGGAGCGCATCTCAAGTCGAGTAGAGTTAAAATGATTAATCCCTCTCTTCGCGGAGGATCGGCGGTATCAGGAAAGGAAAGGCAGGCTTCTTGCTTTCAAAAAGTTTGCATTCCAGTGGCGGGCATGGGGGGCCGAGAAACAACGCAGGGGTAAACTGATGGTTATGCTGATAATTCAGCTGATGAATATATTGTGCTACCAGAAAAATAAAACAGGTGATGAGTTAGGATCGAAGTGGACTAGGGTCACTTTACATAAGCTAATCAGGAAAAATTTCCTAGAGGAGGTGACATTTGTCCTGAGACCTGAATAATAGGCAGCCAGCCATGCAAAAATCTGGCTAGAGTATTCAAGACAGATGATGATGATGATGATGATGATGATGATGATGACGAATACAAAATAGCCAGTTTCTGTTGCCCACTCACTGTGCGCTGGCTTTATTCTAAGCACTTTACCAGTATGGCTTTATTTAACCCTCTCAACCACAATAAGGGGATATTATTATCCTCATTTTTTATTGATGAGGAAACTGAGGCACACGGAAGGTAGGTAATTGCCTGAAGTTTACAGCTAGTTAGGTGACCTGATGCAGCTAGTACAAGGTCTTTGTCAAGGGAAGAACCTGGGTGTGTTGGAGAAGCAATTATCAGGCTGGCGGGGACTGGAGCCTTCGATGAGAGGAAGCTGGAGAGGCCAGACCACATGAGGCTCAGCTAAGAATTTTGGGATTTATTTGGAGGGCAGTGTGCTATCTCTAAGAGGAGCTGCATGTATATGTGAGGCGCCAGCACAGGGGTAAGCGTCTGGGTGATAAAGGATGGCTGTAAAGCCTGGGATTTTTAAGGCTGAGATAGACGGGGATGTGAGGCACCATGGCATGAGTCCAGGAGACTCTCATGGACCTACGCAGATATTCCTGTGCACAGCTGAGCTCTGAAGGCGTCAGGGTCAACGTTGGATCCCATCCCACCAGAGTTGGCCCTCTGAATGATGGTTAGTGGGTCCTAGAGCCTTCTGAACCTCAGATTCTCCTATAAAAAGAGGCCTTCACCACCTGCATCTCAAACTTGTTGAGAGGATTAAATGAAACCAAGTTTGTGTCTTTCCCATAGCAGGCTTTTGTCCTTCTGGGTCACTGTCCTCCCTCCTCCTTTGGTAGGTGTGAGGTGCACAGTTTAGATTTTACTCGCCTTCTCTTCATTACCGTAAACATTTATAAGCCATTCCCAAACTCATTACACAGAGCAAGACCAGAGACGCTCAGCCTTGCCTTCCTCTCTTTCACGTCTTTGTGTGTAACTCCCTGCTCTTCAGACTCTGCCAGGGAGAGGCGATGAGACCACAGAATCCAGAAACAGTTGCTGTCTTGAGAGAACTTGAGCTCTCCGTGGTCAGTGAGATGCTTCTGGTGCACAGTGGAGGAGCCACCAGAGACCAGCCACAGAGAGGGGTCTCCAGCCTCAGAACGAAGCAGTGAAACTTACCAGCCCCCTTCACACTTGAAGCTCCTTCCCTGCCTGTGCTCTTAAATGAAAAATAAATTCAAACAGTCTTCCCTTGCCCCCTTCCCCATTTTCCTGGCACACTTTGTTCCCCATTCTAGAAATCAGGAAGACTCTTTCCCGGGAGCGAGGGCTCTGGGCAGCACCTTGAACTTGACTTTGTGAGCCCTCAGCTCTCCCTTCTGCCAGCTGCCAATATCCCACCTCGCCACCTTCCTTGACTTTCCGGGTCTTGTTAAACAACAATTTCTTTCTCTTTCTCCAGTTCCCGAGACTGGGAAATTCCTTTCTTTCATCCAGGCCCTATTTGTGCATTTAAGGCCAAGAATTTTAGCAGCATCTGTGGATCTGAAGTTGTTTTCTGTTAGGATCGCTGCACTAAAATACTGTTTTTGTTTGTTTGGGTTTTTTGCTATATATACACGTATGAATATGTGTATATATAAAAATGTTCCGATAGCCCTTTTCTCTGGCCCAACTTTAGAAATCACAGTTTTCTAGACACTCAAATGTCTGTGTACTACGGTTACTTCACTTCCTTAAGAGTTAACTTCTTTAATTCCCTTATCGTGGAGTCATATGTACGACTTTTCTATTTCCAAATGCAATTAAAAGTGCCCTTCGGGTGTTCCAAGTTTTAATCATTCTCTGTGTGGAGCGTTCCCCTGGCTCCAAAGGGCTTTCTCTGCCTCATCTCAGATGGGGCCTTTCTCCAAGGAACAGGAGGGGAGGCGTGGAGGGGAGCAGTCAGGACGAGATCTTACAGCTTTGTTTCAGAGGCCAAACCCCTCACCTGCTCTAATGCACTGTCCTCCTCCCTAAGCCCACAGTGTAGTGGTGAATGGGTCTTGGGAATAAGTTAGACCTGAGCCTGGGACAGCCCTGTTGCCAGGCCAGCTTTGTGACCTTAGACATCAGTGGGACACTAATACATATCTCATGATTTTAACCAGAACCTCTGGAAGTTTCTGATAACTAATGGTGTTGTGACAATTATTACTGTGGAGCATCACTGCAGAAACCAGAGCTGGTCTCTGGGTCCGACTCATGTCACCGCCTCAGATGCAGGTCCTTACCACTTGCTCCTCGAGCCCTTACTGGTGGCCACTTCCCATTGAGTTTGATAAGCCCTGAACTTCCCTGTATCCTGACCAGGGGCATGAGACCACTGGCCACATGCTCGGGTGTCTTGACAATGGCAAATTACCATCCTAATTTTAAAGTTCTTAGTCTCATTTCCTGAGCTTACCTCATCACAGACTGGAAACAAACAGCTTGCAAGCCTGCAGTTACCAGGGATTCCACTTTGACTGGCACTCTGTGTCCTGCTTCTAATATGCTGGGCACTGTGAGAGGCTTAGGAGGTTTGCCAAGGAGGAGGTTTGCTAGGAAGGTGTGGTTTCCGCCTCTCCGGAACTTCAGGGGCCAGTAAGGGTTTGCTGCTGTTCTGTGTGGGTGCAGGGATGCTGACTGTCCTACTGGGGTCCCGGCCTGTTTTGACTGCCAGTAACTAACTACGATTCATCGCACTCTCTGAGCAGGGATCACTGTTCCATCCTCAGGCTCCGCTTGGCATTTAGGTGGAAAAAGAGGTTGGATTGTAATCCCTTCCTCTGTCATGAAACCAAGGAAAATATCTTGGCTGCGAGTCAAAGCTTTACAAAAATAAGAAACAAAAACCTTGGTAGGATTCCAAATGCTGACCTGAGCCACAATCATGCTCCTGGAGGCCATTCTGTGTCACTCTGATGGGGGTTGTTTTCCAAAGCTAATTGCCCAGTTCTTCCAGGCACTGGGCTGCGCTGCTGCTGCTGTCAGTGGCTGCTATGTGCAGGGACCAGTGTTCTTTAAAGTGTAACAGCAACAACAACAAAAATCTGCATTCACTTGGGAAATTAAAAGGTATCACAAAAAACATTACTGTGAAACTTAAATGCTTTCCCACCCAGTCGACGATACTGCTTACTTGAAGAGTTAGACTTATTTAAATAAGTTACACTTACTTAGCAATGACAACGAAAGTCTATAAATACAGAGAATACTCCGTGATAACCATTATACATTTGTGACGACATTTGTGCTGGGGAGGAAGCTAAATACCCATGTCCCAGCAGACTCTGGATGCCCTCCCCTGCAGACATCATCAATCAATCACTTCTTCTTTCTGAGCTTTCAAATGACTTCAGAATCTCAGCTTAGAATTCAAGACCATGACCAATGTAAGGACTTGGCTTCCTAGAGCAGTAATTTAGGGCTGAAAAGTACTCATTAGACTTTAACCCTCACCTGTGATCTAGTCACTATAATTCAGAATACATATAATCATTCATGTATGAGAAAACTGGAACTCTGAGAAATGAAGGTATTTGATCAATATCATATAAAAAAAAAATAAGGGGCAAGAGCTAAAATCAAGCCGTGATGGCTGTCCTCAGATAGTGCGGGAGAGAACTGGTATTTATTATGCTCCTCCTGTGTGCCAGGCTCTTGGAAACTATATTTCCATCTAATTCTCATATTATTCTTGGCAAGTTTCAGATAAGGAAAGTGGGGGTTCAGAAAACTTCAGCAGAAGCTTGCTCAGTGCTATCTAGGTTATAGAGGGGAAGGTTAGGGTTTGGACTCACATTGACCAGAATCCAAAGCACATTTAGTTTTCTTCTCCAGCCTCTGAAGTCCAGCTTTCTACATTGCAGGAAACATTATTAAGGGCAGGACATGGCAAAAGTGTTACAAGAATGGTATTTATGACAGCGGCAACTTGAATACATCTTCCATGCTTAATACTAGAGAAATGATTAAACAGAGATGGTGTACACCAGGATAGTGGTATCTATTTTAACTGGTTAATGATGACTGTAGATATATGCAAGTCTTTAGCAAATAATATTAAGAAATCGTATGTGACCTAATTCCAT
>NW_003852464.1:396929-405996 GCF_000181295.1 Otolemur garnettii
AGGAGAAGATGTGATATTAGAACACAAATGTGACACTGGGAACTTTGAGTGTGTAACTGGGAATTTGCACATAGGAGAGATATGAAGCCGTCTCGCCAAGTTTTATTTTAGTTTTTCAGTGCATTCAACTCTTTTGCTTCTTAATTTCATGGTAAAGTTCTAGGCAGTGACTTTACAAATGAATTACACATTTTGTTTTTTTAGATGCTAGGGTAAGTAAATTCATCAAAGCTTACTTGGGGTAGGGGTGGGGTTTGTTTTTTATACCATTCAAAATCTTGTCTGCCATTTACCAAACCACCTATTCAGCAGCCATCCACTCAGAGACCTCTGCTGGGGGCTTATGTGTGCTCACCTTGCTCAGAGCCTAGTGCAGGAGATGGATGAGCACAGTGACGATTCTCAGTGACCTGTCAAGACCTGTCAAGTGACCTGCAAAGACCGAGCCCCTGTCTGCGTGCACAGAACTCCTGGTACGCTAGGGGCAGGAGGGGAGCTCCTACCTCCCAGATGAGAGCTGGAGGGAGATTCTCACAGGAGGTGACAGATAAATGGGTCTGAGGATGAGAAATAACTAGCCTGTGAAAATTGAACGAGAGGAGAGGGGGAAGAAGAGTGTTCCAGGCCATGAGTCACACTGTGCAGAGGCACAGAGGCAGGTATCAACAACTGGGACCAACTGTAGGTGAAGCCTTTGTGGTCCAGAATGGAGAACAAGCTAGAGAAGGGGCATGGGGTTGAGGCCAAGAAGCAGCAGAGGCAGAATCACAAGGGCCTTGCCTGCCCACATGAGAAGGTGTGGAGAAGAGGAGCAGTCGATCAGTGCATTGAAAACCAGAAACGAGTCACATGTAAGTCATCTGCTGAGCCTAAGAGGATGAGGTACCCTCAGGGAAATCAGGAGAGGGTAACAATTCCAGGGTGACGTGAAGTCTTCAGCTGAGGCTGGACAGCGGTAGCTGGAAGCAGACACACCTGTAGTGGCCTCTCAAACTCCTTTAAAAAGGGCATGCGCCTTGGCCATTCTCATAAACATACTGCCCTGTCCCTTTCTTGCTGAACACATAGTCAACACTGCCCAAAAATCTGCTGGTTAGTGAAATGGCATAAAATTTAACAACAAAAATAGACTACTCAGATCCTCAAGGAAGTAGACAACCATGCAAATCAATGGTGTCCCTGCGAGGATTATTATATTATTACAGGAGATGAATGGATATGACAATGGCACGTTTCACCCAAGGTCACGTTGGAAGTGTGTGGGGGTTTCCTTTCAATACTTAAGGACATCGTTTCTGTATTTCACACCCTCCTTTAACTTTTATGGAATTAGAAACAAAATAGATGTCATTTATTTCTTTTTAAATTTTTAAACCTTATTCTTTAAAGTTACTTAAAGGACATGGTTATTGCATATAGGAAACACGTACACACAAGAATTTCATAAAAGGAATTTGAAGTGATGGCAATTTCAAACCTTGGTTAGGAAGAGACTTCACTTTGATGAAATGGAAGGCAAGAAGAATTAAGGAAGAAGGATTGACCCCCGTGTGTGTTGATGACTCAACTCTAACCATGAGAGAGGACCAGAGACCTTTATAGAGGGGTCACGTGCCTTTCCTTTGCTAGAACCAATAGGGGTGTATGTCACAGCTCACTTCACAGAGGAGAAAATGGAGGCTTGGAGAAGTCCCATAACTTGCTCGAGGTCACACAGCTAGCAAGGCCATGTTCTCAGACACGTCCTAAGTCCCAGGCTCATGCCACAGAGGGAGGCTGTTTCCCCTCACTGTGCTATGCTTTTGTTGGGGGAAAAAGATCTTTTCTAGAAGTATGCCACTTAGCTAGGCTGCATGGTTTTGACTCAAAACACCCACCTGTGTCAGTGCCTAAAACAAATTTGAAATCTACATCTTTACTGTTTGAAACTTCCTAGAGTTTCTCCAACCACCAACTTTCTCCCTTCTTTTCTGACCCAGTTCAGGCAGATCCTGCTGCCTTGTCTGTCTGACGTCCACCTACCCATCTTTCAGAATCAATCAAGGGCCATCTCCTCTATTCAGACTTTGCAGCCTTCCACCCCCACCTCCCCACAACCTCTCTCTCCTCTGTACCTGGAGTTGGACCTTGGGTTCAAATCCCTATTCTGCCACTAACTGGCTCTGTGACCTTGGGAAGTCACTTCTCTGTGTCTCAGTTTCCTCACTTGCAAAACGAGGCTAAGATAGAGTCCCTACCTCCTAAGGCTGATGTGAATATTACCAAAAAGGATGGAGCTATCGCCTAACTCCAGTGAGAATGGCTTTCATCCTAAGCATTTCTTAGTATGTAAGGAAAAAAATTATGTGCTCTGGGAGAAACTGCTTCCAGGTGCAGTGACAATACCACACTGGCTGACACTGATGGAGCACTTGCTAGGTGCCAAGCCCTGCTGCTCTGTGCTGTGATTTGCAGGAAGTTTCTGTCTCTTTAAAATTTCAGAATATGATGGGAATATGTGTGTTTTGGTAACATGAATTGCTTTTGTACAGATGAGTGAAAGTTAGAAGTGTTCCCCTCCTCTGGATAGTGGGCACTGGGCCCGGGAGGTGTGACTTTACCGGCCCCTCCACCTGTCCCCTCCCACCTGCTTGTTCTCTGCTGAGTTTTACTACCAAATGTGCGCATGGGTGTTGAACCATTAGTTCCAGTTTAACAGTGAGCACATGTGGTGTTTGTTTTTCTATTCTTATAATACTTCACTTAGAAGAATGGTCTCCAGGTTCTTACAAATGGTATTAGTTCACTGTTTATGTCTGTGGCTGAGTAGTGATCCCTGGTATACATACACCACATTTTACTCATGTATGGATGGGCACTTGGGTTGATTGCACATCTTTGCGATTGTGAATTGTGCTGTAATAAACATTTGAGTGCCGTTGTCTTTCTGGTAAAGATGATAGTGGGGTTTCAGGATCAAGTGTTAAGTCTACTTCCAGTTCTTTGAGATATTTCCATATTACTTTCCATAGAGGTTGTACCAGTTCGCAGTCCCACAAACAGGGTATGTGAGTTCCTTCCTCTCTACATCCACACCAGCATCTATTTTCATCTTTTTGATGAAAGCCATTCTCCCTGGTATTAGGTGATATCTTGCTCTGGTATCCACAGCAACCCTAGGAAGTAGGGACTATTTCTTACCTTAGACTTTCTATCTTTAGTTTTTTAAATGACTGGGTGGTATCATTATCCCATATCATAAAATAAATGGCCTCCCTGACAATGGAGGACATTCTTGGTAAAACCTACCCCCCAGTGTTTGGGAATGCCCGAGAGCCTTAATACTTCCCCATTGTACAGGTTTCTCTGAGCAATGGGCTGGAGAATGACTTCAGGGACACTCAGTCAGCAAGCCCCAGCCTCCCTCAGGTCATCAAGGTGACCTCATTGCAACAAAGTGCTGCCCCTGCAGGCTCAGTGGGCTTGGTGACCTCCAGCAGCTCCCCTAGGACCACTGGGTCAGATGTCACTGCACCTCTTAGCACAGGGCACCTCCAACCTTGTCATGCAGAGAGCTGACAGGAGGGGACAGGAGGGAAGGCTATTTGACAACTTAAAGCTAATGGCAACAGCTATTCCTGTTGTCAGTTCTAAGCTTCAGGTCACCTGGGCCCCTTGCAAAGTAATGACAGCCAGCGTCTGAGTCCCGCTCCATCACCCTCACTCATGACCTCCACAGCCCGGCCATCATGGGGTTCACAAGATCCTGCCCCAATGATGAGAGCTGCCTCAGCCACCTCCTGACTGCTGGTGTCCATAAGAATGGTTCAGAATTTCATGGGAATACATGTAGATGAACTTGTTTTGACAAAGCTAAATGACTGTAATTGCTTACTTTCTGCCCTGCTTAATTTTGCTACATGTCAGACACGGCACATGGAAATGATCAGTGTCTGGAGCATTTACAATCTCTATCCTTTCTTTCCAAAGCAGGGGGCATCATTTTTTTCAATTCTACTGATCCAAAGGCCTTGGATTGGTACTTGCCAGCCCACCTGTCTGACCTCTATTTTAGACTCTGGGAGTTGATATTGAAACTCCTTATTAACTTTATTTGAACAACAATTCAGTGATTTCAGTGCCTGAGGCAAAGGCCACGCTCCTCAGTTGGACGGGGGAGGGGCTTCGTTCAGTCTTCAGGTGGTTTTATAAATGAGAGCAGTTTGTGACTGCTCAGCAGTCTTTAAAATATGTTAGATGATGATGCTATGAGGGGACTCTTAAATCCCGGTTCTAAACTGAAGATACCACCTTTGTCTGTCATTCTCAGTGACCACTAACCAGGCCAGGCGTCCCAGGGAAGCCCACCTGTGCTGGTTTGGGCAGTGAGCGCGTTTGAGATTCTGTTCAGTCGTGATGCACCCGTGGCACGTGGCCGCCCTGAGGGTCTGTTGGTGGGATGGCTTCTATCCCGACACCCTGGGATCATTCCCTGGGCTAGCACAGGCTTTTCATGTCCCTCCATTCCAGCCCACCTCACTGCGATGTGACACCAGCCCTGCCCCCTTGTGAGTGCCTCCAGAGGACAGAGGCCACATCTCTGTGACAAAACACAGCACCCGGGAAACTGCCAGAAATGGGGAGTGGGCCCAACAGAAGGGTGCCAAACCAATCAACAGACAAACAAATGAATGAGAGAGTGAAGGAAGGAAGGAATGAAGGCAGGGGGGGCAAACAGCTGCTAAATAAGTAGGTGCCAGTCCAGAGAGTAACTCGAGGTGGACCCGGAGTGAGGGCACGGGCCGTCAGCAAGCAGGGCTCAGGGCTCTGCCACAGTGAACAACACTGACACAGAACAGGTGCTAAATATGTTATGACAGTGAACACCGATGAGGCACTCTCTGTCCCCAGGCCCTGTGCCAAGCCCCTTCCATGACTGACTTAGACCTTGCACTAAACTCAAAGAGCTGGTATTATTTTTGGCAAAGTGAATGAAGGGCCCGTGAGAGATGCTGACTCTCCAGAGAAGGTGGGGGGAGACACAGCCCAACTCCTGCCAGTATTGTCAGCCTGGTGCGTTTGCTGGAAGCCAGTAGGGCTTTGTAGTGAGGCAGGTGGATTCTCACTACAAAGAACCAGCCTGCCTGGGTTCCAGCCCCAGTCCTGCCAGGTGCATGAGGCTAGGCAACTTACTTCACTTTCTTAAGCTCTCTGTGACCTGCTTTGCTGTGGGGATGGTGATGGGGAGCAGGGCTGTTGAGAGACCAGTTAAATCGTAAGCTAGATGGCATCAGACCTGACGTGCAGCAAGCGCTGAGTACAAGCGATAGCCTTGAAATGCTGCCCTCCCCTGTCCACATCATGAATGGCTTTCCTGGTGTCATGGTCAGGAGAGGAGAGACACCCTTCTTCTCTTGTCATAGGTATGATCTGGGCTTCACAGACTTCAGGATGTGGGGACACAGGGTCCTTTGGCCACAGCGTAAAAGTCAACTATTTCTGGATAACAGTAAGAGCAGTGGGGAGAAGGATGGAGATTTAGTGTTGATTAATCTGTGATAAATGCAGCTAAAAGATGTAACTAAGAATCTGCCCAACATACTCTCATAGTGTTAGACGCCAAGCTGAGACTCTGAAGTCCCAGCTGCCAGAGTGGGGTCAGCTGAGGACATGTGGTATGGAGCTTCTTTACTGCTGGGGGGTGGGCATATTATTTCCTGTTTCCACCTGACCCTCTCCTTGTCCCTGACAAGACACAATGCCCAGCCTCATAGAGCACCCTCTGGGTCCCTGCAGACAGAGCAATTCCCCAGGCCTCACTGCCCCACAGGACAGTCAGCTCTGAATGAAGAGCCCAGACTTTTGGGAGGACATGGTTCCAGCTACCCTGGGCAGAGGTCCATGGGCTCATTTATGGTTTAAAAGAGCAGGGGCGTTGGGATGAGCTGGAGAGTGGGCAGTACAGCTGATTGCAGGCCCTACCGTGTCTAGATTTGGCCCTGCGGAACCTAGGCTGTGGACTGTAAGAATCTTTTACTTCTACCCAGAACAAGGACTCTATTTTCTCATCTAACCAGAGGTTCCTCATCGCCAAAATGTCTGTGGTTCAGTAGCCTGATCAGCCACTTGCTCTAAGACCTGCTTCCCAAATGACTGTCTTGCCCCTTCTGGCCCCTTCATGTCCCGGTATCATCCAGTGGTTTGCAATTCCACCTTTTAATCCATGTTCTTTTTCCCTCTGATGGAAACATCCTTCCCGCCCCTGCATCTGGGTTAATTCATTCATTCTTTCATGCCCAATTCTTCCATCTTCTTCTTCATGGAGAGTTCTCTGACCGATTCCTCTCAGATATCTCTGTTTTATTCTCCCATAATTCCTTCTGGAAGTTTCTATCTTGGTATTTGCCACTTCTTTTGTATTTTCTCTTTATGGTCGACCCTTCATAGGAGTGAGATCCTTGGTGGCGGGTAGCATGACTTTTGTCTTTGCGTCATTAGTGTCAGCTCAGGGCCTGGCGCATAGCAGCGTGTGAATGGCTTGGAAGAATCTGCCCAAATCATTCTTAATTCACAGAAGAGAAAGCCCCACCAAAGCATTGCAGTATTTCAGCTGATACGAAATGGCTGTACACAGAGCATTATGAATACCAAACAAAATTCACAGACTTAGGCTGTACGTAAGGACAAAGAAGCAATAACGAAAACCTTAAAACGGGGTGAAGGCCCTGGCAAGGTGACTTGGTATACAATGAAAGGATCCAACATCTCAGAGGCAAAAGGATGTGTAAGGTGGCCACTTCCTTCTCCTGGGTACTGGAGGGTGATACTTCCCTAGTGAACGGAACCAAATCTTCCACCCGTAAGTCAACTGATGTAATTCTATGCTAAAGCCAGTGTGAAGTCTATTATCTTTTAGACTAAATATGGAAGGTCTGAGTACCATGCAGGTAGTTAATTTTGTCTAAAACAATTAACTTTTTAAAATAACAACTAAATTTAAATCCAAACCAGAGAAAAGTTGCATGTTATACGGAGAGTCCCTAAGAAGCCTTAGAAAAGAGCTATAGCATTGGGTTAGAATTCTTCAGGAGACTCTATGGGGCAGCACGTTGACTAACCTAAGGGGGGACAGCCCCGAGTGGAGACACAGAGGCAGCTAACTCAACACTAACCCATTAGAGCTCAAGACAAGCAGACGTGATAGGCTGGATCCTGAGAGACAATGCTGAGATCAGATGAAGGTCCCTCTGGCCCCTTCATGTCCCAGTATCATGCAATGGTTTGCAATTCCACCTTTAAATCCATGTTCCTTTTCCCTCTGATGGAAACATCCTTCCCGCCCCTGCATCTGGGTTAATTCATTCATTCCTTAATGCTCAATTCTTCCATCTTCAAGGGGCTCGAAGGTCAGACACAGGTGTTAATCCTTAAACACAA
This sequence comes from Otolemur garnettii, assembly GCF_000181295.1. Lineage (NCBI taxonomy): Eukaryota > Metazoa > Chordata > Mammalia > Primates > Galagidae > Otolemur > Otolemur garnettii. The sequence continues at coordinate 404,346 of NW_003852464.1, forward strand.
GGGGCTGTTAACCACGGACCCAAACAGCTTGCACTGGCTTGTCTGATAACTCCACTACCTTACATGAACTTTGGCTAAAGACAATATCACTGGCATTGTGGTTTTAAAATTTCTCCTCGCTTGAAATCACCAGTTCTAAGACAACCAGTATGAAAACGGGAGTGAACCCAATTCTACCCAAATTCTTAGTAAAAATCAACCACTTGGCCTTAACACCCTTTTCCCAGTGAATAAGACTATAAAAGATTTAAAATCACTTCCTTCTAGTGCAGCTGCTTTCTTTTTACCCCTCTCCCCCCAGTGTACTTTCACTTTCAATAAAGTGTTCACCTGCTTGGCTTAGGTGGCATGTCCTGAGATTCTTTCCCAAGACGAACACCAAGAACTCAGAAAAAACTCCACTTGGAGACCAGTAACAGAGGAAAGGGGCACCAAAGCTATTTAGGAGAAGGGGACATTGCTAGCCTTTGAATAATTAGTTCCAAGAGTCATATGAATGTACCGAACAAGCTGAACCCTGACAAATTCTAGCTTTGATGCTTTGCAAATTAAACTCCATCCTCCACTGAAAGCACGGGCTGTGTGCAGGGGCACACACACACGCACGCACACGCACATATACACACGCACACACATTCGTACAGAGCAAACACGCTGTGCTGTATCACCTGTACTTCATTTTAACTCCTTGGTCCAAGATGCATCTAAACCTCTGAAGTACTCTTCAAACTCGCCAGAAAATACAATCCTTCTATTGGTCTTACCCTGAGGTAGTTGAGGGTGAAGTTTGTCAGCCCCATCCTGGTGATGTTTTTGGACAGCTGATCCAGAACCTGAGGATCTTGTGCCTAAGCAGAAGGAAAAAAAATCACATATTTTATCCCTACGAGATGGTCCCAAGAAAAATTTAGGCTCCACTATAGCTGCTAAAAACATGTAATCTCAGAATTGTCAGTTTTTCTTGGAGGGCAGTTTGCTGGAGGTGATTTAACTCACATTTTTTTTTTTTTTAATTTATTGTCAGGGATTCATTGAGGGTTCAAGAAACCAGCTTTCACTGATTGCATTTGTTAGGTAAAGTCTTAACTCACATTTTGAAGACACTTGGATATACTGCTCAATTTCTTGAACAAGGGGCTTGTGGACGTTGAGCCTATAATTATTAAAACCCACTCATGTACAAGGAAGAGCTTTTTTCTAGAGTTGTGCGTGAAGGCGTAATGGCCAACCCCAAGGACCTTACATTTTAATAAGCAGAGCAGGATAATAATCAATGCACAGAAAAACATTGTTGGTGGTACTGCCCCGTGGTAAGATCCAATCACAAGCACCACATGAGGACCCACTGAGTGTCTGCCAGGTATTATTCTGGACCCACCGCACACGCATGCCAGGAGCTGTTCTGGGCGTTTTGGAGTTATTGACTCCTAACCCTCAAGTCAACTCGCTGAGGCAAGTTTCTGATTATTCTGGTTTTACAGATGAAGCACAGGAAGCACAGAGATGTCACATCATCTGCCTGAGGTCACACAGCAGCAAGGACACAGCTGCTGTGCTGACTGTCTTGGGTCTGGGCTCCAAACCACTGCCCTCTGCTGCCTTTCAGTCTGTTTTGAGAAGAGTAAGAGTGGACACTCTAGACTTCCTCAAG
>NW_003852464.1:406537-422124 GCF_000181295.1 Otolemur garnettii
CTCGACTTATTCCTACTTATGTTTAAAATACAGCTCTGGATTGGCATTGAACTTACCTTTGCACTTAATGAATGCTTAATACACTTGATGTGATTTATGGTCAAATGAAACTGAGGCAACCCCAAACAGACCACTTCAGATCCAGCCCCGTGGTGAGGAAGGACCAGCTTCTGCTGATGTGGACCTGAAGCCCCGGGAGTCCCACATCTGGTCAGCTGGTTCTAATCACAACAGGAAACTCTTTTCCCTCTTGTTTTATTTCTTTCCCCAGTTATACATAACAAATTTGCTAGCCCAGGAAGAGCAATTCTTGATAACCACAGGATGGAATTTAAGAAAAGTACAAACTGTTTATTGAGGTAACCTGCATTTGCAGTTCAGAATAACAAAGTATCAAAAATAGCCCCACGATGTGACGTGCCAGACTCAGAAGCCAAAGGTAGAGGTGGGGGCAGCGGATTAAGATGATTGAGCATAAAACTCAATATTTAGAGTTAATTACCTGAAATATGGTGGTTACTGGGGTTCTCTTACAGAGAGAGGGCTGGGTTTTTCTCTTGAGTAAAATGAAGGAGGGGAAAAAAAGGAAAAGAAAGTAAAACAATTAAATTACTTACATGCATGGCTAGAATGCTTCTGGGGACCAACTCCCGGTATTGTCTAATGGTAAAGTGCCATGTTTTTATTCTCATGAGATCGTCAAAGGTGAACTCCAAGATCAGTCTGCCTTCTGTACACACCTGGAAGTGACAGACAACACACTCATTTGTCATGCTCTTTGTGAACGTCACGTTTTGTAACTCATACATCGGTCACTCAGATTGTGTCCCTTACTTGCCCTCAGTAAAGATGTGACACAGATGGTCTATCTAATGGCCTATGGAGACAGGTGTCAGCTCTAGAATCAGCAGGTTCAAAAGACTGCACAGCTGCTTACTAGCTGTGAGGTACTAGTAATTATACTAGTTATTAATGAAACTCTAGAAACCTCCATTTCTTCATCTGTAATTATGGGGAGAAACCCAGCTTAGAGGGACATTGGATCAGAATCATGGGCATTCTCTCCCTCCCAGCTATCCCGCCACTTTCATTAATCTTCTGCCGTAGAAGCTTGAGTTCTTGTCCTAATTTTAGTTATCCTATTCTGGGAGAAGGCATTCAATAAAATCATCCATGCTGAAGTGTGAGATGCTACAACATTACCCAACCAGAAGCTTTCATTTCCAAGGAGAGATTCTGGAGGCCAATGCTTAACTCAAGACAGTGGAAACTGGGGACTGACATGCAGAAAATAGGGCCATGTTTACACAATATATTTCTTGAATCTCATCACATCAGCAAAGACAAATTTTGCTGATATAAAAGGATAGTCTTGGGGGGAGGGACAGTCTATCTTTCTAAGAAAAATATATGTTATTAATGAAATATAATAGACTTCCAGAGGTTTTCTTTCTTGACAGAGTAATCAGGAACAGGGTAGGATTTTTATCTTCTTTTGATAGTCAAATCATTTTTTGCATGTAGTTCCTATTTTATTTACTGTTCTTTTTGCTATTAATGACTTTATTTGATTGACTGATTGTTGGGGAATCATTGAGGGTACAAATAGCCAGGTCACACTGAAAGGAAATGCAATCACAAGCCACTGAGTCCCTGTCAGCAGGGCGACAGGAAGTGGCAGTGGCATTTTGGTTGAATTAGTGACAACTTGCCAATGAATCCAGTTCCCTTAGGGAAGCAACGTACAACGCGGGGAGGGAGGCGCTGGCATCACACGGGACTGGATCTGAATCCTGACCCTACTTTTTACTCATTCCAGAACCTTGGGAAAATCAAATTTCCTCAACTCCAGTTTTCTCATTTGAGAAAATACATTAAGTGAAATTATGTATGTGGATTGCCTGGCATTGTACCTGGGACATGGCGGGAAGGCAGTAAATGATACCTCTACCCTTGAAGAAATACAGCCAAAAAGAACACAAAGCCCTCAACCAGTGGTGGCCGTGATGCACCATCTAAGATCAAGGGGCTCCCTGGGGGCATTTCAGGGGCTCTGCAGGGAGGCGCTGAGCTGTACCTCCATCTCAACTTAGAGGTCTCTGCAAATATTTGCTAGATTTCACCAGAGCAGCTTTGATTGTATCTGTTTTAATAAACTGGGTTTTTGATCAACCTTTTTTTTTTTTTTTGGAGAAAGAGTTCTTAGGCTAAAAACAAACATAAAACTTGAAAAGACACATTTAAAAACAAATGAATCATTAAAAATGAACTGAGTGGGGAATATATTTCCCAAACTATAATCCATGAAGATGGTGAACAGTTTCTATCATCCTATTATGAAACGTGAATAGTTGCTTTCCTCTTCGGGAATTTAATACAAAACACCACCATTTTTGAGTTGCGATTAGGTCCTTAGCTCTGGCTTAGGCGCTTTCTACACTCTGTTATGGAAGGCAATATTTTCTTTAAATAAGCTAAACGTCAGTACAGGGGGATTATAACAAATGGCGACAGGACACGACTCAAGAAGGGTGCCAATCCAGATAATTATCGATAACCTAGGTAAAGCCCTCTATCTCAGATCCAATTAGCAGAATCTGTGGGTAATTCTGGGCATCTGGGCACCTTGCCTCAAAACCCTTTGGTCGAGTGGTCTTCAGAGCCTTGTTTCTGGCATCTTAGCCATGAGAGCTGAGTACACTAAAATGGGGGAAGATTTCAGAGTCCCCACACCACTCTCCAAAGCATCATCAGTGCTGGAATTAATTTAGCAAGATTTTCAAAAGACTTGCATGGCGATTAAGCTACCCAGTTCCCCCTGGGCCATTGGTCTGACAGAAGCCACCAGCAGTGACAGCTTTCATAAAAGGGAGATAGCTGTAGGCAGCCGAAAATGATAAAATGTCTCGACAAGACAGGACAGATATGTGGCTGCTATAATCCGGTTTTTTAAAAGAGGGGGTACTCCTAGATATTTAAATATTAGCTCAGTTAAATGTCAGCATTTTTTATTATCTAACCGATTGGTTTTGTATTTATGAACCACAAGCCAAGGGCAGGTGGAGGTTCTGGTTTACTTCTCCGGGAGCAGAATTTTATCATGGGAAGGGTTGTGTGGCGTCCTCTGATGGATTACGCAATCGGAGCATTGGTAAGGTGAAATTAAATTGCGTTCTTTGTTCACAATAACATAGCAAACTAGTTGGAGACCTTTCTAACAGTCAAACTGTCATGGGCCTACAAAATGGAAAACTGCAACAAGCCTTGGGCTCCTTCTTTTTCAGTCCAAACCAAGGAATCGGCTTCATCCAGGGTATGCCATGTGCAAGATGGGACTCTTTAGAACTGAATCCCAGTTGACTGTGTTAGGTGTTTCTTGAAAGAAAAATAAATGACTTCCTTGAATGAAAGGAAGAGAGCTGTGGTCACTGATGATCTACTCCAGGAAATTACATCCCCAGCTTCATCCCAGGCCCTGGGCAGACCCTATACTCCTGCTCCAGCCATAAAAGTTGAAGGAAACCGAAGGCTTTGTGGTTTGTTTTATATGCAACCACCCACAAATTTGGAATAGAGGGGAATAGAAAAAAGATATATATTTCTTGTTTGGAAATGGTAAAGAATGGGCATAACCTATAAAAGGAGAATTAATGTCTTCTCTCTTCAGAAAAATTCTGTGCATTCCTCTTAATCAATATAGTTAATGTAGCTTTTATCTAAAGTCGGCCTTTTTTTTTTTTAAGCTGCCTTTCACTTGGAATCCAAAATCAAAAGGGTCCCCAATTAAGAAAACATTTTCTGTTGTGCTGAATTCATGTTACCGTACTGTGAGCTCTGACATTTTGTTTCTGTGGTAACCAAAATCAGCTGATTAGTTGGCATGGCAACAGAAAAGATGTAATCCCAGCAGACACACTCTAATCAATGCCCCCAGCACAGATGGTCTCCGGAGGATCAACAAGAGAGAGGCTGGCAGGCATTCAGCTGATCACGTGCCAGCTGGAGACTCGGCCAGGAATAAGAGACCTAAAAAAGAACATTTCTCAAACTAACCGGTAGCTTCTTAACCCTTTTATTTCTTTGAGTAATTCTAAAGCAGTGCTGACCATGAACGTAGCCATACAATCCAGTGGTTCTCACAGAGCTTTCATGAACTAAAGTGTCCTTTTATTCAGGTGGGGGTGTTTATTTCTTTTTCTTAGTCTTTCTGCTTGGAGCCGCAAGCACGGGATAGTCCTGTTAGATTAACGGTTGCATAAAGCTCATTGTATTTTGCTTACAGATCCTTCTTATGTAAATGCATACATATATCTAAATAAGAACAATGTGATCATTAATATTATATTTTGGTTGGAGTTTAGAGAATAGTAGAAATTCTGGAGCATGATCTAGCAGACAGGCTAAGGTAAAAGAGGGAACTGTCAAGAGACACAGTGGTTATTCATACAGGAAAACTGGTTGGTAGGCTTGCCTGGCACTTGTCTGCAGTAGGAAATAATTTCATAATAAATGAGAACAGAGAAAATATAAACCTGCATTTACAGAGGTGGTGAAGGTGTCCAATAATGGCTGTAACTACTATTCCAGTTTGTAAAACCTAAAAATAAACCCCGAAATGTACCCTCAAGAGCGTTTTTCTCAGTGTCTACCAATGTTCCCACCCTCCAATAGCAGTATAACTCGGGGGGTCTTTGGTTCGGCAAACCTGGATGCATGCTCTTCTAATTACCAACGCTTGTGTCCTACTGGAATCAAAAACGGAAAACTTAAAAGAAAGGCTCTTAATATGCACTTTAAAATTCTAATTCCATATTTATCCATTATCTAGAATGTTCCTGGTATCAGGAAATTGCAAAATGCTCACTGTCCTCCTGGGGACTATTTCATGTTTCGGTTGATTAGGATTACAGCTGATGTTTGATTCACCAGTTGACCAAATTTTCATAAAAGCAACTCAGAACCAGTGGGTCAAATGCTATTTGGGGAACGAGAGTGTATTGATAGTCTAAATTGGAACCATGGAATGCTGCCTCCACATGACATGCTAAGCAATTAATGTACTAAGAGCAGGTCCCCCCTTTAAAAATAAGCACTGGCTTCCGAACGCTCTCTTTGTGCCACTGAAAGGGATGATCATAGTAACTAATCACAGTATTTTATTTTATGAAGATGAGTTATTTTTAATTAATATAAGAACAAAAGAAAACATTAGAAAGATTCTTTGGGTGATATAACAATCACCAAGGATTTTTATTTTAAAAAAAGAAAGAAAAATGAATCCTTTCAAATTTTCCTAAAAATAAATGTGCTTAATTAGCATCTGGACTAGGGCCACATCCCCAAGTTCCATTTCCCAGAAAGTGATATTTTCCGATCACAGCACGGAAATCTTCATTCCAGGAGTTGGCAGATACACGACCATGGAGTGGAATAAGGTGGGGAGTCCAAGGAAGCAATGCTGGGGTTCAGGGAGCTGTGTCCAGGAGAGAGCTCAGGTGTTCCTGGCTACCGCTTTGGAAGCCTGAACATAACACATGTGAGAGGCGGGCAGGCCAGGGTCAGGAAGAATGCAACACAGGGAAACCTTAGTTCCTTGATTCAAAGGAAAATGACACTTCTGCAATTCGTCAGAGACAGGGGATTCTTTCTGATCTAAAATAGGTTGTGACTGTCCAGCACTAACCCTGCAGAGCACAGCAACTATGATCATTTGCAAAAAAGTTCTGGCCTGAGAAAGAAAGAAACTAAGCGCATATATAAAAGGGCTGCCACAAAATGCATTTTTTAATTTTCAGTGGCTACAGGATTTGGAAGTAGCTCTTTAATTATGGCAAAGCTCTTTATTTAATTATCATAGATTTTTTTCCCCCTTAAAGCAAAAGGACTTGGTATATTTTTCTTGAATTACCTAAAAGTAACATTAAGCCTAGAGAGAAAGAAAAAAAAAACAATAATAAAGCAGCAGAGAAAGGCTTTCCCTGCAGTGCTCAGATTTTATAATACTAGAAATGAATGCCGGTGTATCCATCTAATCTACAAGATTATGCAAATCTCTGCATTTCCAGAATGAAGGGAGACACGGGCAGATTAAACCATCACTCCGGTGATCATTCTGTTCCATATTGGAAGTCTCCTAAGAGCAGAGATGTCTACGGTCTGCGTGAAGCTTCTTTGTTCTCCAATGACTACCTTCCTCTCTGCCCAACTGTTAAAACAGAAAAGAAAGAGAAAAATCCTACCCTGTGCCCCACATTTAAAACGCCTACTGACAAAATCCAGGTGCCATAGACTCACTGGCATTCGACGATTTGGCTTCTGCATTTTGCCTTTGGTTTCCCATCCCAGCAAGATGCTGGGAAGATGAAACCACAGCAAGGTCAATGGATAAATAAGAAACTAATAAGTAACAGACACATCTTCAGCCTTCTAAATTGGGCTTCTGCAATTAACCCTGATAATCCAACTTCTTATAACTATAAAGAGAGGGCTGTCATTTGTATTTTGAGCTGCTGTCATTGATGTCCACAAATCAAGTTCACAAGAACACAATGAACGAATGTTCATTAAAATAAACTTCCGTTTGCCAGATTCTGTGACTAAGTATTTGTCCTTGACTAAGTTTCCTACCTGCCAGAAAACATATCTATGGTACTCCAGAAAGGTCTTGGGCAGAGGGAGGATTCCACGGGTCTATTTTCTGTGTATGGGAAGGATTAGAGGCATAAAATGTATGGAAGGTGAGGCTGAGTCTCTATCTCTTCTACTTTTTACTTAACAGCCTTTGTAGGCCTTGAACTCCGCTGCGAACATTGTGGTATCTGATCGCAAGACCTGCCTTTCTCTCTGCTATTCTCATTCAGTGTTTCGTAACCAATTTAGGGCTCAACCGCATTTTTGGGGGGGGGGCAAGCTACTTGTTTGACTCACTGACCAGTCACAGAGCTTCTTAGAATTTGGGGAAGCAACCTTTGAATTCTTCAGTCTCTAACTTCATTGATATTTTTATGTTTTTCTGGTCCTTACAGATTACAGCTGGATTGTGGTTAGTGGATTTTCTCCTTATTTGTTCAAATCTCAATTTAGCTATAAAATATTTTTTTTTTAGTAACAAAGCACAAATACAGTACACAGACCACACAACCACGGGGGAATGTTCTTTCCGCTGAAGCAGACTCTTTGTATAAAAACACAAATTCTAATCCAGCAACTGAAATTTAAAGGATCTCTCTGCCCCTTGCTTTTGAGGTTCTGTCATCTTAGATTTCCATGTGCCCAGTGTCACACGCACACACATCTAAAACAGTGTTCACCCAAAAGGTCATGCCATGGCACAGACCAAAAAGATTCTCTCATGGTAGGAAAGCATCTGAGAGATGAGCAATTAGCTCAGAGTCCCAGGGGAAAGCTGTGATTATTATTCCTTTAATTCACCCAGAGTAGGAAAAGCCAGGAGGGTGGCAGAAACTGTCCCTACCTTGGTGAACATGGGCTTCCCGTGTTGAGTGACCATTGTGCACTGGTCGCAGTCCACGGTGATGGAGGAGTTGTGGTATGACTCTTTCGAGTGTTTGAGAATGTAATACAGGTCAGTCACCCCGCCTTCAAACACAGTGCTAAAGTATCGGGGGATGAGGGTCCTGCCGATAGCTGGGGGAGAAACACAGAGAAACAAACCATTAACAAGAATGTCCCACTGGCCTCACATAACCCACACCACGGCCCAACGTCCTACCACTGGAGACACAACAAACCCTTCTAGGAGGCAAATTTCTCTGTATAAATAGCCATCACCCTTCTGGGTTGCAGTGAACAATATACACCTAATCCTCAACTATTAAGGAAAAAGTATGCAGTCACCTGTCCAGATTTTGTGTCTACTGAAAGTCAATAAAAAATGGGTTAGTACTTGAAAAATAGTGGAGGAAAATACATTGATTAGGGTGCATAGACTCTCTATATCATACTGCGTTTCCCCCAAAACAAGATACCATCCTATGTTTACTTTTTCTCAAGAAGACACATTAGGGCTTATTTTCAGGGGATGTCTTCCTCTCCGTTCCGAAATGCATACACTGGATAGCCACGCCCATCACTAGGTCTTACTATGGAGTAGGGCTTATATTTAACAAATGCATAGAAATCCTGCTAGGGCTTATTTTGGGGGTAGGTCTTATTTTCAGGGAAACATGGTACTTTTGAAGTGAATACTTTTCAAAAAATAAGACAGCTCCAACTCAGATGTTTTCAATCTATCCTTTATAAACGAGTTCGCCGATCATGTTTAGTTTTGTTAGCAGCAGTAATAATTATAAAACTTAATAACATGAAGCTTTGGGAGGTATTTTGGCATTCTCTCATTGGACCTTGAGAACAACCCCAAGAGAGAACAAAACTGAGACCTCAAAAAAGGTTATCGTGAGAAAAAAAAAGAAGAAGGTTATTATGAAGGTTTCAAAGTCATATGACTTGTAAGTAGATAGGTGGGGCCTCTAACTCCGTATCTGCAAACATGAAAACACCTGTTCTTTACAACACTGTGTCTCAAACTTCTCTAAAGAATGGAAATTTTTCCAAAATAATCCACATCTCCATATACCACGAGATCCATAACCATGTAGACGCCATTGATCCTATCTGCTTTCGGAGCTCTATATGATACCTCTCTAGAATACAAGGCCCATTTTAAGGGATTGTAATTCCTCCCACTAGGTCTAAATTGGTCTCTTTCATTTCAACCAAGTCTTTGGCCTTGCCCCATTTTAGTTCCCAAGATTGTGTCCGTAGCTGGCCCTTTCTGATACCTGATGCCAGGAACCTGTAACAAGCCCTTTTTTCAGCAGTGATTTGAAATCCTCTTACCCTGGAAATCCCAACTCACAATATCAGCAGTTTTGCCTATGTGAAGATTTTAAGGCAAAGTTCTAAAGTACTCTCAAGCGATCCAAGGTTTTTAATAAATCTCTTACATTCACCTTTGAAAGACAAAAATAATATTTAAGATAAATAAACTACCAAAGTGAGCTTGAGCTAAGAAAGATCACCCAATCACCACTTGAATGTTTTCAAATATTTAATTTCATTTTAAAAGAATCAGTGTTAATCCATTTTGTATGGATCTCTATCTTGTTTGTACATGGGCTTGAAAAAACTTAGTATAAAGAGAATACTTCATGTTTACATGGGTGGAGCTGGAAAATATTCTTCTTAGCAAAGTATCCCAAAAATGTAAGAAAAAGCATCCAATGTACTCATCCCTACTATGGAACTAATTTATAGCTTTCATAGAAAAGCTACAACCCAATTTTAGCCCAGGAACATGGGGAGAGGGGAGAGGAAGGGGAGGGGAGGGGGTAGGGTGATTGCTGGGATCACGCCTATGGTTCATCCTATAAGGGTATATGTGAATCTAATTGTAGAATATAAATGTCTTAACACCATAACTAAGAAAAAGACATGAAGGCTATGTTAACCAGTTGGATGAAAGTATTTCATATTGTATATAGAAACAGTACATTGTACCCCATGATAGTATCAATATACACTGCTATGATTTCATAAAAAAAAAGTTAAAAAAGAAAAGAAAAAAAAAAGAGAATACTTCACCAAAGTGTTTTTTTGAAGCGATTTTAAAGAACTCTGGATGGATGACTGGTCTCTAAGTAATTGATGTGTGTGTGCTAAATATTCCAGAATCTTCTGTGATTCCATGCTAAATAATCTTTTTACATACATTTCCTAAATACTGCCTAATCCCCAATACTGTGTATTCATTCTCTGAATATAAAATTCAAAGAAGAGTAATTTGAGTCCACCGTATCCTTAAACATACGCACAGCTAATATTATAAACAAAACTTTCTAACACTAAAATCCTTATTGTACTTCACTAACCAGATAAAATTAATTGAATATGTTTCAAATATTCTAATTTGAAGCCAATTACCATAAATCAACCCAATTAATCAGATACTGTGGGATCTGTACTGTTGAGAATAAATATAAACTATAAAATAAAAAACATAAAATGCAGATGTAGGCTGAAAATATTTCACCATACCCAAGGAATTGCCACATTAAAAAGGTTATGGCAAGTAATCACCCCTGGATTAAACTTTATTCATTATAAATCCTGCACAATTATTTCTTTGTAGCACTGTTTGCTATATTTTATCATTTCATTTATAAGTTTGAATGGGAAAAATATTTGAGACTTCTTAGCTTTAAACCTAAGTTTTTAATTACTTCCCCAACTCCAGAAAAATGTAAAAACTGTATAGTAAATAACCTTAAAGGGAAACTCAGCTTTGCTTTACTGCATAATTGCTAGCGCTCTAGAAAATGGTTGCCATGGTTACTGGAGGTTTGTTTTCAGCCCTGTTTCCTTTGTGGGACTGCCCCACCATTCTCCCACAATCCTGTTTGGACCATTAGTCACTAAAGATTCAGTATCCACTTTGGTAGCCAAGTGGCCCTTGTGGACTATGACAATGGTATTCACACATGACCTTGAGTATATAGTCTCCTCTCCTTAAATCTGAGCAGGGCCCTGGGATGTGCTTTAGTCAGCAGAATGTGGTCCACAGGTGACCTGTGTCAGTTTGGGCGACACCTCCTGGAAGCTTCCACTTTGTGCATGGGCGGAAGTCTACTGTGTGTAAATTCCAGCTCCTCTAAGATTGGGAGACCAGGAGAAGCCCAGCGTAGCCATGCAGGGAGGTCCCATGAAGGAGAACTGAGTCTTCCAGCCAACAAAACCAGGTGAACTTCCAGCCAGCCCCGACTGGCATGGGCGGAGCAAGTCCTCTTCCTGGGGATGAATCCTCAGCCCCCCTCAGGCTGGTTTCACACACATGCAGCCAAGAAGGGCTGACCCTGACATGCTTGTAAAATGATTTACATCTTCAGCCAGTAAGTGTTGGGTGTCTTTTTAATGTAGCAATGGGTGAAGCACCCTCTCAATCTCATTGGCCGCAAAGGGAGGCAAATCAGAATCCTTCCCTGAAGAGAAGAGGGCAGCAGTTTTGCTATGAAAAAAACCCATGCAAATGATGGAAATCGAGAAGCCTGTGTATAGAGAGGATGCAAAGCAGAGAGACAGAGCGTCCTGGGGGCTGATGCGTGCCTTCATTTCAGCTGGAAATAAAGCCAATCCAGGCCTTGGGGGCCCCCTCATGTGAGAGGTGCCCCCTCCTTATTCTTCTTCTCAAGGTGGTTTGTGTTAGGTTTCTGTCTTTTGCAAACAGAGGAATGCTGACAACTTCTGTCTTATTCCACCAAGAAGTGGAGTAGCAAACAATGAGGGGACAGAGGGGAAGAGGGGAGACAGATGAACTGGGGGAGACGTCTGAGTCTCTCTCCCTGCAACACACGCCTTTGGCGCTGCAGGAGACAAACAAGTGTCACAGACCACATTAGTTCCCTGTGGCTGTTGTGACAATATGCCACAAACTTAGGGGCTTAAAACAACACATCTATGATTTTATAGTTCTGCCAACCACACCTGGGTCTTGCTGGGCTAACGTCAGGTTGCCAGCAGGCCTGAATTCCTTTCTGGGGGCTTTCAGGGAGAATCCACGTTCTTACTCGGCTCAGCCTCTGCAGGCTGTTCATACCACTTAGATGTGGCTCCTTCTCCATCTTTAAAACCCACCTGAGCAAGTTGGGGTCTGCCAAGGTATTGCTTCCTCTTCTTCTTCCGTCTTCCTCTTTTAATTTTAGGGCCCTTGTGATTTCACTAGATCCACCCAAACAATCTAGAGTAATCTCCTCCAGCAGGACCCTTAACTTAATCAGATCAGCAAAGTCCCTTTTGCCTTGTAAGGTAATACTCATAGGTAGCAGGAATTAGAGCACGGACACCTTTAAGGTGCTATTTATTTTATTTATCACAACGATTATGCCACTAAGAGCTTCTGCTCTAGGAGGGAGAGTGATCAGAAATATAACAGATACTCAGACTGTGCACACACACACACAATTTGTGACATATAAATAACACCTGGTGAATGGGACAGGCAGCCAGAGCAAAATCCCATGTGCCCACTGAAATCTCTCTATTGCTTGCTCATTGATTTCTTCCATAAACATTCACTGAGTCTGGAGCAGGTCTAAAGCTCCACGGTAGGTGCTGACACACACAGAGATGGATTTTGTCCTTGTCTTTTAAACTTCTTTCTATCAGGAGAGGTAACAAGGATCAAAGGATCTACAACACAATATAGTTGATCAAGTTCAAAATTTAGATTTGTGACTTCGAACTCTTCACTGGTATCTTGTGAATCCTGAATTCAATACACAGTTCTATTCTTTCTGAAGCCCTGAGAAGCTTAGCACGTCTTTTTAATGGAGTAAACCCTGCAGCCACATTGCACAGTTGAATATAAATGATTTTCAATCAGTGAATCTTTCAGTTTTACATTTGGTGATCGCCTAAAGCATCAGCCACACCAGTTCCAAATCTATTTAGATTTTATATTGTTACATGTGGATGTTAAACTTACATTTGACATTTATACCTGAATCCTTGGAATTAAAATAATTTAAATATTTTTATACATGAATCTACCTTGTGCTCCTATGAAAAGAATTCTATCTTTCAAGTAGTCTCAGAGTGAAATTAACTTTATAGAAGATGATAAAGATGATTCCACTTTATGAACACATTTATTTATTTATTATTTTTTTAGACATAATCTCAAGCTGTTACCCTAGGTAGAGTGTTATGCTGTCATAGCTCATAGCAACCTCCAATTCTTGGGCTCAAGTGATCCTCTTGTCTCAGTTTTTCTACTTCTAGAGACAGGGTCTCAATCTGGCTCAGGCTGGTCTCAAACTCATGAACTCAGGCAATCCACCTGCCTCGGCCTGCCCGAGTGCTCAGATTATAGGCATGAGTCCTAGCACCCAATAGTACCATGATTTTAAGACTCCAGACTTTATGTATTTTTTATTTATTTTGAGACAGATTCTCACTATGTCACCCTGGGTAGAGTGCTGTGACGTCATAGCTCACAGCAACCTCAAACTCGTGGGCTCAAGTGATTCTCTTGCCTCAGCCTCCTGAGTAGCTGAAACTACAGGCACCCGCCACAACACCTGGCTATTTGTTGTTGTTGCAGTTGTCATTGTTGTTTTAAAGTAGGCTCAGGCCGGGTTCGAACCTGTCACCCCCAGTATATGTGGCCGGCGCCCTAACCACTGACCCACAGGCCCTGAGCCTGTGAACACATTTAGATCAAAGCTCCAAACATTAAGAGGTTTGAGAACCAGATAGCACAGGAAGATTGTCCGTGATGTTAGGTGAGTAAAATATGCTGTACATATATTATTTATCTGTGTATTCATTCAAGAGAAAGGAAAGTCACACATTAAATTATTCAGGAGCTGAAATGTGCATAAAGAATGTTTACATAGTACCCTACACCTTGTAGGCAAATATGATTAGTCCAGGAATAGCTAAAAATGTATGCACAGCTAATTCAGAGGCTGAGCCCTGAGTTCAAGTTCTTTATGAAGGTTCTTATTGTTATTTTCTTCTGTTCTCATGCACTCTACTCCCCTAAAGGTCTTGCTAAGGAAGTTAGCCTGATGGTGCTGTAGATAGGGGCTAGCATCTATCTTCTCTTGCGGGTATTACTTGTAGATATTAGGCTATCAACAAGGTATTTGTAGATAGTAGTGGAATTTTTTTCCCATTCACAATTCAAATGGTACAAGCTGAAACTGGTTGAATAGATATAAACTATTGTGCGTGTAGATATAAACTATTGTGCGTGCTTCCACAGCGGAAAGTCTGTCTTTCAGTACATCTCAGCTCCATGGGTAATTATGAAATGCTTTTCCTAAACTCTTAAGGCTATTCACAGGTAATTGACAGGAAAGAAATTACGCATGGAAAATAGCCACGTGGGAAAACATTCAGATTAGTAATCAAGTATGAAATTAAAATAGTAATAACAAGATTAAACATAAACGGGTGAGGCTGTGGTTAAACAGGCACACACAAATACTTTTAGATAAATCAATGCAGCAATGCCTTCTTGCTTGAAGAAGCTGAAATTCTCTGGAAGTCTCTTAGGTATGACTCTGAACTTGGGCAACACCATCGCCCAAGCGCAATTCTAAAGTTCAGGCCTTGAGTCCTCCAAAGTTCATCAAGTCCTTTGAGGAAGTTTTTCTAATGCAAGACCTTTGATTTGGGGTCCATCATTTATTGATACTGTTTTAAATGCCTGTAATTTCCATGCCATAAAGACAGTTCACTTCCAAAAAATGAAAGGGTTTGAGAGTCGGAATAAAATATACAGTAAGAGGAAGATTTATAACCAACAATGTATTAATACTACGTAACACTTGGCCATTATTTAGCTAATGATTTGCCAAGTCTGAAAAAAAGAACCAGAACCATAGTATTAAATATTTGTGCTTTTAAGTAGGCAAAATTAATTACATTTCAAAAATTGATCACCCTATGATTAAAAAAGTTTTCCTTTTCTAAACACGATAATTGGTAAATTGGCCGCTTAAGGTAGTTTTAGATATATAGCTCTGCTATAGAAAAGGCTATATTTCAGAAATCCAAGTGGAAATTCTACTATTGAGATACACAATCACCATAAAGAGTCATTAAACTTTACTTTAGACTTATCTGTATTCAGAAATCAATGAATGTATTATGTTAGCATGTAAATGAAGATACTCCTAGGAGTGAAATAAACAATACTGATGGTGTCATTTATGGGAAATAACTACTTTAAATATCTAACACAATAGAAATAAAACATGCTTAACTCTGATGGGAGGGCTATTGGATCAAGGCAGATCTTACTACTGGGCTTGATGGCGGGAATGCAAATCAAATTAACCTTATTTTTGTAAATTGACATTATTCCCCTTCTAGTATGCCTTTTATTTTGTCAACCAAAGCAATTTGACTTAAATATCTTCTCTCTAATGACCTCTCTCACTATTTCAAAGATTCATTCATTTTATATACATTTATTACATACCTGCTAGGAGTCAGAGAGTGCTTTAGGCGCTGGGGATAAACAGCAGGCAAGTGGAGAGACAGAGAATAAATTCTATACAAGAGAAGGCAGGTTGGTGTAGACTGGCCAGTCTCAAAGGCTGAGGTGAGGAAGATGAGGTGATGGAACTGACCCTGACTGAACATGGCCTTAGGAAGACCTGGGAGTGCTCCCAGCACAGGCACAGCAAGGGCAGAAGCCCTAGGACAGGAGCGAGTTTGATAGCGTGAGCTGGGTGTGTTGGGGTATCAGAAAGAAGGCAGTGGGGCAGGAGGGCCATCAAGGAGACCAAGGTGATAGATGAGGTCAGAGAACAAGATAGGGACAGATTAGGTGGGACTGTCTAATCCATGACAAAGAACTTACATTTTATCTTTAGTGCAATGACATGGGATTGGAAGGTTTTAAAAATTCAAGGAAAAAGATTAAATAATGAAGGAAGAAGTATGCATTCTTTCCCTCCTCTTGATATTTTAGGGAATGTCTCCAGGGTTAAGGGAAGGGCTACATGTTGATTTGAGATAGTGTTACTTAATCAGGAAAGAAAAAAACAACCATTCTT
>NW_003852464.1:422266-437472 GCF_000181295.1 Otolemur garnettii
AAGTTTACCATCTCTTACTTAGCAATTCATCTTTGCATCAATTTAACTTATAAATTAATTAATCCTTTAGTAAATGTCAGTGAAAGTAGTGGTCTACCCAAGCCAGTGTATGGTTATAAAATTATGATGATGGGCCAGAAAGACGTGGAGTGAAATGATTCTTAGGAGCACTGCCTAATCTCAGTGGGTTTCTGAATCTTAAGATGTACCCTGAGCTACTTTCATATTTCAAAAAAGTTCATTAAGAGGAGAATATGTTTAACATGTTTCTCTGATTCAAGTAGTCGTGATCTCAACTATGGTAATCCTGATTAGCTCCTGATTAGTGATTATGAACAGCACTTAACATATGTGGAAAAAATAAAACAGAAAATACTGACAATTATTTAATAAATGTAATTAGGTTACCCATGATTATATTCCACACCCCTATTTTACAGAAGAGAATCCTATGGTCAGAGAGGTAAAACTACACAGCTACTTGGAGTCAGGGCAAAATAAACTAGCACACGCGTTGTTTTGAATCCACCAATGTCGATTTATTTCTCTGCCCCAATTTAATGTTTATTACTTTCTAAATCACATTAGTAATACATGTGCAAAAATAAAATAACATTACTGTTACAGATGCTCACTAGCTATTCCCTAAATTTGATTATTTTCTCCAGGCATTGAGCTAGACCTCTCTTCTCAAACTTCCGTTCAGCTGGGTGCTGTCTTGTGACAGTTGTGGCCAATTCCCAGTGAACGTTCCCATTGTTTTCGTTTTTTCCAACAGAATAAACATAAAGAAGGGAAATCCCACTTTCAGACATGACCAGTAAAATCATGCTCTGGCTGTGTGCTGTCCCGCAGCTCTGAGAGCCAGGAGTTGAAGACCCTTGGAGGAGTCCGTAGACCATGCCCTCTGTAGCCACATGCATGGAGGAGTTGGGAAACAGCAACTGGAGGGCAGCTGTTACATATCCAGAAATCCCAATCAGACTTTGGAGCAAAAATTACCTTTCTATGGTGTTAAGGCTTTGAAATGCCAAGGTTAATTTGTTTAAACAGCCAGAGTCATAAAACAGTTACGAATAAATCTAAAGTTTCCCTGAGGACTCTTTACCCACCAATTTCAATGCTTTCACATTTTCTAAGTTACCTTTATTATCAACACATTATCCAGCGTTGCAGATGTTGATTACACATTTATATACACATATATGTTCCCACAGAAAACATTTTGTATGTGTTTTGTGTTTTCCTTTGGTCTCATTTTGTTTTGTTTTTATTTATGTAAACATTAAATGTAACTACACGGAAATTGTCTTTTTTATTCAATAATACATTTTTGAGCTCTAAACATATTAGCATATATAAGGCTAATTCATTCATTTTAAATACTGCGTCATATTTCTGAGTATGGCTGTCTTTACATGTTATCCAGATATTGTCATGTTGAGAGATGTGAGAGATTGTTTTTCCTTTTTTTTCTCTCAATGAGATGGACACTAAGAAGCAGAAATAAATATTTTATTCTACTAGGGGGCAGAAATTGACCTTCAAAATGCTGTTACCAATTTGCTTCTCTGCCAGCCCCGATAATACCTATTTTACCCACCACCTTCACCGACACTTATTATTGTCAAATTTTTAACTTTTTCCATTTAGATCACCAAGGCTAGCCCTCACAAATTGATATCCCTCAGATTCTCAAAGTTTTATCTACATGTGTTAGAAATGCTAAGATGAAGCAATTAATTATAGACATCCAGCTCATCTGGTTATTTCTCCAAGTGAATCACTTACACTTGACCTTTTCGGGTAGTCTTCAGTTTTCTACCCAAAATCCATTCAGTTGACTAAAGGGAAAAAATTACTCTAGACTAGAAAAATGAAAACAAATCATCCACTCCTTTATTTTTTAAAGGTGCCAAACTTCACAAATTCTTACAAAATTATTTCAGTATGGTTTATCAGGACCTCTCCAACTCAAACCAATGGTGACACTACAAGTCATTTAATTTTGTGTTTTAATATTAATGCAATTCATCTGGGTTGGAGAAATTTTGCCAGAGAAACAGACATATGTGTGTGATTTCCAACGTAATCTAAACCAGGAGTCAGCAACCTTTAGCAATTCTAAGAGCTGTGAAGGAGAAGATTTCCTTTCTGCAGAGAGAAGACAGACTTGGGGAAAACTGGGCCCTCCCCCAAGGGTGGATATTACATATAGAGAAGATATTCTTTCTGGGCTGTTAAGTGGACATCAAAATAGGAGCTAATAAAACATGACCCTTGAAAATGGATTTTGAAGCCAAAAGAAGGGTTTGTAGAATTAAAATAATTAATTGGCTCTCCCCCACACCCTTCCCTCATTTCCATCTCATCATCTTCTTTACTGCAGCTATGCCCTGCGTCTTTCAAGACCTTGACTCATGCAGCCTCTCCAGCCCGGAGGTCTTACTGTCATATCTTATCTTTTATTCACACTCCTAGGCATCAAGTCTCAGCTATAGCATCCAGGACTCTGCCTGAGCATCCTCCTCCTTTTCCTTAGAGTTTTCTACTCTCTCCTTTGTATTCTTAAAATGATTATAAAGTTGAGGACTGGACTGTAAGTTTTTATTTCATATACCGGCTATGCAAGTTACTTATGTTGTGACCTGGAATGAATGGTTCATGCTCTCCAAACCCTAGTTCCTTCAGCTGTAAAATGACAATACCACAACAACGAACTCAGTGGACAGTTGCAAGTGTAAATAACACCATACATGGAAAATGCCCGACACTGGTGAATGCCTGTCAGCCCTTCTCATCACTCCCATGATGCCTTGTTGATGCACAGACTTTGGGACTCACCCCTTGTGTTGTAACTGTCAATTTTATTACCTTTCCTTCAGGGACTGTAGTTCCCTGAAGGCAGGGACATTTCTTGATCATTTCAATATCGTAGCACATTTGTGATGTAAATAGCTACTTAGGAGATGTTTGGCAAATGGATGAATGTGAACTTGGCAAGTCTGTTTGGACCGTCTGCCAATCTCAAACCTGTTATGCATACACATGGGTTTCTAATGCTGAGGTGAGGCCACTTTCAGTTCAGGGCCAAGAGAATCAAGACCACAAAAAGAGAAAAGTGAGATATTTAGGGCTCTGTATCTGGAAATTTCACATCTCAATGTTCTAGTCCAAATAATTATGGTTTAGGGACAAATCATTTTCAAAGATTCATTTTAAAGTTCATTATGAGTTCTGCGAGTTAAAAAATGTCTTCCAACTGAGACAACTTAGTTTGGATGGGGCTTCTCCCTTATTATATGTGGGCACGTAATTTACAAACATCTGAACTCCATACACAAAAGCACATTTCTTAAAGAAAAAAAAAGCCTTAATTTGCATGCCAAGGCAGCATTCTAGGGGCATTTTGCAGGGAGGTAAAAGCCCTTGGAGATGAGAAGCAGTAAAAGAGGGTCAGATTCTCAGTCCACAGCCGTCCCCCGGGGGCTGTGCTTCTGACCCTTCCATTGTGTCTACAAGAAAAGGAACAACCATTCCGACAGAGAATACATGTAGCTCAGGCTCCCTGGCAGCAGGACGAAACAGCCCGATGCATCCACCAAAGCTGAGTCATCACCTGGGCGCCAGCTGCTGGGTCTGACACGCTGTGTGCAGAGTTTCAGCAAAGAAAGCAGCCCTCGGGCATCCTGCGGCTTCTCCAATGACCCCAGTGGGCATGATCTTTGGACTGAGCTGCCGGTGCTTGCATGCACCCACTAATGTCCCTACTGGGTTAAATGCCATAACCATCCCACATGGCTTCCCACCACCATCCTATTATCCTATCCTTTAAGCTGTCCCATCACCCTTCAACGAGGGGACTGTGGCTTCATTTTCCCAGGAGGAAATGGCACTTCTGGGCTCTGTCTGCACTCCAATGCCAAGAGGAGAAGCAAGCTTCTGGCAGGGAGTAGGCAGCACTAGACACTGTCTGGATCATGAGTCAAGAGCACAAGAAGGTCCAGGGACCCTCATCTCCTTCCTCCTCCCAGGCATCACCAAGCCCAGGCCTCTCAAGGGTGTGACTTTAGAGCCACCCTGCCTAGACTTGGATTCATCCAGCTCTGTCGTGTGGTAGCCGTGGGACCTTGGCAAGCCACATATCTTTCTGGCCTTGGGTTTCCCCCTTGACACTGGGATGAGAACAGGACAGACCAATCTCATAGGGATGTTGTACAGAGGACATAAAGTCACCTGTGGAATGTTCTTGTCTCAGGCTAAACTTTCCCCCTTCCTGTACTTAGCATTTCTTCACAGCATCATAGCTACTCGCATCACCTTATATTCATTGCTGTGTTGCACATCTCCCCACCAGAATACAAGCTCCCCCAAGAGAAGCATCTTGACTTTTTGCTCTTGGCTATAATTCCAGAACTGAGAACAAACACGCAGTTTTAATGTATTTAATGAGTATCTGTTGATGACTAAACTGTTTATTGACACCTATTAAGACCTTGATAACTATTATTTAATTTTTTATTATAATTATTACCTTGCTGTAAGGATTTACAAAATATGAAAAATACCTGGCACCCAGTGTGTGCACAGCACACAGTGAAGAGATGCTGGAAAGAGAGAAAGGGCGAGGTAGAGGGCAAAGGGAAGGAAGGGAAGAGGGGTGGTCAGATCCCCAAGCAGAGGTGCTGGGAGAAACCAACCTCAGGTCTGGGTGGGCAGTGAGGGCAGCGGGGAGGCGGGTCCAGCCTTATCCATCCTTGACCAAACACCCATTTGTAAGTAAAGCTCAGAGCTTAGGAAGACAAGCCAGCAGGAGAAATCACACTGACCTAGTGTGACTCAATGCTGTGTAACTACTGCCTTTGGGAGGCCTGTCCAGGGGCAGAGACAGCTTCCCTGTGCTACCTCCCAGGGTTAGGAAAGCAGAGAGGCAATGCTTGGCTGCCCACCCAGATGATGCATTATGCACTGAGGTGGCCAGTCCTAGGCTGCTACGTGGGAATAGGACCTTCTTTCCCAGCGACCCTAAGGAGTAATCCAAAGAGCCAAAGTGCACAGAGCACCTAGCCAGGCTCCTGGGATGTCACAGACAATTGGCACCCCAGCCAGGGCTCAGCCACTGCTAAGGGAAGAAGGGAACACAGGTGAAAACACAGACACCACATCAAGAATCCCACAGACCTTGTCTACAGTCCACCTTCTAGGCAGGAAAACAACTGTTTTCATAAATGAACTTCCGAGATGTCTGCTTTGCGGGATTCCAAGAGAGCTGTGCACATACCACACCCTGACTTCTCTCTGCCCCAGGCCGAGAGCTGACTTCATTCTGTAGTCTGCAGATTCCAACTTATCCAGGATTCCAAAGACTAGAACAGGCAGGGTAATCTAGGTCCTTTTCTCCTGTCTGTCTGTTACCATTTTCTCAACTCTTTGGAAACTCCAAGTTTTCTCTTTCTAGTTTGCATTTGAGTGACTGCTACTTGGCACCTGGCTACTTTAATAAGATGCCTTCCAATTCTCCCTCTCATGGTCCCTCCCTCCCTCTCTGTCTCCATCTCTTTCCTCCTCCCCTTCTCCTCCCCCCCAAGGCCTTTGTTATCAGAATCCGACCGTCTCCTCCGAGGGAACATTTTAGCTGTGCAGGTTTACGGCTACTGTAAAGAAAGAAGTTGGAAAGGCAAAGCGGACGTGATCCCCAGCTTTATAACAGACTCCTGTCAAAACATAACAAACCACAGGCAGACATGAGCTGCGGTGACAGAACGCCAGACCATAAAGATGATGGAGATCAGATGGGACAGGCGCTTTACAGAAACAAACACCTTCCTTGCACACAGATAGGGTGAGTGGAATGCTGAAAATCCTCTCCAGGAAAAAAGGGGGAAAAAAAATGGTGGGAAGAAATAAGGACAAAAACATAAAATTCAAATGACAGTCCAGCCCAAGGAGGTAAACCCAGCGCAGACAAAGAACCCAATTTTACTAAATCAAGTTGACATCCCCTCCTGACTTTAATGGACCTCAGGAAGCTGGATCCTTAACAGAGATGAAATTAAGAAGTGAGTAACACCCAGCAGAGAAATGGACCATTGGTGTAGAGGGGCGTGAAGTTTCACTCTCTCAGGATGGGATTCTGCACCAGAAATGTGAAGTCATCTATTCCACTGGAGACGGCCACTGAGGAGCCATCGGCCTGGGACTCCACGTTCCTGAGACTGACACCCGGGAGGTTCTGGATCTGAGTTCTAGATCCTGCAACACGTCCGAACTCGAGTTCAACTCCTATGGTATTGTCACAGTTGGAAACAAGGGGAACAGGCGCAGGAAGTGAAGGAATCCATTTCATTGGGGTGCCAAGATCCACAGAAAATCTTCTGTTAGATTGGGAGCCATATAAATGGGGGGGGGGGACCCCACCTGGGCCTGTACTTACTGGGGCCCTGAGTTACTGATAGCAGAAGGCTATCAAACGTGCCCCCATAGTCGCCCTGCCTTTCCTCTGCTGGGTATTCTTTCTGACTGTTCTTCCTTCCTTTATTTTTCTGAGCTATTTCTTTTTTTCTGAGAGCTCCCAGCTCAGGGAACACTTCTTCCGGGGTGCCTTCTCTGATTTCCACAGGCCAAGGCAGCTAGGAATCCCTCCTGTGAATTCCCTTAATAGCCCACATTTCTCTGCTGTGCAGTTTTCCCCATTACAATGGTTTTTAAACTCAGACTCCTAGGGAGGCCTGGGTCCTGTACTGGGGGCCTCCAGCTCCTCAAATCTCCCCTGTCACTCACTGGGGAGACAGCTGATGGGATTCTCAGAAGACAAAAACAAAACCTTCCATTTCTTTCTGTTCCTTCCTTACTAGGGAACATGCTTTTTATTCTGCCTGAAACTCTGCAAGGGCTAGAGACACCGGGGTGCAGTGCAGAGCCAGCTCGAGACTGGATCCCACTGAGGGAGACCCTCCCTGGGGGGCCTTTCTGCTGAGAGCACAGATCTCTCCCTTTTCAGCCCCTGGGAATGAAGTGAAGCCACGTGCTGAGATGATTTCTGGAAAGACAAATTTGAAAGGTGGAGTCTCTTTCCTAACATTCCCAAACTGTTACGTTTCTGAGCCTGCCCACGCTCCACTTAACATATTAAAATGCGATTGAGTGCCAAGTTTTCCCCAAGGTTCATTATAGGGAGGACTTTGTGTGATGAATCTGTTGGAGGTGAGGGATTTGCAGCCCTCCAAGAAGGAGCTTCTCAGAGCCACCAGGCCATCGTGAGCATGTATGAATTGATAACTGGGGTGATCATTCGTGCAATTTCAGGCTGTGGAGATATGAACAATATCTCACTGGTGGATAATATCTGTTGTCAGGGCACATGTTTTATTACCCCCAGAACTCTCTCTTGTTTTTGCAAGCTGCTGGTAGATAGCTTTGATTTTTTTTCCCCTGGCAGCATAGAACCTTAGAAGGGTTTTCTTCTTCTTCTTTTTTTTTTCTTTTACCACAGAAGTTAAGGGTAGAGAAAAATTAAGAAAGAAAAAATCAAAATTGTAGATAAAAATATTATGAATAACCATTTCATCAGGACTTGAAACCCCATGGAAAGGATTCTAAATGTGTATTTTAATATCTGTAGCCAATGCGGGAGGATCTTGCGAACGTCAGAAGCACTGCTCTCCCTGCCTGAGTAATTCTCAAGGTTGAGTTGTAACGGTCTGCTATTTCTTTAGTCTCTGATTATCCAAAAGGTCCGTGTGGGAAGGAACTCTATCTGTCTCCATCACTTCTACATCTTGCATGTCCAAAACGGTGCCTGGTATGGTTGCCAAATAATTAATATGTTCATTCATCACATTGAGTCTCTGTAACAGCTGAAAGATGGATCTCAGCAGGTAGGCGGGGAGCCAGATCTGGTGGACACGATCCAGGAAAAACGATGAGCCTGTGCGCAGGATGCAGGCAGGAAAAATCGGGCAAGAAGTGCACTGTGAGTTGTTAGAATGAAATGACTCAGACTGGCTGGAAGGAGAAACCAACCACAAGCTAAGACAAACATCAAGGATTCAGACAGGGAGTAGGTAAGGAGCGTGTTCCAGAGCAGCAGGGAATTTCGTGTTGCCAGGGAATGTTTTTATCAACGCTCAGGCTTCTTGCCTGTGGAGGGAACGCCGCTGAGGTGAGAGCACTCAGCTCTCTCTGCCTTCTCATTTACTCCACGTGGGGAAAGTGGGCAGGTGAAAAAGGTGATGACATCTTAGCAGAGAGTTCAAGTAGATGGAGAAACTGGGCACGTGTGGCCTTCCCTTTCTCATTTGCAGATAAGAGATCGGCAGGGAGGGCGTGTTCCACCTGCTTCCCTGGGGCAGACCTTATCCTATGGTTGCCCAAACTGTGCTGGTGACGGAGCAGGTGAGTCAACTTGTTCCTGCGCTCAGTGTGAGCAAAGTCAGTTGCCTGGAGACATACGCCATGTGCTCCAATAGCTGTCCATGCAGAATTAGAGGTAGATGATTGTTTCACGTCGACCTTTGTCTTATTTGTCAATTGGTTCAGAACAAAAGGGTTAAAAATGTGTCGTTCATCTCAATTCACTGACACATAGTTGGCAGATAGCAAATAAATGTGTTCACTCAGTTCAGCTCCACAAATGCTCTGCACACATCTTCGATGTGTTAATTTTACAAACGTTACCAAAATAAGATTTCAGGCCAAACCGTGGGTACCTATATCACGTGCCAGACTCAAGAGAAAGAAGTGCATCTCTGAGGTCATGACAGCTGCTTCAGAGACAAAAGCCACTGCCCAGTGTTCATTTTATATATCCCAACTCTTTAGATGACCCGGGCTTCTGCAGCCCCAAATGCATCTTGCAAGGTGAGGTCCTCGAGGATGAGAACTCCGCCTTAGACTCTATCTTGGTCCCGCTATCTAGAACAAGGCTTAGCTTAGAGCATAATAATAGATGGCTAGGTAGAGGGGTGGGTGGAAAGACGGATGAATCCTACAGGGCAGAGGAAGATGTGTGTCGAAAAGAAAATGAAAATTACCTCTGCTTCAAGTGATTATAGAAACAAGTTAGAGAATTTGAGCTCTCCTTACAACTAGGCTTCTAAATCAATTATGTAAACTTAGGAAGAGGTTTTCAAAACTAACATGATGGGGATTTTTCTTAGATTAAGACCATATTTCAACACTACAAGTAAAGGTGTTTTGAAATAAAGACAGATGATGTCTACTATGTAGGTGGACAGCAAACCTGCCCCGAGGGGCACCTGCTACTTTCTTCAGTCAGTGGGGTTTATTTTTGCTTGTACAACTGGTGAATAATCAGTGGAGAAGCAAAAATTACTGTTTGGTAGTGAAGGCTGCTTTGATTTTCTGAGTGGGCCAAGCACCAGTTGGAGAACCAATACCAAGTGCTCACTTAGACTCAGAGAGACCTGAGTTTGGATTATACACGTCAGGGGGAGCAAATACAGAGGAGAACATCAGCTGGGAATGTCTGGCACATGGGAGGCATTGAGTCGAATGACACAAACGAGCCAGCCACATGCTTTAAAAAAAAAAAAAAGGCAGGATAAGAACAAATCACAAATCACTAAGATGAGGCAGTGCTTAGAGTTATAGGAAATAGTGATAGCATAATTTTCTATCTGCACTCCAAGTCCCTGGAGTCTTCAGGATGCCTTGAGGATTAAAGACAGGATGTCAAGAAGAACAATAGCTATTGGCTAGCTGCGTATGGGGGTTTCAAATGAAAAGCTTTAGAGTTCAGCTTTTTCTTAGCAGATAGAAACTAGGCAGGGGGTTTGAACAAGATAGAAATAGGTCTGGATTTAAATATTTTACAGCTTTAAATTTCTATATATATTTTCTAACAGTCCAGTGGTGCTTAATTTTCTATCTTACTATTCATGTCAAATCACTAAGAAATTAAGAAGGCATTTTATGGATCTGGAATGGAGCAAACACATTAGTTAATGGGGAGAACGCTATAATTTTTGTGTCCAAACAGTATAATTTTAGAGACTCCGTCAGCAAAAACAACACGCAAAAAAGTTATACAGGATCGCCAAGTTTGGGACAGTAAGGGCCTTAGCTGTGATTAACTTGTTCCTTCTGTGTCACATGTTACTGAGTTTGCTCCTCTATAGACACCTCCAGACACGTTGCACCATGCCCACAGATCACCCACGCTCTATTCCAAAGCCAAGCCTATGACCCGGTGGCGTGCTCTGGGCCCTTCTTATTCATTTTCCTGCATCTTCAGTGTCCTGTCTATTTCCTGGCAACCAACAAGGACTTGATAATTATTTGTTGAATGAGCAAGGACGTGATAACGGCTGTAAATTCAGTAAAAAGATACCATTGAGAGCAATTGGAGGAAAGCCAGAGGGAGAAAAGGACATGCAAAGTGATGGCTTTTAAACATATTCTTTAAAACAAATGACTATCTAGGAGCTATCAATTAAATGATACTTAGGGATAAGTGACTATGGTCACATTTAAGTCAGTGTGTTGCCTGGAGCCCACATGCCTTGAAAGATACTTAGAGTGCTTGAAATATATAATTATATAATATATATATAAATACATAATATATATGAACATATATAAAATACAGTGGGTGCCAAAAAATGTATACATGTTTTGAAAATCTGTATTAAAATTAGAATACTGAAGTCACATTTGACTTTTGCAATTACAAAAGATACAAATGTTATCAGTATATATTGAGTATTAAAATTTTAAGACTTTTTTTCTTTCTTAAAATACATTTACATTCCTGGCACCCTCTGTATATATACAAATATATGTATTATAGATATTTACTTAAAGAATTTGGCACACCCCCTACCGTCACCTCTATGACTATCAGATTTTCCATGATTCATTTGTGAAGCAAACTGTTCTGGGTCTCACAGAGAAAAGAATTTCATATTAAATGAAATCACTATGATTCTGAATTCGAGGTGTGCAAATGTCAGAGATGTTATTATGACTATAGACGTGATAACAGTAAAGCCTCCCCTTACCACCCTTTCCACCCCCTTTCTGCCGGTTTTAGATTCATAAGAGTAAGAACATTATCTGTTGACGTCATCAGAATTGTACCGTATCAGGGATTTTCATTAGATAGGTGTATTTCAGCAGCTCTTGTCAAACATACGAAGAAAGTAACTTTGTGAGACGATAAGTATGTTGACATGCTTCATTATAACCATCTTATTAGCCATATGCATCCCATACTATCATATTGTAAACCCCAAATATATTAAAAACAACAATTTAAAAATATAGAAATTACATCAGTAACTAACACTGTTTCTTATTAGGTAGCAATCCTTGGATTAGAGTTTTGCCTGTATCATCTCCTGTTGTAACCTCAGTGATTCATGCAGGAGATACTATTATTAGCCTAATTTTATAGATAAAGAAACTGAGGCTTACAGAGATAAAGGGCACAGATCTAGAACATCTGGCTCCCACATCAATCAGCCAATCACTAATATGTCTTGTGCCGTGTATATTACTGTGTGGGACAGTTATATGTCCCTTGCATTTTGATTTAAGTTTATTGATAAGTGAACCCTCCAACACCCAGCCCTTTTTTATTTTTATTTTTTTGAGACAGAGTCTTACTCCGTTGCCCTGGAGTTGAGTGCCATGGTGTTATTGCTCACAGCAACTGCAAACTCTTGGCTCAAGTGATCCTCTTGCCTCAGCCTCCCACATAGCTAGAACTGTAGGCACCCGCCACAACGCTTGGCTACTTTTAGAGATGGGGGCTTGCTCTTGCTCAGGCTGATCTTGAACTCGTGAGCTCAGGCGATCTACCCGCCATGGCCTCCCAGAGTGCTGGGATTACAGGCATGAGCCACCATACCTGGCCCCAGCTTGTTTTTAATCCACATTATAAGTCAGTGATGAAAGTTTTGCTAGACTGACACCATCTTGTGACTAAAGGCTACAAAAGTATAATTGGTTATTTTTAAACTATTAAAAAATTTGTTCCCCCAGGTAGCATTGGGATGAGTTAAATATCCAGGGGCCTTAAAGGTTGTTTAGTCTAACCATCTGCTAATGGTATCTGGCCATGTTTCCTGATCTTTAAAACTTTTCTGTGGCTCCTCACTGCCCTGAAAGTGAAGTGAAGACTTCATAAGGTGATTTGTAAGGATCTTTCACTGCCTGGTCCCTGCTGCTTGTTACTCCCCATCCCTCCGTTTCTCAGTACCTGCCCACGCCAGTACTCTCTGAGTATCGTGATGCAGAGAGCATCAGGCCGGATGCTCTCTGCATCCCTGCTGCCCATACCTCTCTCTGCATCCCTGCGGCCCACGCTGTATCACAGACACCCACTCTCAGCTCCTGCAACACAGGACTTCTCCCAGCTCCTCTGCTTCTGGCTTCTCTGCCTTGAATCTGAGTATTAGTGCACAAGGTGCCATCTGCTTGGAATGGCGTCACCTTCCGTCTGGTTAACCTCTCCTTGACACACCTCTTCTGGAGAGCGTCCACCAGTTCTGCTCTGCAGTCTCAGACCTCTTCTCTCCCTTGGATTGAACCATTTAGTTGGTCATATTCCAAGGGAGAGTGTAACTCTTTGAACGTAGTGACGACAACTGTATGATTCATCACTGTGCCCCACAGTACAGGCGTGAAGCAGCCCAGATAAGTATTTGGTAAATAAATGAGTTGGACCCAGAATCCGGGATTCCCAAAGCCCACTGAGTGCTCATCCATGAATAGATCAGCTTGAGGTCAACTGGGAAAGACATAAAAACAAGGTCTTCCAGCAGCACAGCTTTCTGAATACTGGGAATGGTTTTTGCACGAGAAGCAGTTTGAGCCACCCTGAAAACTCACAGAAGCTTACGCATAATCATGAAATCTGCCAGTTTCCGTAGTTTCTCTGAGTGGTGGGAAGCACTCTTGATGGTGGCGTGATGTTACAGCTGTGACAGCATCATCCATTGTGAAGAATGTCTCAAAGCTCCTCCAGAAAGCCAGTCATTCCATCCCACTCCACTCATTGCATTCCATGGCATCGACATGGAAGCCCAGAACAGGTGCCTTCTGTTCTGTCCCAGATTATAGAGTGGCCCAGTCAGAAGGGCATGTCCAAAACTCTTGTTTGTGATATAGGTTGATACAGGATGGGGAACTGAAGCCCTGAAAGGCCCCTGGATAGGGGCTCTGTATCACTCTGTATCTCTGAACCAAGCTTCTGCACGTTATCATATCTTATTGACAGCACATTCTTAGGAGGTAGGGCTGTCACTGACCCATTTGTACAAATACAACATGAGATTTAAAGATGGTAGTGGCTTGTCCAATGTCACACATTAGCTAGAATATCAAGGGCTTCATTTCCACCTGCTACTCCAACCATCTCATTACAGTTGGGACACACACCAATTATGGGATGACCTGGAGGACATGAGATGTCCCCTTCATCACCAACCTGAGACCCTGGGTTTCCATTTGCTCTTATATAATTCTTTCTCCTTTGCAGTGGCATGAAGTCACATGTCAAAAAAGTCTTACCATAGGATACAAGTCACTATAATATCTAGAGTGTGAAATTCGTCCTGAAGGACCAGCATATGTTGACAACTTTGAAAAGACCCAAGTCCCAAATTCTACTACCATGTTTTCCTGAAAATAAGACCTACCCCAAAAATAAGCCCTAGCAGGATTTCTATGCATTTATTAAATATAAGCTCTACCCCAATAATAAGACCTAGTGATGAGCACGGCTATGCAGCGTACCTGCATAGCCACGCCATGCATTTCGTCAGGGAGCAGTAAGAAAGACTAGAATACCTTTTATCTGCCACAGCTCCTTTCTCCGAGCCATTTGCACCTGTGCGGATATGAGTGTGGTAACCCCGGTTGCAGGAATCCTATTGCACATGTGCGAACGGCTAGGAGAAAGGAGTTCACGCATCACTAGCGCCAGCCCCACCAACAAGGTCGGCTCCCCCGTCAGGTTCCAGAAGAAGATGACTTCACTGTATTTGAATAAATGTAGATTGTTGTATTATACTTAATAAAAATAAGACATCCCCTGAAAATAAGCCCTAGTGTGTCTTCTTGAGAAAAAATAAATATAAGACGTGTCTTATTTTCAGGGAAACATGGTAGCTATACACTCCCATCCCATAGACTGGAAATCTTTCCAGGTTATTGGGGAAAAATCAGGCAAGTACAACCTGTTCCCATTTTTAGCTGTCAACATTCTGGCAAATCTTCATTTTATTCCAAATCATCACAAACATCTTTTCATGTGACCTTGGGCAAATTGTTTAACTTGGTGGTACCTGAGGGTCCTCATCTATAAACGGGAAGGCTAACAGTCCCTTTCTCAAGCCTCAAGCGATTACTGAGCAGATGTGGGAGCATGTAATGTCCTCAGCAGAGTGACTCTCAGTGGAGGTCAGCGAACATTGTGTTGGACACATGTGCACCTCAGTGGAAGACTTCTCCTGATCCCCATGATGAAAGGACGTCAATGCCTGGATGGAAATGCTGCAGAGAACAGATCCATGAGGGGGACCTGGGCTACAGACAAAGGATTTGCCAGAAACTGCAAAGGGACAGCACGGAGAATTGCACCTGAGCTATTGCAAAGGCTGCTGCTGCTATTTGAAGAAATGCCCTGGGGAGGACTAGATGAATTGCCCACTCTCAACGCCTCCTTCCCTGATGGCCGCATGTTCACAGCCAGGGCTTATTGGCAGTAGGGTGTACTTCATGAGTCACACTGGGAGGTCAGAGACTAAACAATTATTCCCTTCATTGTCACCCTTATCCCACCATGATTCCATTTTCCATCCTCTACTGTATATGCTTAAAGCATCTGCAAAGTAAACCATCATCTAAGGTACTAGAAATGTGAGGGGCTGTAACTGGCGTGGTCCACAATGCGGGGAGCAGTGTGTGTCTGTTCTTCTCCAGCTCAGTAGAAAATGGGTTGTGAAGGTTAAAAGTGTTAGACACACCCAGCCCATTCTTCTATACAAATGACTAGCCTGTTGGGTGCTCACAGGGACTGTCCTCTACTTTCCAGAAAGCAGGAAAGGAAATCTAACCTTCATCATCATCATTATTCTTGGATTCTGTCTCTATGTGTCGGTCTTCTACATTAACTATCTCCATTTTATAGATGGAAAAAATAAGACTTGAAACAATTAGATTATTCACCCAAGATCATG
>NW_003852464.1:438606-439376 GCF_000181295.1 Otolemur garnettii
AACTAGAACCAAGGCAGAGGTAACTTTCAAAAACTTGGAGGTCTCTTTAAATCCTCAATTGGTCTAGAACATTCATGGGTGCCTGGGTGCTACTCCTGTGGGGTAGCCTGATGGGTGGGACCCAGTTGGAAAGACCTGGAGAACACAACAAAGGCTCAGAGCCACCTGTACAACCTCTTCCCCATCTTGTGCCAGAGCCATGGCAACTCTGCATCCTTTTAACAAGAAGGTTATGTCCTGTTTCCTTCAATAGCAGAGAGCAGCCTGGGTGCAGAGAAATGTGTGAGTCTGGTTCTGTGTCCACTGGCAGGGGTGGGGCAGGTCTGGTCCAGCTGCACATTTAGGCAGAGGGAGGGAAAGCTGGAAGACCAACCACAAGGCCTAAGGATGGAATGGGGCAGTGGATGGACACAGGACTAAGAAGCGTTGGCTGCCCAGGAAGCCCTAGGTCCTCCTTGAGAGTTCTCACGCTACACCCTGGATTCACATCCAAGTCTCATTCCAGCTCTGTGCTGTAAGGAGAACTTCATTTGAAGGGTCCACCAGCCACTAGAAACCCAGGCTTCTCCATTTCACTGCCCCTGTGTGGTGCATTGGAGATTCCCCGTGGTCTTTCCCACTTTGTTTGCCTAATCACACCAGCAAGCATCCCAAGCTTCCTCAGGCCTCTCTACTCCTTACTCCTGCTTCAACTTCCACCAAGACTACCATCTCTTCCCATCTCTCCCTTTCCCTCTTTTTCTGGTGAACTCCAATACATCCTTCAAAAC
>NW_003852464.1:440156-441885 GCF_000181295.1 Otolemur garnettii
TCTGCCAATAGGATCCCCATAACATGGGATGGTGTCATTTGATCCAGAACTTTCCAGGGATGCTTCCTCATCTCTTTGGCTCCTAATGAGGGCCCTGGCCAGAAATTACTAATTTTACCCCAACTTGATAGTGTGTTTGCATCAGATCAATTTGCTATATTCCATCCTCTTGGCGATTTGAGGGTGGGGAAAATAACTTCTCTTCACTTATCCTCAAGACACAACTTATCCTCCAGTGAGTCAAATATTTTTTGTCCCCCATTAGAGAAAGCCTCTCTTGAATGTGGTCGTCCACATCCTTGTCCTATTATGCAGTTGTCATTTATACCAAGATAGTAAATGGATTTTAGCTCTTGAACTGAGTTCAAAGGATTGGGCGGTAGTGCCTGACTGAGTACTGTGCGGAGAAGGATTCTTGAGCTGAGACAAGGATGTCTTATATTAGTGTCAATTAAGGACTATTGAGATTGATCTTTGATGTGTGCTGGAGAGACAGGTGGAGGAGCTGATGGGATGCGTGCCATATCTGTGCTAATTTGTAGCCTTTGGTTTACATGGTAATGTGATCGTGCACTTAGATGGGCTACTGATAGGTGTATGGGGATGTTTGTGTCCATATTAGGCCACCACAGAGTTTGTGCTTTTGAATTCCTGTACTGGGGGAAAGGAGAGGGAAGAAATGGACTCTGGGCCTCCCTTTTCCTTCCGTCCTCACCTCCCTCTTCCTGTGCAGGTTGGCCAGTGGTAGCAACCTCACTTCTTTCATTTGCTGCCTCTAAACTCCCATCAGTTAGCAAACCGGGTACCCAAGCATTTCAGAAATCTGCAGAGAGAGTCAAAGTGGATCCGGGTCAAGGCTCGTGGGCTCGGTGTGGGTGAAGCACAAGGGCCTTGTCACGTGGGGTCCGCATCTCTATTTTGGAGGTGCTTGCCTTGGTGTCTCACAGCCCCGTTTCACCCATGTTTTCTAGGCAGGTGACCCCTGGAAACTGGGAGAAGTGTGGGCCAGAAGGTGGTTACCCATAGTCTCTGCAGGATTCAGGGCTGTGCTAGGTGAAGGCATACATGGTATAAAATACCACCACAAGTTACTAAAGCCCTCGCTGGATCACCTGGAGGGTCAAATCCCCAAAGCCACGATCACCTTATTCCCATTTCACAGAGGCGCTCACTGAGGCTCAGGGAGCTGAAATGGCCTGCTTAGGACTCAGCCACTGTATCAGTAGCAGAACTGAGATACTCATCTGCCTGGGTCCAGAAGAAATGTCCCGAAAATATAGAAAAGTCTTTATTGGTTTCGTTACCCAGTCAACATGGGCCTTCTCCTCTTCCCACAGACTCACCAGACCATAAAAACTGGGAATAGGACACCACAGAGATCACATCTGCCAGGCAGCAGGCCCAGGGTACCACACCTCCGTGCCAGTCTGAGTAGATGAAGTGACTCGCGGTTCTCACGCTGATGGCCAGACAGTAAGATTCTGTAATTTACCTGAAGAGCCTTCGGGCTCTCTGACACCTTATACTCATGAATTTTGTTTTCTACTCTGCATCTTTACTCCTTGAGGTTACAATAAGAATCATCTTATTACAGTAAATCCTCTTCCACTGGACTCAGGGAGTGGGCAGGTGCAGGACGAGAGGGGCAGTCTGAATCGGTGAGAAACCAAAACCAATTCAAGAGATGACATGTTTTCTTTTTAAATTTATAATTCATCTGCTAGCAAAA
>NW_003852464.1:442235-455126 GCF_000181295.1 Otolemur garnettii
TGGCCCAGCCCAGATAAAATATTCACAAACTCTACTTTTGTGGAGTCTAACAGGATGAGGTTTCAGCGGCAAAACCTGGGTTGTTTTTCCCTCCTTCAGGAATCTCAGTTCTCCATAAGAAAGCTCTGAGGCTCTCTGCAAGTCTTTGCCTTAGATGATACTTTTTGGTCACCCCTCTCTGTGTAGAGAGAGTGGCCTTTTGTCCAGTAAAGAAAGCTGTTACTCTTGTAAGCGATGAGGTAGGTGCTTAAAGTATATGATGTGGCCACTTTATAAATGCAATGATGCCTTATTCATTAATTCCACAAACATTTATGGAAGAATGACAGGTGTGGAGCTGGCTACATGGCTGACCAATGGTCCCCATCTGTCCTACTTGACATTAAGGGGATGTCACGCAAATAAGCGTGTAATAAAAAGCTGTGATAACATCTGCCAAAAGAAGCCGGGAATGTTCTGTGAGAGTAACACAGAGACTTGATGAAGATGGGGTGGAGTCAGGCTGAAATCCGGGAAGAAGACGGGCGTGAGGTGGCAGAAGAGACAGGTGAGAAGCCAGCTTGCTCCAGCACCGTCATTTGGGAGACTTTTTCTTCCATTCTCCTATTGAGAGCTCACCAAGAGGTGATCACAGTAGACGCTTGAGAAAAACAGTAAAACAAAGGAGAGGGAGTGGAGGGTACTGGACTGTGGCAGCAGGTGACAGGCTGGAAATCTGGCTCTGCCACTCACCTGCCAGACGCCACGGGCAGGTGACGTCACCCGTCTGGGCTCTATTTCCTTATTTTAAAAAACGGATATAAAAACATCCCAGCACCTACCTTGTGGGATTAAAAGGTTGTAAGGATTACGCAAAGCGGCAGATCTGAACTGCCCGGAGCAGGCCCCGGATGTGAGAAGAGCTCCGTGACTGCAAATGTGTCATGTGGCGTTTGTGATCCAGACGGAGGGACAGTTACATAAAGCACCACCTGAGGGAAAGGGCCGCATGACGGAAGTCATGGGGATGCAGGGGCGGAAGCGGGAGCTTCTGCTGGGAAATGTCCACAGAAAGGGGCCAGTGTGGCACGAAAACAAAAGCATCTACCCTGCAGAGAGGGTGCCATTTATTTCACCCAGCAGCTCCTGGCTTCATGTTTCTCACAACAGGAGTGGTGTGGTAACCGCCTGAAGGGCTATAGCTGACCATGCTCTTTGCAAAGGGTGGGGCTGTAGCTGACTGTGCTCCTTGCAAAGGGTGGTGTCCGTCGGGTAGCACAGGTGGCCTGGGGGAAAACACTTTGGAAGTGTTGGTTGAGCATAGCATTAGAAGTGACCTCGCCCAACCCGGCTGCATCCAGCCCAGACCCGCTCAGAAAGCAGGGAATCCCCAGAAAGGGAAGAGCAAATATCCTAAGCAAACTAAAGGACCTCGTCATTGACAAGGAGATGGGCACACTCCAATGGCTTCCAAAGAGTCAACCCTTTCCTTCATCTTCAAGTTCACTCTTATTGCTTCTGTATTTCACCGCCCTTTCAATGCAGCATTTTATAAGTCTGCATCATCTTTTATTTATTGGTTCATTCAGCAAACTTGTACCCAGTCGTACTGGTTATTTCTACTTGCCAGACCCTGTGCTGCGGACTAGGCCACAGAGGTGGGTATCTCAGTCTTCTGGCACGTGAGGAGTTTATGCTCTGGTGCTCCACACAACAGGGGACGGAGTGCTAAGACAAGAGCCCTGTGCTCCGTGACACAAACAAATACAGGGGTTTGTGGGAGCGCCGAGACACAATCTTCAGTTTGGAATTGGTGAGATGCAGTTTAACTGCCCTATTTCCTTGTGATGCAAAAAACAACAATCAACCCCGGACAATAAAACAGTAATTCAGGCTGCAGATCCTTCAACTTTGGGATAAAGTTTCATGCCAAAGTTTTAGAGCTTTGATTCAGTCTGTCAAAGGAGACCAAATAAGAATTATAATCCTTACTCAGTTTCACAGTCCTTCCCCTGACTCATTACATATAGAATTAATTCTAGGCAAAGCATTTCTAATTGTTGTCTGGGAGGAAAAAAAAATGGTTCCTGAATTTCTGCTGTTACATGAAATAATTTAAAGGTTAAAAAGCTAATCGTGCTAATCAGGTCTGTAGAAGCTTGGCACAGGCATGACTTGGCTTTAGAAATCATTATGAAATAAAACCCAAAGGCAGGTGTAACATGCTACATACAAAACTAGCAAAAAACATCTTTTAATGAGAGAAGAATAGTAATCATGATGAAAGAAAATAAATATAGAAGATTTAGAAATAAATATAGGACCAAGGACTTATTTTTCAAATACTGAAACATAACCCTTTATTTTGTATTAAATTCATTCCTTCACAAATGGGTAACCAGGGACCTAGCACGGCCCTAAAGACAGGAGACACAGAGGCTGGGACAGGCTTGGCTGTGCCCTCGTGGCGTTCACAGTTGTGCTAAACACCAGAAGACAAAGACGATAAACGGCACACATTGTCCATCTGTTTCCAAACGACTTCATAACATTCTTACTTTTCCTGCAGTTGATTAATTCCCAGATTTTCATCCACCTGTCTTCCCACTCATCCATCCATTAATTATTTGTGAAACGCCTACTCTGAGCCACCCCGTTTTATAAATTTTTGAAGCACCCTGGACTTCTTTGTAGAACTTAATGCTAGTTGGAACAAACCATCTACAAGGGTAGATAAGATGTTTAGCATCTTAAGACGCTTTTATTCTGTAAGGGACAAGGGCAAGTACTGTATCTTATGAGTGTGCAAAAAACGTATTTGCAGGGTGAACAAACAGATGCAGTAATAGCGTCGTGGTGAAGGACCTCGGGAAAGAAAGGACTGCAGTGTGGTCTGCTGAGCGTGATAACAAAAACTCCCTGAGTGGATCAGGGATTACGGATGGTTGCCTGAAGTTTGGAGGACTGCCCGAGTGTGCTACACTGTTTAGGAGGCTTCAAGAGTGATCCGGACTCTTGAAGGAGGGCAATTTTAGAGAAGCTCATTCTTCCTTCTTCCTGAAAATTTCCTAGATCCGCGGGATGGAGAAAAGGAACAGTAATTGCTAACAATTTGTCACCATTTACTAACTGGCCAGGCACTGGGAAAACCTTGACCTGTGGGGTCAATAATAATATCCTCACAACAAAGTCTGTGAAGTGAGTCACCGCAAAAGTTTTGAGTTATAGTCCAAAAGTTACATAGGTTCTATGTAGTCTAACTATATAGCTTATATAGGCTAACTATAGCTTTACAGGCTAACTATAGTCCTGTAGTTGTATAGGCTGTGTTATGGTCCATTATTTCTTTTCTAAGAAACGCTGTTAACAGGGTCCTTTCTGATTCCCCTGTGCAAGCTTCAACTCGCTCAGCTGATTAGTGTTGCTGGGAGGGCTTCATTTGTTTGCATCCATGCGGATTTTATATATTTTTTAATTGTTCCAATAACATTTTTTTATAATTTTTCTTCTACGTATCACCCTCAATCTATGTATAAGGATATTGACGTACACAGTGGTGAGGTCACGTGGCCTGGGCTTACAGCCTGTACTTGGCAAATATGGGACTAAACCCAGATAGCTGGGCTCCAAATTTTCCTCTGGAAAGAGCAGAGGCTGTGCCAGAGGGGTGTCAGGGAACTGATTCTGTAATATTGTCTATCTAATGTGAGATTCATATTTGGAACTGATCTCTATTGGGGAATAACGCCATTTTTTAGTTCAAATTCCACAACAACTTCTAGACGACAATTTCATTTTCATTTAAGTTGGGTCCATTTTCACTTTGGGTTCAGAATCCTTGTCTCTGTGACACAGGGAAGCGTGATACCTTCTCTCTCTCCCCTGGCAGATACAGCCCTGCTTTAGTGCTCAGTATCAGACAGTTAAAGTGTGTATGTGTGTGTGTGTGCACAGGCACGTGAGGCGGTGTGTGTCTGTGTGTTCTATTTCAGGAGTGCACATTTAACACAAAGAGAAGCTGAAAACTGTAAGAAAGAGAATGATACGGCTGAGAGGAGGGACACAGATGGAACCTTGTGAATTTGGGTCTGGGTGGGGAAGGGGTGGAGGTAGATGGTGTTTCTTTGATGAGTGAAACAGCAAGGCCATTTTAGGAGAGGCAGAGTTTATTTCAGGAGATGGTGGGGGAAACTGGTATTTCGATAAAGGGGCTTACCTTTTCGTGTCTGTGAAAGGAGAAGGAAATGAGCCCGTGTAGGGGACAAGCATATTCCATGAGAAAGAAGGAAAAGGTGACATTTATAGCATGAGCGCTCAGGGCACGGGCCACTCTGTTGGCACAGCAGGTCATGTAGGAGCAAAAGTGACACGGAGAGTCTCCTAGAAAGCCAGGCAGAATGGGGGGCAGGGAACAGGCCCCGATTTCATAGGAATACCACGTAACAAAGGGAAGCAACAGCAGCCAGATCCCCTTGCTGAGAGCAGCTGAAGAAGCGAAGGGGCGTGACTTTAAAAGGATGAACAAAAGCGGAGTCTCCATAAGTATGTGCTGTTCCTATGTGTCAATTAAAAAATAAAAGGGGAAAAATGAAGAACTGGTGGCCCAGGGAAGAAACAGGCAATTCTGAAGTGGGAGGGAGCTGCCACCCAGCGTGGCTTTCAGACTTGGGCTCGTCTCCTAGAAACCAGGTTGCCTCTGGAGAGAGAGCCGCTTAGAAGTCATGGCAGCCCCAGAGCAGGTGGGAGAGAGGCCTGAGGTCGCGCCTGGGGTGTCAGGTTGACAAGAAGGCCGGAGCCCGCTAAGGCGACTGATACGACACGAGGGACTCCCAGGAACTGTGAGAGTGAACCAAAGGGGAAACCAGGAGAAGAGGACACAGCCCGTGAAAGCACAAAAACCCACTTCGAAGGAAGAAACAGTGAAAAAACAGAAAATATTCCTTAAAAGATTCATGCTACAGGACTAAAGTGTGAATTCAGTGAACTAGGAGCTCAGGGACAAGAGGCTCAAATGCCAGAAGGGGACAAATGGAAAATAAAAGGAAAGAAAAATCTGACAACAAAACAACAAAACCCCAGGAAGGAATAAAGTAACACCACTGCTGAACTGATAATCATCTCCTGGAGCTTCCTTTCCAAGGACCTTGAACTTGAGTTTGGTTCCTCCTCACTATTAATAACTGTCTTCCAAGCGGCCACCATCCATCACTTGGAGGTGGCTCTTGCCAGGAAACCCATGAACCTTTGTCCTAATTATGTGTCCCACTTAGCCCCGGACCTCCTGGAGGGCAGACATGCTCCCTGGTGACTTGTTCCATCCCAGTGGGTGAGTGCAAACCCTTTGTAGGTGGTCCGTGAAGAGATGGAGGCTAAACAACAGGTGATTTGGGTCTGTGAAAATTTGGGTCTGTGAAAAAATCAATGGAACAGTGCATGTTTCATTCAGGCTTAAGTATGAGTGAAAAGGTAACTGGCGGGGTAGCCAGGGAACTTTCTTTATTTTTCTTAGAAAATGAGAACATTCTCCTCTTGGAATCAGAGGATTGCGTAGGCACCAGACCTCCACGGGTGTAGCCCAGCAGCACCGCCACTCACTATGGGACCACCTTTCACATCACAGTTTATACGTATATTTATTACAACAGTTTCCCGGTAGATGGCAGTAAGCTGTCTTGGTCTACACAATCAGTTTATTACAACAATTTTCTAACAGATCGAGATAAAAGCATCTTGAGGGAGGGGCACTTTCCCCCAATTCCCATGGAGACTCCATAGGTGGTAACTGTACTGCCCAGGGCATGACATACCCATGTTCAAATCTTAACTCCGCTAGTAACTAGCTGTATGATCTTGGAAGAGTAACATCACTTTTCCAAAGTTCAGATGCCTTATCGATAACACAGAGTGGATAATAGTTCCTTTCTTATTGGGAATTACCAAGAAGTCATTGAGACAGTGCAAGTAACACATTTAACGTGGCTAACTGCACAGAAGGACTGAATGCTAGTTGCTGTTATCATCATCATCATCATTATTTTCATTAAGTGGTGCTAAAACACTGATTCCTTTGCATTTTATAAACCAAGAAGGCACATTATCCTCAAAATACATAGAGTATGCAGATCGTGCCTCAAAATACAGTGATTATTTCAAGCTAACAAGATACATTTTGCATTTCAAGCACTTCAAAGTATTTTGTCTATTTTCAATATTTGCCACAGAGATATCTTAAAACAACTTCTACATTTTGGTCTTTGGTAGAGAGTAATTATTGATCTTAAAAAAAAAAAAGGCTGCCCAGTAACTAAGTCCATCTCATAAGAAAAATGTCTGGAATAAATATATGACTGTGCATCAATTTCATTTACTGACTTTTTAAAAACAATCTTGAAATACATTCTGAAAAATACTTTTTGTGTGTGTGCAGTGGCCAAAAATAGCACCTACCCGGGCTTTCTCTGTTGCTTTGGTGTCTCCTAAACAACAAACAACCCTTCCAAATGCTGCCTCTTGAGTAATTGTTTTCCTTTCAATGTTTTGTCAACTTGTCAATTGCTCACATGCAGTTTATGAACACTCTGGTGGCACAGCTGTCCCTGGTCTCTCCAGAAGCTCATCCCTTTGGAATGCCATTAAGTCTGGGAGCCTGGTTTGAGTAAGTTCTGTTTACACCCAGAAAGAGAGGCAGATTGTGCACGCGAGATTTATCACCGCCACTTTGGCAAATTCTGATTTTGACGGAATTTTCTTGAATACAGAATGTCGAGACACAAATGATGCTACCTGGGCATCCATATTTCACTCCAAGCTCCAGGCGTTTTCTTAACAAAGGGCTGATGCAATGTCCTGAGCTCCTCTATCCAGTAAGGTGAGGAAGCCCATTTTCAAATATCTTTATCTACCAAGCTCATCCTTAGGTATTTCAGTCACATGAACCAACTTTTTTGCCTTATACTCTTAGATAAGGCTTCTCCCTTTCATAATGCCCTATTTTGGCTCCCATTATCCTTTTCTGCTATACTAATTCTTTTACGTTCATCTTCCACGTCAGATACTCGAGCCCATCAGTCTCCTAAGCACCCTATTCCTTCCCTCTTCCATCTCATTGTCACTTTGTCACATTCAGGTACCGTCAGGTAACCTCATTTGCTCTCCATGGCCTACCTGATACAAGGACATGACCGCAAACACTAGGCATCTATCAGAAGAACAATAATACTTTTGTCGTAAGGACATTTGACTAGACTATTTATCATAGCTCAATGTATAATCGCCAAAATGTGGAAATAACCTAAATGCCCACCAAGCGGGGAATGGATTAACAAGCTGTGGTATATGTATATCATGGAATACTATTCAGCCATTAAAAAAGATGAAGACTTTACATCTTTTGTATTAACCCAGATGGAGCTGAAGCATATTCTTTTTAGTAAAGTGTCACAAGAATGGAAGAGCAAGAATCCAATGGACTCATTTCTAATGTGAAGCTAGGAGACGATCTCATACACACCCACAGAAGAGAAAACTCAAATCAATTCAGGGAGGGGGTGGGGGAATGAGGGAGCAGGCAAAGGGAGGGGGGTCATGGTGTAGGGCACACCTCTTGGGGGCGGGACTCAGTGATGAGAGGGATTCCTCCTAACAAATGCAAACATTGTAACCTAATTCTTTATACCCTGACATTAATCAGAAGCAATAAAAAAACAAACACTTGATTTGGGAAAAGAATAATTCTTAGTAATGTTGAAACCAACCAAACCACCTGCCTACTTTCTACACCACCTGTGCTTAATTTAGGTGGCGGTCAAAGGGAGAGGCACAGACCACTGATCCCACCGAGAGCGGCAACATCTTTAGGCAACAGATTAAGCCTCAATGTTTCAGGTTCTACCAATTCATAGCCTGAGCTAATTCACACAGTGACAACGTATTTTTTTTTTTTAATAATAGCTGTGATAAAAAGAGGTACGATCAGTTAGGTAGATTCAAAACATAAGCAAGGAGGAGGAATGTAGCAGCGTCTTATGGGCAAAGGGGATGTGAACAACTGCGGGCAGATTCAGGTGAAGACAGACTCAGGATCTACAGAAACAGGCCCCGTTCTATGAGAAACATCTAGGAGGGGGTCAGTCACGTGAATCTCGGTCAGCGTTCAAATCTCAGATCTGCCTCTTGGTAGCTGTGGCTTTGGCCTTCGTTTTCCTAAATTTCAGTCTTGTTTGTATGATCCACTTCAAGGACTGTCTTGAAAATAAGTAGAATGCAGGAAATCAGTGTGAGAACAGCCCAGGGTGGCTTGCTGAGGAGCAGGCAGCCTCAGGACATGGAGAGTGTCCACCCTGGGGCTGAGACCTCTTAACTCTGTGGTTAGGATGAGTTGTCCCCTCGGGCTCTTTCTATGCTTTAATTTTGTTATTATAGGAGGTAACCAGCCATTTGAGGACTCCTTAAGCCCCGAAATGGAACATGTAAAATCCATAGGCTATTTACAAATATCTTCATCTTTTCATTACAACACACCTACAAAGAATGGCTTCTAAGATAGTATGACTTTCCTATATTTGGGGGATTTTTCTAAAAATAAAATATGCTCTAATTTGGAAATATCTTTTCTCTATCTCTACTTTTGTCCGTTTCGCTGCTTGCCACCTCGACGTGGAACAACACAGAGTTTCGTTAAGTCCCATATCAGCCGTGGCATGGCAGGTCCCTCTTTCTGCTTTATTAGGGATATAGAGACACACTTTGCCATGTGACACTGAAAAACTTTAGAAAAGTAAGGAGGACAAGCTTTTCCACACTATTGCCTTTGGGCTCAGCTATGTGACTTGCTTTGGCCAAAGAAATGCCTCGTGCACCTCTTCCAGAGCACGAACAAGGCCTGGGTAGCCGCTGGCCCCTGCACGAATCTGACCCCAGCCTGGAGTCAACCCTCCCAGTACTAGCAGAGCCCAGCAGAGCCACAGCTGGCCTGCAGGCCTAAGGGCAAGAAATAAATATTTGTCATTGTAAGTCCCTGGGATTTGGGGTTTGTTATGCAACATCACCACAGTCATA
Organism: Otolemur garnettii; assembly: GCF_000181295.1. Classification (NCBI taxonomy): domain Eukaryota; kingdom Metazoa; phylum Chordata; class Mammalia; order Primates; family Galagidae; genus Otolemur; species Otolemur garnettii. The sequence continues at coordinate 451,272 of NW_003852464.1, forward strand.
GCTAACCCATCTCCAAGACCATCAGGCCGCAGAAAGGCTGTGACTCCTTTCTCTAGTTCTCCTCTGCAAGAAGTTCAGAGTTACAAATAGTCAACACATCAGGAATTAGGAGAAAAGGTACAACCGTTCTGGGAAACAGTCTGGCAGTTCCTCAAAATGTTAAAGGCAAGGTTACCACATGCTCCAGCAACGTCACCGCTGGGCGCACGAGAGAAACAGACCCTCGGGGCCACACAGACCCTTGCCCAGGCTCGGCCACATGTGTCAGCAGCATTATATTCATCACAGCTGAAAAAATGCAAGCAACCCTCCCATCCACCAGCTGAGGAGCGGATAAAGGCAGGAACTGCTGTATGCACGAGAGCAGACTCTGAGGACATTCTGCCCAGCGAAAGGAACAGTCACAGAAGACTCCAAGTCCCAGGATTCTGTTTAGATGGAGTGTCCAACATAGGCAGAGACCTTTAGGAGCAGAAAGTAGGGGAGTGTTGCTGGGAGCTGGGGGAAGAGGGAAGGGATGGGACTGCTGATGAGCGTGCAGCTTCTTTTCAGGGTGATGAAAATGTTTTCAAACTGATCACGGGGCAGGCTCTATAGCTCAATGACTATAGCAAACACCATTGGGTTGTGTCCTTTACATAGGTGAGTGGGATGGTATGTGGCTTAGATCTGAATAAGGCTGTTACATCCGAGAACAAAGGAAGGATTATTCCCGTGCAGCGTGCATGGTGAGAGCTCACGGTAACCATACGTAGTCCCCAGCACATGGTCACCTTTGCAGAGCAATGGACCCAGGCTGTGAGGCCTCGGGTCCTCAGGACAGAGCCCAGGCTCCTGGGAAAGCCAATATACCCCACTCCAACATGCCCTGTGTTTTCAGCTCAGACATACCAGCCATTTCATTCTGTCCCCACGTCTTGTACCACTGGCTCTTTCTGGCCCCCGGTGATGTCTTATTCTGATACCGAGACTATAGGCAGGTCCTCTCTGTGACGCCCTCTCTGACTCTCAGGCTCTCCCCCAGAGAAGGCAGGCACATTTCCCCAGTTTTTACTGGATTTGCAGCCAAAGTATAACTTACAGGCTTATTCAGTGTCCCCTCAGCCACCCCTGTGCTCTGAACATATTTCTACGGTTTTATTTCTCACACTGTGTTCTAATCCTTGTTCATGAGAGTCTGTCTTCTCTAGTAGAAGCATTCAGTGCGAAGCAGCCGTTTCTTGCAGTTTGAACCCTTCCCAGAGCATCCTAGCATGTAGCAGGCATCCATATAGGTCTGTAATTAAGGCAGCCGATCCCCACCACCTTCCCCTGCTGGCTTAAAAGGCAGATGTTCTCATTTCACACGCCAAGACGCTGAGTCTCAGCGAGGGTTCAGGTAGCTTGCTGGACCCCCGAGCTAGGAATTGTTACAGCCAGGACTGGAGCGCAGAGCCGCCAGCTCAGATTCCGGCCCCTTTGTCCTCCGTCTCCACACGTGGAGGCATTGTCAGACAGAGCTGATGAGAAACTCTGAAGCAGATGAAAGTCGCTTCCAGCCATTCACACCACACACTTTCCCAGAAGGAAAATATTATCGAAGGTGTGTGCCCTTGGACAGACAGCCACCGTCCATTCATACATTCCCTTGTCCCCCCCACCTCATCGTCTCAGCTCTCCAGCTTGTTGTGAACCTTCTTGCCAACCGGTACCCGGGAGTATCTCTATAACCCATCATGCAGGCGTCCCGCACGCTGATTAATTTCCTCAGCTTCCTTTCATGCTGTCTGCAGGTCAAGTGCGAAAGATGCCCCAGAGCCTGGTAAACACTATTCAATGCTTTTCACTTTGACAGTGCAACTTACAAGCTGATTTGCAGAGTCTTAGGACTAGATATACAACACAAGCCCCACATTGGGATGCACAAAAACTCCATTTAATTGCTCTCCTCAACTTAACGCCTTCTCTCCTTCTTTAAAATTTCTCTTATTTTTTAACTGAGAACTCCAAATCGCTCTAGTTTTTTTGAACCCAGCCATGGTGGGAGCAATTTCATTTATATTTATAGCTAAACTCCAACTACCTAGACTCCACACAAGATTAATTCACAGATGAAGGTTTCTGAAATCTGAATGTTCCAAGGAAGTACAAAGCAGGGCAGAGTTTAAAAATGGGAGCTGAACCCAATAACTTGGATTTTTTTTTTTATTTAACTCAGAAATCGTAGACAGTCACTGGTTTAAAAATTTATGATCCCTTTGAAAACGACTTTTTTATGTAGTTAAAAAATATTAATTCTGTATTAACTAGATAGTGACAAGAAGCCAAATCCCAGTGTAAGACTTTATTTCTCTGTATCTCTTCTCTGGGCATAACTCTAGGGGAAGGTTGCCCAGAATACTCTCCTGTCAAGAGGTAACTATAATATTTGGCTTTGGGCATTATCTGAAGTAAGGATTGGGGGTCTAGCCAGGTTGGCCATGGCATGAAAGGCCTTGGATGAAATGCACGGTCGCCCCCAAATATTCCCTGTAAAATATATAACCAGAGCCCACTGGCTCTACTGTGTTATAAACTGTTGGCTTCCCTGGGCTCTCTGAACACACGGACGTGTTGGCCTGTAGGACACACACACAGAGAAAGAGAAGCAAGATGTTTAACGGAGTTTCTCATACAAAGCAGCAAAACCATACCACACCGTGCCTGGTTGGGGGAGTCAGTTAGTCTACAGGGCCCTTTGTTGTGCTCTTTTTTTTATTGCTTGAGCATTAAGACCTACTAGGAACCAAGGGAGCCACCGTAGGTTCAGATCCCCACCCAAGTACTCACTGGTTCTTACCCTCTGGGCCTCAGTTTCCCTATGCCTAAAGTGGGCATGCCCATAACCATGCTGACTGCATGTGAGTGTATAAATAAGGTGACCAGATTTTAACATTGGTAAAGCGGGACACCATTGACTGGGGCAGGAGGGGTAATGCGTGTGTGCTTAATTAAAAATTGGGTCTATATGGAGCAACAAATTTTTTCATAGAACGCAAAAATAGTATTGTAACATATATATAGTTTTAACTTCAACATAAGTACAATTTACAAATATAATACATTAAAAGAAATACGTATAGGGCGGTGCCTGTGGCTCAAAGGAGTAGAGCACCCACCGGTCCACCTGGGCGACTTTGCCCAGGAGGGGAGTAGGGAGTTTATATTAGCTTTTTCATTTCCAAATGAAGTTACATTAACCTCTTCATTCCCAAATGGAGTTACATTAACCTTTTCAGCAGCCGGTATATTCCCTTCCCATTCTCCTGCTGTTCCCTAGCTTGTCATGCATTCTTTCCAAAAATTAGGACTTTAAACAAGCTGTAGGACACAGGACAAATTGTTAAAAATCAGGACTGTCCTGCCAAAAGCGAGATGTCTGGTCACCTTAGTATAAAGCACTTAGAATAGAACACGCTGAATTGGTATGAACCTATGATCAGTATCATCACTACCAGAGCTTAGACACTAGTGTAAAAATACTACAAATTAAACTAGTACTTAATACTGTGCTATCAAAGTACCTCAGTGGTCAGGGCTACTTGGAACAGCATTTTAGAGAATTCAGAGAGCTGGTGGCTGGGCCAGACTGCGTGTATTCCTGTTTTAAGGGATGCCATAGTCACAGAGGCTGTCACTGGAACACACGTTACTGCGGAAACCTCTTTGTTAGCTCCTCTCTCCTAAGAATGCCGTAAAGCCCGTACTTTCTTTTGTAAAGTAAAAAGAGTGATTTATCTGCATGTTAGGAATACATGCCCAAAGCATATAAAACTGAAGACTCTTGGAGAAACAAAACCCAGCACGCTCTTCAGAAGACAAAAAAAAAAAAAAAAA
>NW_003852464.1:455253-469510 GCF_000181295.1 Otolemur garnettii
AAAAAAAAAAAAAAAAAGGCTGTTTAAACAGATTGGTTTATTTTAGGACCAAGAATGAGAAAGTCAGGTTTGAGTCCAAAGATAATGCTGATTGCTAAGTGAGACAGCTGGTCAATTCTTAATTTACTGTGGTCAGGCTGATCGATATTTAACCCACCCTGGTCCTAAGGGACCTCTGTCACCCCATCTGCAGGGGGCAGCCTGCACATCTTTGCTCTGAGATGCCACCATGCTGCCATCATCCCGGCAAGGTGTCGGGTACCACTGCCAGAGCATCACCAGAGCCCTGTTTGTCTGTGGATTCTGTGAAAAGACAGGCCAGCTTTAATGAAGCCATCTCCCAAATATGCCAGGTGCGAGGCAGGAAGCCTTAGTAATTCCCATGTTTTCAGTGAATCGGGCTACTTGGTGGCAGTGGATTTTATTCAGTCACTCACGCAGCTCCCCCGAGGACACGATTTTTATTTTTAGAGAAGCCTCCATTTGCTGACTGTCGTGAAGGGAGCACTCAGGAGGAGCTATTAGCAGTCACTTGTTTCAGTAAACATTGAAAATAACATATGCCTCTCAAGTAATGTGTATCCAAACATACAATTTACAAATAATTAACATCATGTTAATTAGTCACATTAATTTATGCCACTGTGTGGAATTATTTCCTCAGAGTGTTTAGGAACGCTGCCAGGAGCTTGAGCCAAACAGTGTGAAAATGTGCTTGAAGTGAACCAAAGTGAGTGCCTGGGACGCAGCTTGAGCAAGTTGCAGTGGGGGCCCCGTGGCTGATTACAACCGCCTGGCCTTCCAGCTGCCCTGACTCGAGAAAATTGAGGCGCGTTGGGTTCTGTGTCACCTTTCCTGATCCGCACCCTCCTTTCTACCATTTCGTTTCTTTCCCTGGTTGCTGAGAGCCGTTCTCCCCACCCCCGACCACGCATGACCAAGTGTGCCCCAAGGGTGCAGCAGGTGAACTGGGAGGAGCGGGATGTGCCCGATGTTCTGACACCCCGAGTTGGGTGACTTAAAACAAAACAACACCTGAGGATTACCTCCTGCAAACAGAGCTCTCAGAATGTAAAAATGCCCAAAGTAAGGTGCTCGTGTCTCCAGGTAACAGGGCGTTTTCTGGAAGGCCTCATCTGTCTTTGAAATATCAGCGGCTGCACAAAGATTGAACCCCATTCTTCTCCAAAGTGCCCACAGTGGGGGACGATCCTGCTCAGCAGTTCAGGAATGGAAAAGAAAGATATTCAGAAAAAACAGACTCTGTAGACTGTGCAGATGGAGCACAAATTCAGCAGGGAAAACCAGCAAGCCCAAATGATAAAGTCAAGTGGAAATACGAGTGCCTACCTCAATGAACTTGGGCTTATTCCAATGGCCAAGTCATGGCAGGACCAAGGCAGCTTTGCAGTATAAATTCAGGAGTCTCTAAAACATGCCGGCATTGCTCCCAGATCCAGTCGCTATTATATTCTATCTAAGGTTTATTTTATTGGGGTAACTCATTTGCTAAGAAGAGATGAAATTTGCAGTCCTTTCCTAAACCTCCTAGTGAAAATTCTGGTGACCATGGATCTTAACCACCATTCTGTTCTGGACGAAGGCATTCCCAAAGGTTGATGATGATACGTTAATCACGGCTATTGAGAAGTCTGTAAGCAAAGTGTACTCTCAACTCCAAATACTAGTGCAAAGAACTGGCATGAAAATTTTGTGCAAAAATTTGAGCATGAGAACCTTGATCAATAGGAGAAAATGATGATAGAAAGATAGAAAAATATATAAGGAGATGATGGACAGCAGAAAGGACGGTCACCCAGGAACTCTCAGACTCTGTTGTTTGTGAAAACGGGAGAATTGAAATTGACCATCGACATGATTTCCTCCATTCAAATCCCTGTTGTGTCCATTTTTGCAGAACAGGTCATTTCAAGATGCACTACTACTCTACTGAAATCGTGAGAAATATAGTGTGAATCGGGGGACAAAATAGTAAGGAGTCTGGAGGAGCATAAGAGAAGTCACCAGGAGATGGTGACACCCAACATCAGCTCCATCCTCGTGGAGTTTAATACTCTCGTGGGGGAAGCAGGTGTACATGAGACGAGACAAAAAGATAAAACTTGATGTAAATGCCAATTAAATATGCCCCAAAGGAAGGCCTAAGTGTGTTGTGGTATCCCACAGAATCTATGATCCATTTAGAGAGTTAGGGAAATTTAGTGAGACGGTTTTTCCCTGATATGTGTCCCTAGCTGTTTTAAGAGATGGATTCAGAGCCTTATTTCCATGTGGACACATTTTTATTTTTAAGGGAAGGGTATTTCTCCCCCCTCATAAGAAACCCTTGATTTATCGAGATGAGAATCACATTAAGTCTGTAACTTCCACAAAAGTCTTAGTTAATAAAAATGTATTCTAAGGGTTGCTTTTAAAGTTTTATTCAGGGCCTATTTGGTTCACTTTAAGTTGCATTCAATTTGGTTCCCTTTAATATTTATCCAATAATGTTTCAGAAGCCCAAAGATGTGAATACATGAAAGCTCTTCCCTAATGTCCAGGAAACCATTGAGAATATAAAAGCAGGAAAAAAAAATCATCCTAGGTTTAAGGATATTCTGAAACTTCAAAGAGATTCCAGCGAAACCCACACCTATTTTGCCCAATCTGAAATTGCACTCCGCAGGAAGGAGCTCTTCTCCCCATGCAGAAATGTGAAAATGCATTTGAAAAAATAGATCCATATTTTAATTAAAAGGGGCCATTCTGAGCCCAGAGCGTGGAAGCGTGCCATTAATATTTGTGGCACTAGCCATGGGGGACAGAGGGGCCGAGAGGGTCTCCTGTCAGCAGCAGGAGGTCAAGGTTGATCTTTCTTGAAACCCAGATTTTCAGAGACATGAAGGGGACTGTTCTTGCTTCAAAGTGTTACCCAAAGACAAGGCATGTTGGTGGCAGGTCTGGAGACCCATGAGGGGGCCTGTGGCAGGGTCAGAGTTGAGGCAGGGGAGTGATTCTGTTGAACAGTGATGCTCAGGATGCAGGCGAGAGCAGGTGTGTGTGTGTGTGTGTGTGTGTGTGTGTGTGTGTGTGTCTGAGGACAGCCAGCAACGATTCTGCCCATCACGCAAACACATCAACATCCATCAATCCTCAGTCATACCACTTTTAAAATGCATGCCATTTGCTCAACACACTCAGAAGATGTGACAGACTACAGAAACCTGATGCCATTATTGGCATTATCTACTTGATGGAGCACAACAGTGGTCAAACAGCTTCGTATATTTGGCATTTAACAAAAATGAACATGTGAAGCCCATTTGTGTCGGCAACTCCTCAGTGCCAAAATGTGGACAGCAGCCCCTGTGGCCAGTAGCTGGTCTGGGAGTCAGTCACTCAGTATCACTGGGCTGATTCAAAACATAACAGGTAGAAAAAACAGTATGTGCATATGTGTGTGGGTCCATTTTTTTTCTATTATCAAATGGATTATTTTCTTCTTTTAATGAAAACATTGGTTGTTCTGTCAGGAAGCATGTTTTAAAAATATAATCTGGTTCCTAAGAGAAAATGGGGAAATTTGACATTGGGTTTCATATTGCTGTCACCTGTTTCTTATCTGAATGCCATCAGCCAATCCTGCTATTTTAGTTTGGATGGCTGCAGAGTGAAAGAGCAGGGGACCAGAGTGAAAGCCAGTAGCGAGATCCCATCATCAAACCCCTCCCTGGGCCAGTGAAGAAAGGCCCAGGCGAGGCAAGTGCAGGAAATGACATTGAATTTTGCTGGAACTGTGGCATTCAATAAGGCAGCCACCAGCCACACGTGGCCGGCGTGCACTAAATGTGGCTAGGGTTACTGAGAAAGTGCATTTTAAATTTTAGTTTATGTTGACTCATGTAAAGTTAAATTTAAAAACCGAAACAGCTCAAAATACTTTTCTACCAAATATAACTTAATGGCATTGGTAGAGAGACATTTTCCTTTAACTATTACGTTACATAAGGAGTTATGGTTCTGCAGCGAGCTTGGTGAGTACCCAAATCCTTTGTGCTGTTAGATACAAGTGCATCATGGAAATGTCTGTTTAGTCCCTGTCAACAGAGTGATTCATCTTGAATGATGCGTTCTTCTTTATGCCATGTAACATCGTCATGTGCTTACTTAAATATTTTAGGCAGATAGCACAAGTTACAGAGATACCTTTGTAACTCATCATTGGTAATTAAAATAACTGTTTTCATTGTAAATTGTTAGTTTCTAGTTCAAACAAGTAAGGATAGATGGTTTTTTTATTTTTAAATTTAAAATGCGAGTACTGCTGTAAAATGGAGGGAGAAACACAGGCCAGGGCTGTAACCGGGGGAGTTAACAGAAATGATTAGAGAAGGGAATATCGCGAATTTCAGGAAGAGTGTCAACTGCGATTTCCAGCGGAACAAAATGAAGCTGTTTGTTGTGTAAATAAAAAAGTCTGAAGGGAATAAGATAGACAATATAAAGGGATATTTTCAACACACACGTAGTCCATTTAAAAAGTCATTTCTTCTCAATGCTTAATGAGAAAACGTTGCTACTAGAAAATGTGGTTTCTGGGATATGGTTATTAGAACATATAAAATTGTACATGTGGTTGGCATTAGAGGTCATTACGGAAGTTTTGAGATACATGAAATTCAAGAAACGTAAAATCTGTGCAGGCTGAACCCAAAACGAAGCCCTCCCAGAAACTCTGAGAAGCTGGGCAGGTTGAGACTTGCACGGGTGAACCAGAAGGGACGCCGTTGACTGTGTTTCCTTGAAGTGAAATAAAGGACCATAACACAGTCTGTCTCAAAACTTTTGTAGTGACCCACATATGTATCTGTTGGACAGTGTCATGGTGCCAGTGCACATTCAATCTTCAAAACTTGTCCTGAACCTGCCCCACTGTCATTAATTCCCTGTGGTCATTGCCTGTCCCCTGCTCTGTGACAGTCACCACCTAACTGATCTCCTGAATTCTCTTTTGCCTCTCTGCAATCCATTCTCTAGGTGGCAGCCAGCACGATCTTTTAAAACTGAGCATCAGCTGTCATTCTCACCAAACATGGAACATACACACAGCCTGCCACAAGGCCTGCAAAATCTGCCCACCGTCGTCATCTCCAGTCACTTTTTTCACTCTTCAAACAGCCACCCTGGTCTTCCTTCTTTACTTGAAATATTTCAAGCTTATTCCCACCTCAGAGCCTTTGGACTTGCTGTCCCCTGCCTTGGAAACACTCTTTCTCCAGTTCCAAATATACTTGTTGATTAAATGATTGAATGGCTGCAGGGAGAAGGGTGGAATGCATGAGGCAAATATTTGAATACCATCCGTATCTATCTAGGCATTTATTTCAGCAAAACATGACTCAGTCCCCACTATTTCCTAGACCCTGGGCTGGAAGTTAAGAAGCCAGGTGTTTTAAAAAGCTTCTTTCTGTAGAAAATAAAAGAGTATGGTTCCTGTTGCTGTTCTCTCTCCTCCCAAATTTGAGGAAGGCTAAATTTATCTACAGCTAAGTCACTGTAGTGATTTTATATTGGAAGGATATTAAAAACAAAGCAAAGCAAAGCAAAAACTGGGGCTCAGTTTGATGATGTCGTGAGCAGAATATAAGATGATGATGCTACTCGGAGTCTCAATCTGGGTCAGAAACAGAAATACAGAAACTTGATCAATTCGATCAAGAGCAGGGGAGAGGTCAGTAGGCCAGATTCCTCTGGGGCGGGGAGTGTATATCTTGTTAACGTCTGTATCCTCAGCACCCAGGCTACAGTAAGGGTTCACTAAATTCCTGGTAAATTGAACACATCCCTTCCAATAGGACCCTGGACCCTGATAAGACTGTGCATTCCTTCAGGGCAGGTCTACTCTGGGAGGTTTCTGGATCCTTGAGGCCTCGCATAAGCCAGAATGGTTTCTGTACATTGTGGCTGAAATCCTTAAGTTCTTAAACATATCAAGCAGGTCGCATAACTAAGTAAAGCAGGGCAGGTGAAGTCAGCCGGGAGGGATGGAGATTGGAAGACGCAGGGTGAACCTGCCACATCTACGGGCCCCAGTGTTGCTAGATCTGATGTTTCACCCCCAAAGCCTAAAATTTAGGTTTTATTTCTTTACTTGAAATCTCCCTATTTTAAACTATTGGCAAATAATTCAGAATGTCTGAAGACATTTTGCAGGAAAAATCACATATGTAGGCCACATCTGACCCACTGGCTCATGTGATTGTGACCTTGATGTTAAGAAAAGGGGGACAGGCAAGTCATAGAAGCAACCTGAATGCCCATCAACCCACGAAGGGATTAACAAACTATGGTATACGTATGCCATGGAGTACTATTCAGCCATAAGAAAAGATGAAGACTTTATACCTTTTGTGTTTACCTAAATGTTGAAACACATCATTCTTAGTAAAGTATCTCAAGAATGGAAAAAAAATTCCAGTGTACTCAATACTAATATGAAACTAATATCTAAACAATGACACGCCCACATAAAAGATAAAATATAAATACAGTCTAGCAAGTGAGAGTGGGAGAGGAGGGGGAGGGAGGATGGAGGGCAATTGGTGGGATCTCACCTAATTTGCACAGTGTGAGTGCTCAGCACGTACCCTGGGTGAAGGGCTCAATGGCAACTTGAACTTGACCTTAGAATTGCAAACAATGTAACCTAAAAATTCGTCCCCTCATATTAATTTGAAATTAAAAGAAAAAAAAAAAAAAGAAAGGAAAAGAGGCAGAAATGGATACTTCCTAATCATCTGTCCATGGAGCAGGGCCTACCCTGGGTGTTTTGTGTTCTCAATCTCCTCGTATTCTCCTCATCTCCTGGAATAGAGGTTCTTCAGCTCCATTTATAGAAGAGAGCAGCAGAGCCCTGAAGGGTTAATCAGGTTGCCCAAGGTCACACAACCAGAAAACGGAGGAGGTAGAGAATGAAAGTGAAAGCCATTGATCTTTTCAGTATATTAGGCTGTGGGCTTAGGCAATTTTCCTGCCTCAGCCTCCCAAGTCAGCTGGGACCACAGGCACTCACCACAACACCCAGCTATCTTTTGTTGCTGTTTGGCCTGGGCTAGGTTCGAATCTGCCACCCTCGGTATATGGGGCTGGCACCCTATTCACTGAGCCACTGGTGCCGTCCTGCCAGGCCAATTTTTAAATAAGAAATGATCAAATAAACAAGCAAAGTAGTTGCTTTACTGAGACACCCACCAGAGGAGCCCGATTTTGAGGATGGGGCCCCTTGGAGACAAAACCAAGAGCACCTGGGGAATGTTCTACAAAGAAAGACATAGTCATGTGAACTTCAAGGTCTCACTGTATGTTCTTCAAGTGCATAAAGACCAAGGCTGCCCTTACAAAGGAAGGTTGCATGCCTGGAAAGGGTCTGAGATGTGCTTGGCCGCTCCATACTCTTGTCTTGGTTTGCAAAGGCTCATTTTGCAGACATGTGTTTTTACTTAGAAGTGCTCAGAGGTGGATAAATCCCTGGGTCATAGTCCCCAGAGCTGATCCGTTAACTTTCTTGGCATCATCTCACCACTGAAGTCAACGTGACTTAAGAGTTTATATAACATTTTATTGGGCTTTAATTCCATACTTCTCCTGGATTTCAATGTTCATCTGTTGAGTTAGAAAATAAATGTTGCTTATGACTCAAAGATTAAAGTTTTCTAACTTTAATTTGTTTTTAATTAACTTATCCAGCTAATTTTGTTTTTAAGTAGGCAGGAGGGAGAGTTTTGAATACTCTTGAAAGGAGAAATCTAATATATATGCATTGTGTGTGTGTGCATACACACACACAAAATACGGACACACATAAACAAGCGACAATGTAATTAGCCCTCTGAGGAAAGTGGTCAGAATTCCAAAGTTCAGTATAATAAAGAAAACAGAGTCATTTTTACCATGATTATGAGACAGGTGACTAGGATTACATTTGACTTACTATTGTCTTTCGACTCTTAATCTCTTGCTTTGTCATCTTTACCACACTTTTATGGCTTTGTAGCTGAGTACTTCCATTAAGAAAAAAAGAAATAAACAGAAAATAATATCACCAAAACTCAATTAATGGAAAATTCACATTTTGGGCAAACTCTTTAGACCAGTGGTTGTCAAGAAGAGATAATTTTGTTCCTAGGGTACAATTAACGATGTCTGGAAAGATTTGGGGTTTTCATGACTTGTGGGAGTGCTGTTGGTATCCCACGGGTACACATACAGGACAAAGCACAGAAGAAGAATTACATGTGATGCTCTGTGGGTATATGGCACGTGTTTTGGGTTCAGGACACAACTACAATAGGAATTCTACCTAACAAATGCAATTGTTGTAATCTGATAGTATCCTCACATTAAGCTGAAGTTGAAAACAAACACCCCCACCCCAAAAATGAAAGCTCACACACACACAAAAAGAGATGCCCTAAAGATAAAGAGGTTTTGTAGACATTTTTTATCTCACAAGGAAAAAGAGGTGCATATTCTCATGGTTCTCTGATGCAGAATCTTATTTTACGTTTGGAAATTGGCAATGCCTCCTACAATTGTAGAGAAGTCACAGAATTTGGGAAGATTCAACCCAAGACCAAAATTTTGGCAGGTATCGTGTGGTCTTAGGCAAGGTCCTCAAACTTATTGAAACTCACTATCCCTATGTATAAAGAGATAAAAATAATGGTACTACTTGCCCATCTGATCTCAGAGGATATTGAGAAAATCAAATGAGATAACGACTATCAAGGTTCCCACAGAGAGCCAAGACCATCATCACAATCGCCATTACTGTTCAGGAGAATTGAAAGCTCTGTATGAACATGGCTTCCTTTCTCATGTATTCATCTCTTCAGAAAACACTCACTGTGCACCTGCTATGTGTCAGGTACTTACCAGGTTCTGGGGTTATAAAGATGAGAAAGATATCAAGACCTTACCTCCTTGGCTCGGTGCCTGTAGCTCAAGCGGCTAGGGCACCAGCCACATACACAGGAGCTGGCGGATTTGAATTCAGCCTGGGGCCTGCCAAACAACAATGACAACTACAACCAAAAAATAACTGGGCCAATATTGTGGTGGGTGCCTGTAGTCCCAGCTACTTGGGAGGCTGAGGCAAAAGAATCGCTTAAGCCCAAGAATTTGAGGTTGCTGTGAGTTGTGACACCACAGCACTCTACGCAGGGAGCTACCTTGGGAATCTGTCTCAAAAACAAAACAAAACAAAACAAAACCTTACCCCCTTAATGCACTAATTTCTACTCCCCTTCATCTTACTGTTATTACTGGATACAACAAGGGAAACAGGCTTGGTGGTAAATGACATAGACTATCCCTGGATTCCTTATTTCAGAGTCCCTTTCATTACCAGTGGCCCCAGGGAAGAGGGCCACTGTGAGATTAGAAGAAATTCTGCTGATGTGTATTGGGCACAGACCCATGGAGTGTGGCCCAATCTGATCCAGCCTTAGGCTCACTCTCTCCCAGGAATGTAGCCATTGTCCCACACGGGGTAATGGGGAATACCTTCACATAAGAGAAAGGTTCCCAGGGATTTGTGAATGGGCTTTTGATTTTAAAGCCAAATTACACTATAACCTTTCTGACCTTTCTTCTAGTACTCCAGAAGAGTCACTGTATCTCCCTGAACTTACCCTCTTCCCCCACAGTACTCTGTACAAGATTCATCACATTGTAGGTGGTGTGAGGTGTGTGTACACGTGTGCATGTGTGTGTATATTTAACATATCTGTCTCCACTGCTAGACAGTGGATTCAAGGAGTGAAAGGAAAGGAGTAAATAGTTCTGGACAAACAGCCAAGTACTATAAGGCCAAGATATGCCAAGTACCATCACTTTGGTCAATCATTTTTAACTTCAGAAATACATCAGAATTTTCTAGAAAGCTATAGCAACTTAGAGGCAATATAACAGTGGTTAGAAAATGGACTAAAAAAGTTAAATCCCAGACGTGGACTTGGACAAGGTTCTTATACTTCCCTTGTTGTAATTTCTTTATCTTCGATGAGGATGATAAAATCACCTACCTAAAAAGTTGCTGCGAGAATTAAATGAGGTGATTTGTGCAAAACAGAGCTGTGCCTGGCACCTAGTGATTTCTGTGGCTATCACTATTGCTACAACTATTTTTTTCATCCTTGTCATCATCACCATTGTCATTACATAGACCCTTGGTCCCTGCCCAGATGTGTTCCAGGGAATTAGGGCCCAAGTGTCGTATTTTTTTAATGCAAGGTTGAAAACCACTGACACAGCGTGCAGTAGGCACTGCCCACATGCCTGAGAACAGATGAACAACTAGATGAAATGAAGACCACATGCAGAAGAGCTGTAGAGTGGAAAGTGAGTCTGGAAAGAATGAGAACCAGAAGGGTTTGGTTAAGTCTGAGGGATTTCTCCCCAGTAAGAGCATTCAGACTCTATAGGACATTAGTGAACAAGCCCCTGGAATCTTCTTCTCTGGGAACTTTAATTAATGGGGCAGGTAACACTCATTCTTGGAAAGTTTCAGCACAGATTGTAGCCTTGAATCAAAGGAAGCCCTTCATGACCTCTTGATCTTGTACCAGACTCACAATTATTTATTTATTCTTTCCACAGGCACAGGTGGAAAGGAAGAGGGTGACTGCTTGCTAGAAAATTAATAGATTAATTCTATGCAAATTCTCTTTATAAATATCTATCAGTTTACATTTTGCATTGAATAACTTGGTTGCCATCTCCACTCCATGCCATTCCTCATTGCTGGGCCCATTTACTCAGGAAATATACAACTGACCCTTTACCATATTCTACCTCAGCCCTAGGAACTGGTATCTTATTGATTTTTCCTCCCAATTAGCATTGAAGATACCCAGTAATCATTTGTTAAAAAACAAATCAACTCCAACAAGGCTTAGTGTGGAAAGCAGCTCAAAAATAAATACTGGACATAAACTTCTGAACGCCATGACCTCCTATTCCAGCTTTTTAAAAACCCACACAGTGCCTTGGAAAATTAATATTTGGTGAAAATACAGCATCCAATGATAACAAACAGTGAGGAAGATTTTAAAATGGAACTTCCATATGTTGCACAATTTTATTTTCCTTGAATAAAAGGATCAGATGAAATATTATCTTAGCAAATGAAAGAGAGGACTTGTCCTTCTAAGATCAGCTACCAACTGTTGCAGGATCCTGAAAAAATCATGGAACCACTCTAAGTATTTTTTTTTTCCTGGTGTCAAAGAATAAAGGAAATAAATCATTTTTTTTCTTGTGAGCTCAAAACGCTTCCTTTTGTATACTTTCTTTGATTCTCACAGCTTCCCTAAATGGATGTAAGGTTCATCTGGGCACATGATAAGCTGAAGAGGTGCTAAGGGGTCCATTCTAAAGTGAAGAAGCCATCAAAACCAAAGTTGGAGAAGAATGCGCTGCCCTGACTTTGTGGGTGTGCTGGTAATTGATTAGCACCTGGCTCTCTGCAAACAAAGAGCCCTGACTTGTAGCACTTACCATTTTCTGTGGTGTAAATATTCCCACCATGGCTGATTTCAAACTATTAAAATCAAAGGCTCATAATTGGCTTCCTGAGCAATCAGGACAGCTGGGTCCAGCACACCAAGATCTGACTTCCCCACCCAACACCCTCAGTTTCAGAGATGCAAGAGACTCCCGCCTCCTCTGTGTTCCCCTCATGACATGCACAAGTGTAACTTGGGGGCTGATATGTCTCAGTGCAGAGTGCCTGTTACTATGAAGCTCCTTCAAGGTGAGACAGCAGCCTGTTTGCCTTTGTGCCCTGCTGTCTGGCACAGGGTAGCTACTCAGTAAAGAATGCATGTATTTGCAACCTAAGATCCTTTAGAATTAAACTTTCCATGCCAGAAAAGAATTCTCATTATCCTATTTACTTAGACAGATTCCGATTTACCCAGTTTTTTCCTCATACACAATCTAACCCTCTCACACAGTCAAGTTGATAGGAATAAATTCTCAGGCAATTCAAGGGAAGTGTATCTTTCTTTTAGGGCTGCACGATTTCCTCTAGTGACAGCTCTGGCCCTGGAAAAGACAACCCAAATAATGACCACCACATTAACACAGACCCATAGGAACTATGCCCAATCTCTTCCCAGCATACTTGGCAGAGAGCTGGGGCTGAAGGGGCAAAACAACACTGGGTTTTAATAAAAGAGGGAGAGAGAGAAAATGGGAATTGAAAAAGATGTGTGCTGTACTCGCAAATTCAAATGCTGAAACCCTAAACCCCAAGGCAATGGTATTAGGAGGCTGGGTTTGGGGGAAAGTGATTACATCATGAGGGCAGAACCTTTGTGGTTGGGAAGGGCCCCACTAGGCTACTTCACCTCTTCCACTGAGAGAAGACACAGCCAGCAGGTGCAGTGTGTGAAGCAAGATGCCAGCCTCCACGAGACACGAGATCTGCTGCAGCCTTGGTCTTGGACTTCCCAGCCTCTAGAACTTCAAGAAATAAATCTCCCAATGCACAGCATTTTGTTGTAACAGCCTGAGAAGATTGGGGCATGGCAGGCTGTACTGATGTGAACCACAAGAGAGGTCTTGATTCTACATTTGGTTGGTTATAAACTATTTGTTTCTTTTTAATAATCAAGAAAGACCATCCCGTGCCTCATTACTTCATAGATGTGATTTTTTAAAACCCTAATGTTCAAGTTTGCACGCTGAGGGTGACAGGCCTCTTCATAATCATAAAACAGTGGTTCATATCGAAATCTGTTCTATCTTTTCCCCACCCTCGGGGGAAGGAACCTGTGTAGTAATGGACACAGAACAGACCCACACTTGCGCTGTCCACACGATTCCAGGAACCTCAGACCTACTCTTCTGAAGGTCTGCTTTCTAGTTCTTTCTGGCCCACGTCTCCAGGCTCTGTCACCCTTACTTGCTGCTAAAATAGTGAGAACAACTTCAAATGCCCCAAGTTAATCCACATAACTAGAAGAGATTCTTCATTTTCCTATCAGCACTAATGCAATAACCACATAACAATATCAGGAGGAGATAGCGGGACACTGCTATGTACAGACAGAGCAAGATAGAAAAGGGATTGTGAACATGGGAATAGGAACTGGTGAAGGAGTTTTTTTTTTTGAAGAGGGCTGCTGTCTTCACGAAGGTCCCCATCCTTTCCCAGGGGGATGGGTTTTGTCAACTTTCGGCCCCAGGCTTCCCAAGGAAGGTGTCAAGATCACACAGAGATTTTTGACATCTGTTTCTGGAGGTTGGAAGACACAGAAGACTGGAGGTGACACATGCCTATGAAAGTTAGAGAGGATGGCAGCTCCAGGAGTAAGCGCTGAGAAGGGGCAGGAGAGGCTGGACGCCTGCTGGGTGACCAACCAGGACAGCATGGCTTGGTTGGGCTGAGCCTGTGGGACACATGTTTCCTGCGAACCAGATGTGTGCAAAGAGTGAGTGGGTGCAGGTCCAGTTAGCTGCTCTGTGAGTGTTGGCTGGATTCTCAGGCTTAGGAACCAGATGAATCAACCTTGGGTCAAGGACACTGGAAGAGAGTTAGGGGACCAAGTGGGAACACACAGAACCCTTTAAAGGTCCCATAAGAGAACAAATACACTTTTATTACTGGCCAGTCCTAACTATGGCCTCCACTTTAAATATTTGCCAGGCTCAGGTAACAGCCACTCACCTAGATGTTAACTATCTCATCGTCCCCACCTTGTCTCCTTAGACCCCGGCAGAGAGTGAAACAGCAACTGTAGGGCCTTTCTAGTTCTTTCTAATTTGATTCAGACCATGAGCTGCAGAGGAGAAGGGTCTAACTCAAGTTCACGCTTTGGTGATTCCCCAGCAGTAGACATTCTAGTTACCAAATTAAGACCATGTTTGAAATTTAAAGTGGCTGAATCCTACCTGAGAATGAGCAGGAAATATTTAGCTAGCATTCTCCAGGACAGGAGGGGAAAAAAAATCCCTCTGGCTAGTTTTGATAGTAGTCCCCCCAAAGATACATCCACCCAGAACCTTAAGAAATGTGACCTTAAGAAAAGGGGGAGTTGTGGATGTAACTAAATTCAGGATCAACCTGAGGTCACCCTGGATTAGGGTGAGGCCTACATCTGATGTCAAGTCCTTGTAAGTGAAGAGAAGAGAGAACAGAGACCCAGGGAAATGGCCATGTGGTGACCAAGACAGACTGGAGGACTCAGCT
>NW_003852464.1:470667-476390 GCF_000181295.1 Otolemur garnettii
ACACACAGAGGTGGGGAGGTCCCAGCCCAGAACTCTTCCACCTCTAAGCCTGGCTCTCTGACTGTTCTCAAGTGACTTTGACCTCTATCTTCCAGAACTAACAAAAGGCATTTTCCTCGCACCATGGGTGGGGGGTCCCCATGTTCACTGAGCTTCAGGCAGTGAGAGGGGGAAGGACTTCAGTGTCCGCACAGCCCTTGGGGTGTGCTGAGCCCTGGCTTCCTCGTCTACCTGGAGAATATTCCATGCCCAAGCCCATGGGGTCAGGGGCCACGGTCATTCCCCTTTGGGGGCTCAGGGAACTGAGGCCTAGTGAGGTGGAATGACTTGGCTGTTTCCCAGCAGATCTGGGGTCTCCTGGCTCTCCGTTTGGTGCTCTTTAGGCTACAACTGTTACTTCTAACCACTGAGATACAAGAAGGCAAGAGTCAGAGGATAATGTGGAAAGCAGGGCTGAGCTGGGTTTCAGGCAGGCCCTCCACTGCCCTCATCTGTGGACCTGAGTCATGCACGGCAAATAGCTTTCTTTGTGTGAAGAAACTGCCTCGACAGTTGGGTTGAGAAGGATTCAGAGGCACACTCAGGCCTGGAGAAAAAGATTGCTAGGATCCATTAGCAATGTCTGCCTGGCTGGGGTTTAGGAAGCAGAGAAGCCTGCACCTCATGCACATTAGTAATGTCTGCCTGGGCAGGGATGAGGGCACAGAGGTGCCTACGCCTCCTGCAGCTGTCCTGTCATTGGATTGGCCTCAGACTTTGCATGCGTTGGGCACTTTTATGTTATGGATGGACATTTGTAGGTCATGGCCTAACTTATTTGCCTAAACACTCTCCCTGCCCCCTCCCCAGCTTCTGCTCCCCTTCCTCTCTCACCACAATCCCAAGCCTGAATGAGAATACCCTGCAGACCAGAACTTTGCAAACACAGTGTGGGATCCTATGGAGTTCATGAAATCAAATTACCAGGCCAAGACCAGCATCATCAGAGAATGAAATGACATCGAGCAATTAAAATAAGCAGAGTAAGATAGAAAGTTATCAAAATGCATTTCATAAGGCAAAAGGATAGCATTATGCCTTTTTAAATCATAGATGTATATTTATGTACAGGGTAACAGGTATTGATCACTGTGGGTCACAGTCGAAACGGCTTGAAAAACACTTTGGTACAACCAGGAAAACCCAGACCCTGGGTGGGAACAGCTGCTTCGCTGACACTGTTTGTCCCCTCCCGGTGGAGGGCTTCACCCTGAAGCCACAATCCTAACCTGCCTTGAATTCTTCCCCCTGGGGTGACACAGCACAAGGTAGGTCCCTCTTCCCCGTGACAGCCCTTCAGACCCAAGCTAAACCTCTCCCCTTCTTTCATTTTCCCTCCTCTGTGAGGGAAATTTCTAGGTCACTATGTTTTGCTGACATGCCACCAGGGCCACTGTGGTGTTTTAACATTGCTTTGGCACTATTTTTTTTTTTTTCTTTTGCAAAGTACCTTCACAAATAAGGACCATAAATATTATATTGACTCAAGCCCTTACTACATACCAGGCACTGTATAATGTTCTATTAGTCTAGATCCTTTGGTACAAGTGACAGGGACACAAATCAAAAGGGCTTTGGCAGAGAAAATGTATTTGCTCACGTAATGAAAGCTCAAGGGATTCACATGCAGCTGGTTCAAAGACAGTGTTTTCAGCTCAGCCTCCCTTGTTCCCCAACTCACCTCCGCCTTAGTTTAGGGTCTCCCCTCTCAGGCTCCCTCTTTCCACAAGGTGACCCCCCTCAACCCACCCCAGAGCTCAAGACCTATAAACTCACTCCCAAACTTTAGTAGAAAGAGCTTCTCCTCTCCAGTAGCTCCTGCTAAAGTGCCAGGTCTGGTTCTCTCTGGCCTGGCTTGGGTCACATGTCCATCTCTATATCAGGAAATGGGGTCAGTCCCCCAGAGCTCTAGACAGCTGGGGCTTGGGTGGGACTGGGAGGAAAACTGAGAGGAGGAGTCATTACCAGAAGGGGAGGATGAAATCAAGCCAACCAAAGCAAGGAGCATCTCCCAGGGTCCCCAGAATATCCTAAGCAAGATTTCATTCTCAGATGTGGCACCAAAGGTCAGAATGGTTATGTAATCTGACCAAGACTCACAGTCCAGTGGAACCAGAACTTGGATTCCAGCCCAGAATTCCCAGGTCCTATTCGTTGTCCTCCACCATGCTTTTCTGCCAGCCCTGCCTTCCTGGGCCCATGTGGGTCAGGTCTGTGTACAATGCCTGTTCCCTTAACTTGGGGAGAGCCAGGAGGCTTAGCTGGTTCAGTCACCTAAAATCTGGACTTGGATTATTAGTCAAGTTCTTCCAGCTGATAAACCTGTCAACTATTTTCTAAGGGATTAAAGAAGGCATCCACATTTAAGTCTAAATACTTAAAAAGTATTTAGATAGATAGATAGAATGATATATTTCATCTTTACATGGATTCTTAGAGGAAGGTTAAGAATAGTCTGTATTTTACAGAAATCATATATGAGATTTAGAAAGATTAAGTGACTTGAGTAATTTATCCAAGGTCATATACTAATTAGTGACAAAGCCAGAATCCTCATCCAGCTATTCACATAATTTCTAATATTTAATATCTGCTCTTGTCCTGGTTCATTGAGAGCGTCACAAACCTTCACTTCTTTTCTATTCCACCAAGCCCTCTTCCCCAGGTTTTTGTCATTACGAGTGTAATAACTCTGCCTATGTCTTGACCTAAATCACAGGTCAGCAAACTATGGCTGGAGGTCAATCTTGCTGGAGTGGCCCCTTGCCTATGCTTATAAATAAAGCTTTATTAGAACATAGCCATGCACATTTCTTTAAGAATTATCTATGGCTATTTTCATGCTATAATGCCAGAAATGAGTAGTTGTGGTAGAGACCTAATTATCTACAAAGCCTAAAATATTTGCTATCTGGTCCTTTACAGATAAATTTTGCCAAACTCTGATCTAAGTCACTGAAGAAGAGCTGAACTGGATGTGGCCATCATCTCTGCCGCCCATCATGGAAACCTTTGCCAGACGGCCAGTGATGAGCACTACTTATAGCCAGTCCCCACCCATGGCCAGTGTGTAAGGACCATTTACCAACAGAAGCCACTGCGAGCAAATTGGCAGTGTTGAGGACACTGGGTAGTGAATTCTCCACCAACAGAAGCTGGGTGATCTTGAACAAGATTTTCAAATATTTCCTGCCATCTTTTGCTTTAGAAAGCATCACTGTCCTCATTACTGTGAATATCCCACTTCTAGAGGTTGACTGCCTTGATTATTCACACACCAAATGTTACATCTACACCCCTGTGCTTTTTTTCTGGGCACTACTCAGAGCAGTTCCCAGGGGTGACACCATGGCACTTTGTGCTCAAAGTGATCTATGAACCATCTTACAATTAATTTGCTAATAATGATAATTAAGTCATGAAACTTGAGACTAACTTACTTTAAAAAGAAAAATAGAGCCAACTGAAGTTCACACTAAAATGTGACATAACACACAGCAACAGGTGAGGATGGCAGACCTTGAGTTAAACCAACCTTGCCTTAGTTTATTCTACCTGCTTGGCCTTGGGCAAGTCACTTAACTACCATGTGCCTTAGTGTCCCCATCTGTAAAATGGGGATAATAATAGTATTTATCTGAAAAAGGTTTCTGTGGTGGTTAAATTAGTGAAAAATTTTATTGCTCATAAGAGATGCTTGACAGGTAGTAATGGTTATATGTGGATTAGCTATTGTTATTCACTGTGTTTACAACAGGCAGTTCTGTGCTCAGAGCTTTGCATGGATTATCTTGGACCTGTAACCCTGGCACCGTCACCTCCCTCATGACATGCTTCCATCTGAGAAGGCAGGCATCAGCTACAGCTGGTGTGTGGGGAGCTGTGCGGAACCCGCGCCATCCTATCTATGCCATGTTCAGAAATAGATCTTTAACTGCATGGTATTATTACTCAAGTGCTTGGAAGAAACTTCTTTTTTTAAAATAGCACATACACAAAAACAAGAGCTGAGAGCTTCAATCCAATTTGCTTAACTTCCTCTTAAAATTTGGAAGGGGGAGTTATGAAAATCTCCATCTACCCTTGAGAATACGTCAGCCACGTGAACATCAGATGTCAAGTGTGGCCTGGAAGGAAAACTCTCACACATCTCTATTCTGGGTGCTTAGAATCCCATCCTCCTTCCAGGCCCTCATGAGTGTCTGTGAAAAGCCAGTCTCCCAGGTTTGCGAGGCGGGGAAGTGAGATGCTCCATGTGTAAATGGCTTCATGCAGCCCCTGGCTCCCAACATGCAGGCTAATGTCACCACCAGAAACCTCAGTTCATTGCCATTGTTTCTGTCAGGTCTGGACTATCTTCGAGGCCAGAGCCCAAGTGCAGTCCTGCCCATAAACTCAGATAATTCCCCAGAAAGGGAAACAGTCCAATAATTAGAGCCCGGGATCCAGTGTGCAGTAAATGAGTACCTGATATCAACATTGATGGGTACCGTGACAGCAGAACTCAGACTCATCAGAGTCCCAAGGGAAGATGTGGATGAACCACGTGGTCGGCCCCTTGGCCACTACAGGCTGGGCCCACAGCACCATGAGCTCTGCAAGAGCTCGGGGACCTGACAGAGCCTGATGATGCTGCTCACCTCGTAAACCACCCACAAAGTAGCTGGGTGTCTGGGGCCATAATTAAATGACACCAGCCAGGTTCAAGAAGCAGCAGTTGCCATTCACTCAGAATAAAAGTGGACCACAGCCCCACTGTCTCTGTTTGAACGATTCACCATTTTCTTAGACTCAACAGGAAAAATGCCACCTGGAGTCCACTGGGATCCGGAGTCCATGCTGCCTCCTGGCTCCCCAGACAGGGGCATGAAGATTTAGACTGCAGTGATTGAGGACACCAGTGATAACATCAGCCATTGGGAACAGTCACTGAGCCCTTAACAGGTGCCTTCAAGACACTTCCTCACTCATTACTCAGAGCAAACCCCAGGAAGAGGGGACTTTTATCATCCCCATTTTTACAGCTGAGAAAACCAAAGCTCAGAGATATTAACCAATCAACCTGGGGTCACACAGCTTGTGAGAGTTGGGAACAGATCA
This sequence comes from Otolemur garnettii, assembly GCF_000181295.1. Classification (NCBI taxonomy): domain Eukaryota; kingdom Metazoa; phylum Chordata; class Mammalia; order Primates; family Galagidae; genus Otolemur; species Otolemur garnettii. Next base: position 475,807 of record NW_003852464.1, read on the forward strand.
GAAGTCAATTCAACTTGGATTCAGAGCCTGAAGGCCTAACCCAACTCTACTGATTCCCAGGACTTAGGTGTCTCTGACACCAGCATTCTCTTATGGCTAGGTTACAGGAGAGAACAGAAGGCAGGGAGTTCCATGAGCCATTGGGGTGAGTTCAGCGCCTTGTCTGAGCTGATGGTGAGTCGGAGACCCAGGCTAAGCACCAGAGAGGCGAGAGTTAAATGCAAACGGGGCCCTTATTTACTTGTGTTCCAGTTTCTTTTTAAAACTATACCACTGGGAAAGACTACAAAACTTTCCTGTTTCTTATTAAAAACAGAAAATCTGTTTAGGCAGCAGCTACAGCACAAAGGCAGATGGATTACGGGCAAAAACCAAGAGCCAAACTACAAGGTCAACACCAGTGGAGGTGGGGCCTGGGGTCCTCCCGCCAACAGGCCTGCAGATCTCTAATTAAACATAGTGCCCCACTCAGGGTCTGGAAAATAGCCAACAATAGCAATCCTCTTTCTCAATAGCAGCAGACACTGTTATCTTCAAGGGAAGAAAGAATGCCTCCCTCCCTCCTTTCCTTCCTCTGTCCCTCT
>NW_003852464.1:476889-493886 GCF_000181295.1 Otolemur garnettii
TCCTCTTTCCTTCTTTGCTACCTCCCTCTCTTCCCCTCTTCCTTCCTTTCTCCTCACCTTCCCTCTCTCTCATTCCCTTCCTCTCATTTATTTCCCAGTCCACTGTTGAACACGCTTGTTTGTGACCATGGGGTTTGTCATTATGAAGGGACGTGGTAATTGCCATGCTTTTCCTTTCCAGGGAAAAGGGCATGAATGTGCTTCACAAGACACATCTTTGCTTACAATCTAGAAATACAAAGTGCGATCGGGCTGGAACACCGGGCTGACTTCTGACCCTTGGGGGTCTCACACCCCCAGATTATCAGCGTGCATGTATTCCACTGAGACCCTGCTGAAAACACTTGTGGATCCATATAAATAATCGTCAAGTGAATGAAGGAATACCAGAAGAACTCCAAACTCAAGGTTATTCCTGCTACCCCAGTGCTGGATGGTGGAGCTGAGATTTGGGGTCACTTTTAGTGGGTAGCAATGGGGAGAAGACTTGGGTCTCCTACATGCCCTCTGTCTAAGAATGTTTTCGCTAGCTCTGAAAATTGTTCTGTTAGAGTTGAGGAACCATCAAATTTTGGAAAAGGACATGGAATTCCGAACGTGTCCTTCTCTTTGCTGCTATTATATTAAGTGTCTCCTGGGGGGATTTTTGCACACCTTCCCACCTGACCCCAGGGAGTGCTTGCAGTGTCTGGAAACACTGAGACAGCTTGGCTGTCACAGCTGGTGGGATACGGTGGGGAGAGCCAGAGAGGCTGGGAAAGATCGTACAGCGCGCACAGAACACCCCGCTGCGATGAAAACCGCCTGGTCCAGCACATCGGCATCCCCAACGCTGAGAAGACATGACAGACTCTTGTTAACTAGGAGGTAGGGTATCCAAATGAGAACATCTCTCCCTCCTCTACATTTACTCCCCACTTTCAGAAGCCCATTAAATTCTGTGGGATATCTGTGCCCAGAGCACCAAGAAAACCTGCAGGAAAATTCGAGCGAAGATCAATAATAACCATAACAATAACGACTCCCGTCGCTACGTTATCTTCTGTTTATCAAGTTCTCCGCCGTACGGTACTGCAACGGGGGCCCCTCTGAGGAAGTTGCAAAGATCTCCCCAAGAATATATCCCCTTTTATGCATTTCCAGAATTAACGCTTTCAAACAAATTAGAAATAGATTAAACGAGGTACCTTTGGTCAAACAGAAAAGCAATTACATGATGGGAAATTGTAATAATCCATCACAGATGTGTGGTCCCGAGTCCCAGAGCTGACTGCGGTTTCTGCTGGCACCTGCGCCACAGAAAGACAGGAGTCTCTGTCACTGTGACTTAAAGGCAAGAGTGGTCGCCCTGGAGGAGGTGGTGGGGGAGGGCACCCAGGTTTTCCCTGTGATAGTTTAGGAGCCCCTACCATTTGTTGAGAGCCCCTGCACGGGGCCCTGTCAGGCCTAGGGTGGCCACTTCCATTCTCTAAGTTCATTTCTGAGCACCACGGTTTTGAAAGGTAAGGATTACCCACCACTTGTGTTTGATGGCTAAGGAAACCGAGAAGTTACACAGCTGCCTTCAAGCTGATAGGGAAGGACAGCTGGAACCTGGTCCATGTGCCCCCCCCCCCCGACCCTCACTCCATGCACTTCCTACTCCATCAGTTGACATCTGGCACTTAGAATGCAGAGGGTGCTGAAGACACACTTGCTACTGTCATTTTCAGGGAGAAAATTAGAGAAAGAAAGATCTGGTATACTGGGAGCGTGCACGCACATGCACGTGTTTCCCGTACAGTGTCACAGTCTTGCTATTATGCTATGATGATACCAAAATATCTCTACTGCCTGGGAACCTGAAAATGAATTTTGCTATTTGCTCTCACGTGTACATATACGGAAGTACCATGAACAGTGGGATATTCACATTTTTATTCTGGATGTACGATTATAAATGTTGTTCCCTCACCCCTTGATATCCCAGATGCAGTGATTTTTTTGTAGGTACGTATGCAGTGATAAGAAGCACTACAGAGCTGTCCCAAACCCCCTGTGCTCTGTCTCCACCTGCCGTAAAACCTCCCATAACCTAGTAAAGCCTGACAAGCAGAGAAGTGTTCCTGGCCTGCAGTGCGCCCGGCTTATTCAGATCTCACCTGCTTTCCACACCTTCATTTGTCTGTGTGCTTAATTCTATGCAACTCATCACAGGCGCACTTATTTCATTTTATGGCACGGTACGTTCTCTGCGTGACTTCAATGGAGATCAAAATACAAAGCAATGATTAGGTGTGCTTCTAATGTGGATGCAGTGGTTCAACTGATTCGTTGAATGCCACGTCTATAAAAGCCACTTTTAAAAAACGAAAGGAAGAGAAAGATAACATGTCCTCTACCATCATGGAGCAGGTGGTCTCATGGGAAAGGCAGGAATGTGGAAAGTTACAAGACCACGTGAGTGCAAATGCCAAGAGCCTTCCGTTAGTTGCGAAAATCATCAACGTAAATAAAATTACATATTTTGGTGCTTATTATTAAATATATTGGCCTTGATCCCAAAATTACTCGTACCTCTAATGCTATATGTGTCTTAGTATATTAATAGCACATATGTTTAACATTTTAAAAGATTAGCTCTAATGAGCTATCAATATGGTGTCTGCGGATCTTTTTCCGTTGCAACAATTCAATATGTTGAAACATAAAAGTAAATCAACTCCAGATTTGATTTATTCATGCATAGATTTCCCCCATTTCTTTATTATATGATTATATAGAATTCCACCAAACTACACATATCTGTCTGTGCTTGATTAAACAAAAACGCTTGTCAGACAAACAGGGAGGATTTGGCATATTGGCAGGTGCTCCTTAAGCTTTTATAAATAATACTGAGAGTATTTCACATCCAAATGCAAACCTCTGTTGGGAGAAGCCAGAGGAAAAGTGTTTCATAACTGAGTCGCATCTTGGCCAAGTCCCTGACACACTCAATTTCCCACCGGAGAAGGGGGTGGAGGGTCTGAGTGTGTGTGTTGAATCCCCTCCCCTACAACTGAACCCAAATGCATTTTTCTTTGCCACTACATCTAAGCCCACTCTATCCTTGAGCGTGTTCCCAAATCAATGTGCAGAGCTGTGGGAAAATTCTGGAAAATGTTGATGAGGAAAGAATGAGATGGGATCTCGGAGCAGCTTCTTTTTCTCTTTCCTGCCCCGCACTGCCAGTGGCTGGAGCGCTAGTCTGATCTGAGGTGTATGAAGGGAGAGCCCCGTGGGCACAACCAGAGCGGACACCTGGTTAAAGCATCCATTCCCGGGGCCCTGCTCTGTGCACTGCACAACATCAGGTGCAGTGGGGGATTACACAGGAATGAAAAAAAAAATCTACCAATCAGTAGGCAATGTTTATCTCCTTCCACATATAGGGCAGCGCATTAGATTCTGGAGATACAAACAGCTCTAGGAAACCATCTCACACACACTCACACATTCTTCTTAGTAAAGTATCTCAAGAATGGGAAAAAAGGGTACAAGCGAATCTTTCTAAAAGTAGAATATAAACGTCTTAACACAATAACTAAGAAAATGACATGAAGGCTATGTTAACCAGTTTGATGATAATATTTCAAATTGTATATGAAAACACCACACTGTACCCCATGATTGCATTAATGTATACAGCTATCGTTTAGTTAAAAAAAATATACACTTAAAAAAAAAAGAATGGAAAAAAATCCAATGTACTCAATACTAACATGAAACCAGTATGGGATGTCCTGTAAAGTTCCTATGCAATTTAAAGTTACAACTGTTTTGTAAACAATTACACACCCCAGGAATGATAAAAGACAAATATAGTCTAGCACGGGGGAGGGGAGAGCGGGGGAAGGGAGAGCGGGGGAGGGGAGGAGGGCAGGGGAGGGCGACTGGGGGACCCCACCTAATGTGCACTGTGAGAGGATGTTCAGCACGGCCCCTGGGTGGAGGGCTCTACTTTAACGTGAACTTTACCTTGTAAGTAAGAACAATGTAACCTAAACATTTGTAACCTCATACTAATTTGAAATTTAAAAAAGAAATCATCACCACCTTTGAGAAATGCACAGTGTAACTGAGAAGGCAGGAGGCAGAAAATAAAGCAAACCGAAACACGGCCTAGGCTTTGGACCCTGTGAGAATACCAAAAAGAAAGGCAGGAAGTGAGACCAAGTGCAGGGCGAGGGCTGGGACAGGGAGGAGTATGAGTTTAGGGTGAGGGTGAGAGAGATGGGGGTGAATGGGAGAATGGGGCCAAGGTGGAGGTGCAAGGAAGGGTGCCAGACAGGGAGGCCAGAACAGAAACCCGCCTTTTGGTGTTTGAGTCAGATCAGGGGAGATTTGATTCTTCACGCCTCATTTAATAGAGTGAGTTTGAGAAAGTTCCTTAGCCTCTTTGAGCCCTGGTTTCATCGCTAAGTGGGAGAGGAAGGTACCTATGGGGTGCAGGTACCATCCTATGGGGTAGAGTTGAAATAGATTATTTGATAAATTCTAGAGGAGTTACTAAGAAAATCCAACTGGGTTGCATCCTCTTTTCTTTGGGATAGAGCTGTCTGCAGAAAGGAGTCATTCTCTGTCCCTCCTTGTCATATGGCTTATGGGGGCAGGGCCTGGCAGAGAGAGATGCAAGAATTGTTAGCACTGCCTGTGACAAGGTGAGTGAGGGGTCCTCTCTGCTGTCCCATAGGGGCAATCTCAATTTACCAGTCTAAAGCCTCATTTGCCAAGCTGGCCTTCACCTTTATACAGATAATTTTTTATTTCTACCTGACTGAGTCCTTTGATTTTCAAACAAGTATAGTGATGAAAGGTGCTGTTTATTATACTTTCCCAAATCTCAACGGTAGGAAACCTAAGAAAACCAGGAGGAGGACCTTTACCAGGAACCAAATGGGCTGGCATTTTGACCTTGACCTTCCAGCTGTCAGGACATCAAGGGGTATATTTCAGTTGTTTATGTTACCCAGTCTGTGGCCCAGCAGCCCAAACTAAGACTGGACCCCTAGGCTCAGAGAAATGTGAGCAGAGAAACACTATCTGCTCTCATCTTATTTTTTTTCTAGGACTACCTCTGGCAATGGCTATTAGAATTGTTATTCCTAAAATTTACTCTATGAGCTATCAAAATAATCACCACTCACAGGGTCTCTATGTATGTGGAGAATCACACTGAGAATTTATCTCATTTACTCCTCACAAAGATCACTTAGGAAGCACAGTCTCTGGTTGAGATGACATGAAGGCTCAGAAAGGCTAAGTAGCATGTCCAGTGCCACACAGCAATTAAGCACAGAAATACAACCTTTTTGGAAGGAAATATGGAGAACCCTCAAAGAACTCACACTAGACCTCCGATTTGATCCTGCAATCCCGTTACTGGGCAACTACCCAGAAGAAAAAAAATCTTCTACTGTAAAGACACTTGCACTAGACTGTTTATCAGTTTACAATTGCCAAAATGTGGAAACAACCTAAATGCCCACCAATCCAGGAATGGATTAAGAAACTGTAGTATATGTACACCATGGAATACTATACAGCCACTAAAAAGGACAGTGACTTTACATCTTTTGTATTAATTTGGATGGAGTTGAAACATATTCTTCTTAGTAAAGCAGCAGAAGAATGGAGAAGCAAGAAGCCAATGTACTAAATTCTGATATGAGGACAACTGACGCCAGTACATGGTGGGGGGAGGGGAAATAGGGGAGCAGAGAGAGGGAAGGAGGGGGAGGGGATGTGGGGCCACCATGTGTGACACATCTCTTGGGGGCAGGACTCTATCAATAGAGGGACTTCACCCAGCAACATCAGCAGTGTAACCTGGCTTACTGCACCCTCAATGATTCCTCAACAAGAAAAAACAAAAAGATGGAAAAGGCATGCATTAAACTAATCAAAAGAAAAAAAAAAGGAAGAATTTGAGTCCTGGTCTGAAACACCCTAGTGCTGCACTCATGTTAACTGTGGCATACATAACTTTTCTCCACTTTTTCAATAACGTTCAGCATAGATAGAATTTGAGGAAGGAAAAATGCACATGGAGCAAAATCAGATAACAAACCAAGAACCCTCCTACAACCCAACATACCGAATTCTCCTGTGTTTTTAACTCTTCAGGAACCTTGGCCCCTGATTCTCACACAACCAAACAAAGGCAGAAAAACCCACATATAAGACAATTAAATAGTAAATCCGGAAGTTTACCAGTAAGATGAAGTCACAGGGAAATAGGATTGTGGTAGGTAAGAGTCTAAGATGCACCCCAAGATTACGGGCCTGTGGTATTCAATATAATATAAACCTAGGGGCTGCTAAAAGAGATTGTGCAGATGTAATTGAAATCCCAAATCAGTTGGCCTTGAGATAAGGGGATGATGAAAGGAAGTGATTTTAAAGCCCAAGTAGAAGAGCTTTTTAAAAACAGAGAGTTTTCTCTGGCTGGTTGTAGAAGAGGAAGTTGGAGAGATTTGAAGTGTGAGAGGGATTTCTTTTGAAAGAGGAAAATGGGGACTTAGTTGCACAACCATAAAAAATACTGAGAGATAAAACATAAGAGTTATATTAACTCATTAAGTTTGTTACATAACAATAAAAACAAAGCCAAGAATTTCACTGCGATAAAGCAAATTATTCAACTGTATTCTATTCTTCACTTTGACAAGATATATACATCCTAATTCTGCAGAACTAAAGAAATCTCTTCTATTTGTAATAGCATTAAGTCAAACCATCAAGAGACAGGAGATGGGTGCCTATTTATAAATGCAGACTTACAGTAAGACCCAGAACTGACATTTCCCAGATAGGTGCCTTCGTAAAAAAAATTTAATGTCATTTTTGAACATTGCTCATCAATGTGTTTATTTTATACAGACAGAGAGAAGATAATTGTGTAAGATAGTTGAGGGGATTTGAGTCTTACATAAGTAAAAAGTGCATGTTCCCACATTATAATAATTTTCATCTGTCAGGAACAAAGCAAAGCCTTTGAAACAAGTTGAAAAGTAACTAGTCAAAATAAAAAGATCCAAATTTAGTTTCTGCCAGCCCTGGAAAGTAGTCGATTTCAACTGTTTTAGGATGATGGTAAGAGATCAGGAAATGAGTGTTAAATGCCAGCTGGGGCCTCTCTCATTTACCGACTGGGAACTCTGCCACCTCATTGACCATTGAGCCTTGACACAAGATGGCCATGAGGAAGGCCAATGTTATTTTATAAAGCACTTAGACTAAGATGCCAATAAACGTTCATTCTTGCCCATCTAGACTATGTACCAGCTAGTTGAAAATGCTGTTCCTGCAATCCTGATGTTTTGTTCCTATGATAGCAACTCCATAATTTCAGACCCTGACATACTTGCTCAGCACCTCCCTTCCTCCTCCAGACACCTGTTCCCCAGGGACCTGCCCAACACCAGCTTGTCTAACACCTGCTTCTGGGTCCAGATGAGGAGTCCACTTGGCCAACAGACCTCACGTTGAGTCCCCCAACCAATGGTCATGTTTCTGCCTCATCTTTAAGGATGTATTTTATTTTACTACTTGATCAAAACCAAGATGAGAAGCAGAGTAGTAATTATTGGGGTTCCTACTCTCTCTCTCTCTTTTTTTTTAGACAGAGTCTCAAGTGATCCTCTTGTCTCAGCCTCCTGAGTAGCAGGAAATGCCTGGCTAATTTTTCTCTGTTTAGTAGAGACAGGGTATCAGTCGTGATTGGGCTGGTCTCAAACTCTTAGGCTCAAGCAATCCACCAATCTCGGCCTCCTAGAGTGCTGGGATTACAGGCATGAGCTACTGCACCCAGCAAGGGGTTCCTACTGTGAACCCCCCAAGAAACTATCACTCTTTCTAGTTTCATTTTATCACACATGATCAAATTACCCCAAGTGGACCCTTTGACTTTAAGTCATGTCCCTTAATGAATGCCCCTTCTTATTTACAAAGCTCTCTGGTAAATTTAATTAATGCAGTTTTCAGCCTCACAAACTCACCCCACTTAAACTGAAATAGATGGTTATGTGGCTCAAAAAATAATATGTCACTTCAAATAATTCATCATATAAAAACAGCACACTATACCCCATGACTGTATTAATGTACATAGCTATGATTCAATAAAAAAAATTCATCATAAAACCAACAACTGTATTCATCTCCAAATACATTCATGTTTGAAAAATTCTGCCTGCAGATAACAGCACAGCTGGAAGATGTCACATAGGCACATGGCCCTACTTCCTGCCTTAATGCTAATATTATGTTTTTCCCAACTACAACAGCTGACACGATTGCAAGTGTAAACTAACATAGTTCTACAATGTATGCCACAGTGAAATTAAAAATAACAAAACAAGAATTTGAGGGAAATCAAGACTCCTACTGATTCACAGCAAGATCAATTGCCATTGATTAGGGACAGGACCCTGATCAAGTCACTTGATATAATTTCAAAACCTCTGTTTCCTTATCTATAAAAAGGGGTGTTTTGAGTGTCATCTCCAAGGTCTTTTCAGCTCTACAATTGCGTCATTTTCAGGGCAAATTAACACAGAACACAAGCAGTAGGACTGTCAGAGATGTGAAGCTTCCACTCAGAAGAGGGTGAACGTCTATGGTGAGCACATTTGCTCTGGAAGTTGTTCACCTTGGGAAGGTGCCGTGTTGGAAAAGGGTGGGATTGAGGGTTAATTAATGTTAGGTACTGTAACAAACACCCCTGCCCGGAGTTCAGTGGCTTAGCACACAGAAACTAGTTTCTCCTTCACCCACTCTCTGATGGGGAGGTGGCACGGGCAGCCTGCACTGCGGTGACTGGAGGACACTGTGCCTCCTCTTCTGTGGCCCCCAGAGCCCCTGCTTCTTCTCTCCAGCCAGATGTGGACAAATCGGAGTAGGCACATCTGCTTCCTCACCAGCACACATCCCTTCTCGAACATTCCCTTGGCAGCAATGGGTCCTAAGGCCCAGCCAGAAGGAGGGAATACAAAGAAGGTGTTGAATTACACTCCCCACTGGGCAGCCACTGGGCAGCAACAACTTACCTCTGTGGAAAATGGGAAAGAATTTTTTGGAAAGCGATGGCTCCCTCTATCACGGCGAATGCAATGTTCCCCTCACAGGTACAACCCTGCTCTTTTCTATGCCAACGTTTACATTAGCAACTAATTTCTGCTTTCTACTAATTTCAACTAATTTTCTGCTTTTAATTATGTGACATAAGTGTGCTAAATAAGACAGCAACCATCCTGGCCCAAAGCAAGCAAAACTCAGCTGCAATTTAGTGCATGAATTTGTTTTCAGTGTGTACAAGCAGACAAGCAGCCAGATGACGGAGAGAGGGAGGCAGGACTGCGGCCGTTCCTGTAACATGTAATAAGGACTAACACACGAAGAACGGCTGGATTCAGGTGGAATTCCAATCACTGAGAATATGCCATAAAATATGCAGATAGTCCTATGCAGATTGTTCATTCATCACCTTTTGGGTTATTGAGCTGCTGATGGAGTTCCATTTCTTATTGGGTGGGGGGAAAGGAACACATTGAAAAGGTGGTGTGTTATTGTCTAGAGAGTTGAGCCTTGTTTTTAATTTGCTCTCTAAGGTGGAGAAAAGTCTAGACGTAATATATTCAGCCTTCAGCCCAGTAGAAACCTGACCTGGACCTTTGGATTTTGGATTCGATAACATCTCCACCAGACGTTATCATCTCGGAGGGAAAACACAACTTATTAAAGAATATAAATTCAAAACTCAAGGCTGACAACGGGGGAGGCTGGAGAACTTTCTCTGTAAAGGGCCAAATATTTAACAGCAAATATTTTAGGTTTTGTGGGCCACACAGTCTCCGTCACAACCACTTTGCCTTTAGAGCTATGAGATGTAAATAAATGGGCATGGCCGTGTTCCAGTAAAAGTTACACAAAAACAGGTGACCAGCTACATTTGACCCACACACTAGAATTTACTGATTTCTAAACTAGAGACAATATGGGAGGAAGTTTAAAATGGGAAATTTTCTTGTGTTTGGCTGGGAGAGGGTCTCAGTTTTTCTCTTCCATTTGGGACCTAAATCTTCCAGGTTTGTTTAGAACTTCCTGTATAAAATAAATAACGTTTCTATTAAAAACAGGTGATGAAAAGAAGGGATCTTTACCAGCTGCTAACAAGCAGAATTTGAGAGCCAGGAGAGCAGGTTCTTACCCCAGCTCTGCAGGGTGGAGATTGTCATCCTCACTTGTCCCACTTAACTACAAGAACCCTTTCTTTGTTCCTCCCTCCCTAAAATCAGGGAGGTAGCTGAGATTACCTCAAAATTCTATCCTTCACATTGCTCAAGTCCTTTTTAAAGTGCAGAGATAACTGAGAGGAAAGGTTTGACTTGAACTCAGAGGAGACTTTAAAAACTCTCTAAAACTCAATTTCCCCATTTGTTGATTGGGCCTAATACTCCTTATAGGAAAGGACTGAATAAAGTAATGTACATGAAAGTGCTTAGCAGAGAGCAGGGAGGAGGCAGATGGGAGGTCCTGATGTGGTGGGACCCAAATGTGACTGCATAACTAATTTATGAAATCTTCTTCACTATTGTCCTAACATCACAATCAAAGATCCTCCAAACCCTGAAGAATCTGAAACCTTCTGTACCAGGTGATCATCAGAACACAAGTAAGAGTGAGTCAAGATGGTATTATTTTCCCTGTGCCAATCTCCTCATTGGTGTCTTATACAATCATACCCCATAGTTGGCGTCACCATTCTCATTCTTACTGAGCAACTTACCCAAAGATGACACGCATGGGAGGACCATGTGACCTCCCAGACCATGCTCTCGTTCTTACATGTGACTCTCCAGCAATCATTCATAATGTTCTAGCACAAATAGTGACCACTGAGACAGGGAATCTGAAACTATTTGTCCCCATAAATCTGAAGTTCAGCCTCTAAATGGCTGGACTGTCAGGAGATGGATCAGGCAGAGGGGCCACCAGAATCCAGGTGAAGAGCACTAGCTCCTTCCTGATACCAAAACAGACCTCAGATATTACAGGCAAACTCTATCTGGTTTTGAATCTTTAATCTGCCCATTCATAAAACAATTGCACATACTGAATTCTGATAACTATGTGCAAGGCACTCACAAATGATACCTGGGACTAGTGAGCAGGATTCACTATGGTATGTAAATTGGGATAGGTACAGAATAGAACGTACAGAGAACAGCAGAAGCAGGTACCAAAGAGAGTCCAGACAAGATGCTACAGCAATCTCCTTACAAGAAAGGATTAGTAGTTAACATGCATAGTACTTTGTGGAATATTGTGGCTTTTTCTATATACTGCACACACACACACACATTGCACTGATAAAGACACAGTCCTCCTCTATGAATCCTTGTTGTGTCTATAAAGTTTCAAGTTAGCACAAGCCCTTGGATGTTAGTGAGGAGACATGTGTCACAGGGACAGACCAGCTGACCAGGGTGTGAACATTTATCACAGTGAGGAAAAGCCCATAGGGACGTCACACTCTGGGCTGACTGATGGGATGTATTTCAGAGTCCATGGCGGGGCCTTCTCCAAGCTGCACTGGCTGCTTGCTGCTGACCCCATGGGCTGGGGTTTGGATGAATCTGGGATGTGGGTGTTTTCTTAAAGAGGAGGAGGAGAAGCAGACAGGGGGAGAAACCGGCATAAGTGTGGCATCTTAGTCCCTCCTGAGGAAGTTAGGAAGAAAGGAGAACCTCCTTGATTTTAGAAAATCAAGTACATTCTACTACCTTCTGGGCAGAAATGAAGAGAGGTTTTTCCAGCACATAGGAGGGTGGGAAGCCCCCATTCCTGGGAAACTTGTTCTTCAAGGACACTTAAGCGTCTAAAGCTGCTGAAACAGCAGAGGGTAACAGAGGCTGGGGAGCTGCTGCACTGTCTGTGCACGGACAGACAGAAATGGTTAGTCCTTGCCTTCTCTTTTGTTCCATTTTCTTAAAAAAGCACAAAATGCTATTTTGCTCTGTAAAATATCATATCTTATGGTATTTTATGAAATATATTTTTAATGTAAGATTACAATATCAGATCTGATAATAATAATTAATAATAACAAATTGTAATGTAGCTTTGCTTCTCTCGCAGAGTCTTGGGGAATTCCTGAGCTCATGCCCTCCTTTGTACCACAGTTCCCTGCCAGCATCTATTCTGAGCTGAATGTGCCTGGTACCCAGAAAGCACACAAGATTGCAGAAACACTACTGATTCCTTAGTGTGTGGCTGGCACGCTACTCCTTTTGCAAACCCTGCCTTTGGGCTCACAAAGCTCCTTACATAAACTTTCTTATGGTGTTACATCTGGCCATACATGATAGTCACGTATGTGTAGCAGCCTGTGAGCTTTCCAAAGATGATTATTATGCAGGCATCTTTGTGGTATCCCCAGCTCTTAGGCATAAGAGCAAAAGACTGTTTGACCTGGGTTCAAATCCCAACTCTCTCACTTATAAAATGTCTGACTTTTAGAAATTCCAAATATACCTCATTTTTCTGATGCACATGGGGAACTAAACTCTCCACTTAGGGCCAGTTTGAGGATAAAAAAGATGGCCCCTGGGCCCCTGGACACAGTAAATGAATAGCCTATTGGAATGCAGTCTTGCCTGGATTGCGAGTGAATAGTGGTGCATTTTGGAGACCTAATGGCTTCTATTCACCAGTTTCTCTAAATTACTCAGTGTAGAGTGTATGACCTAATGGAATTGACTGTGTCTGGTTAGAAACTTTAAGGAATAGTTAGGACTTAGACCCGTAAATGTGAAAATCTATTTGCAGAGCTTTGCTTTCCTTAATGAGAAAAACCCAGTAGAAAGCAGATTCAAAACCAGGCAACCCAAATTGGGTGGGACCCATGTACTTACTTAATCAACTTCAGCTAGCCAATCAAATAAGCAAAGATGGTCGCTAACTTTCATTGGCCATGATGCTCTTTAAAAAGGAGAAAAATCCTCACTTTCTAACCCATAGGGGAGTCTGTCACAAGGATGTGTTGTATAAACAATGCTATATCAGTACTGCAAAGATTTTCCAATGAAGAGCCATTAGGTACTTGAAAGAGCTATTATTTTTTATACATGCTTTGATCACCTTGGGAGCTAAGGGTTGGTCCTTCTAAACCAAAGAACAACTTTCAGGCTCAAGGGAAATAGGGCAAACAAAACCATAAATCCTATCGACTAATAGTCAAGAAAGAAATACACTTGAGTCGGATGGATAGTTTCTGCCCAGTTGCAAGAAAGCCTCCTTAGATATCCTTGAATACCCCTTAAAAATAAGCATCCACCAGCACTACTTATTAATATACTCAAGGCAATTTATTTTCATTAATGATGTCTAAATCTTACTTCACAAATGCAAGGTTTGCTTTATTATCCAATTCTTAGAGACTAGGAAACAGAAATGGGAGATGTTGGGTAGGCCACCCAAGGTCAAACAGCTTCTAATGGCAGTGCCGGGACTCTGATCGGAGGATGCTTACGTCTAAGGTTCTGAGGTCTTCTCTCTTTCAGCTGGACTGTGCTACCCCTCTTATGTTGGAGATTGACATTTTTGCATTTTATTCAACAGAGTCACTGAGGGTTCACCATGTGCATAGAACTGAGCTGGGACTGAACTACAGGAATAAACAGAGTGCAGACTTCAGAGCAGCTTTGCAAATGTGAATATTCACAGTAACTATAAAATCCTTTGCCCTGAAGGGAAATAGACTATTCTGTAAATAAGGACTGTGTGCTGTCAGAGGCATTTCTAGGACACTAACGATTAGGTAGGGGTAGACAACAGTACAGCGTAATTGACCACAGGGCAAGAGCCCAGAACAGAGAGGAGATGGTGGCAGGGATGGAAGAGCAAGCATCATCGTCCCTCCTGCAAGGAGAACAAGCTATATCTAATTTCAAGGAGGAGAACTCTGGCCAGCACATCTGGGCTCAATCTCAGCTAGGAGTATAGGATTCAGCAGCTTTAGGTTTCAGGAGATCTTTGGAGGAGAGGCAGCTTTATATGGTCTACAAGGGGTGTCTAACCTGCAGCTCTCAGGCAGCATGCCGATTCTGTGAGGACTTTCTTTGCTTATCTGTGGGGGCAGATATCATGAAAAGAATGCATGGACCTTTGTTTATTTTTATGCCAATCAGTTTTCGTCAGTGTTTGAGCATTTAATGTATGGGCCAAGACAACTCTTCTTCTTCTTCCAATATACAGCAGAGAAAAAGATGCTGGACACCCCTGAAACTGATTCTCCCATTCTCCCATTTGAAAATGAAAGGGAAAAGTTAACTCATTTTCTGCTCATGAAGATAACCCATGGAAATGTGGAGTGTCAGACACATACAGGTTTTCATTCCTTCTGTTAGGGACCCCTTCTCTGCTTAAATTAGTGATCTGGGAAGCTGCTTTCTGTCTTGGATTTTATATACATCTTTTCTCTGCTGGCTCATTACCAATGCTATTTGTGACTCCACAGAGTTCAGTGACCGACCTTTTGTCTTTGATAGTCCAGTGATTTTACTATGCTGAATCTGTGGCATTGGTAACATCTTGAGAACTATAGTACAGAACTGAAGAATCATAAACATAATGTGAACATGGCATGAACATAGGGTGAACACGGCATGAATAGTGTTCACACCATAATGTGAATACGGCATGAATACAGTGACAGTATAGTGAACATGGACATGAACATAGAGTGACCATAGTGTGGACATGGCGTGAACATAAAGTAACCATAGTGTGAACACAGTGACAGTAGTGTGAACATGGCATGAACACAACATGTACATGGTGTGAACATAGCGTGAACATGGCATGAAAATAGTGTGAACATGGCATGAAAATAGTGTGAACATGGCATGAACATAGGGTGATCATAGTGTGAACACGGCATGAATATAGAATGATAATAGTGTGAACAAGGCATGAACACAACATGAACATGGTGTGAACATAGCGTGAACATGACATGAAAATAGTGTGAACATGGCATGAACATGGCATGAACATAGAGTAACTATAGTGTGAACATAGTGTGAACATGGCATGAAAATAGTGTGAACACAGCATGAACATGGGGTGACCATAGTGTGAACACGGCATGAATATAGTGACAGTATAGTGAACATAGCATGAACACAACATGAACATGGTGTGAACATAGTGTGAACATGGCATGAACATAGAGTGACCATAGTGTGAACACGGTGTGAACACAGCAGCAGCTGAGTTATCAGGAGAGGGAAAAAAGTGTACTTGAAGGGAGAAAACCTATTTGACAAGAAGCATCATGTGAGTATCAAAATATAGATAAACTTACACAGTTATACATCAGAATTTGATGAAGTATAAGGTAGACATTAATACATGAAATTACACCCAAAAGCTATAAAACAGAAAATAATCTTCAATTAAGAGCTTCAAAATAAGCATAGTTGATGTTTTCTCATCAAATTTCTTGTTAACATACACAAACATGAAGTTGGGCGTGACCCTGCCCTTGGGGACGTATCCCATCTAAAATGCAACAGCAGCTGCAGAAGGGTTACTTCCAACTTCTCCTTGAACAGTAGACACAGGTACTGGTGCCCTGAGCATGTAATATTTATAACAGTCATACAAGTTTAATATTTTTCTTTGCTGTGGAAAGAAATAATATTCTTTTTTTTTTTTTTTTTTAGACTTTTTGGTAAGGCTCAGCACTGCAGGGGGAAGAAATAAAAAGAACCTCTTCAGTTTGGAAATTTCCACTCCCCCCATCCGTCTGGTCAGGAGAGCATGGCAGAAGAGGCAGAGCCAGGAAGAGAAATGCAGGTGTAATGGTTCATCTTGATGAGCTTCAGAAATGATTCACAGCCCACCAGGCTGATTTGACCTGTGCTGTGTTGATGATTACGCCCCATTCACCTCTGTGTTTCTCACATACACACAGTGGAGAATGCATCTGCACAGGTGTACCATGTACACACATACCACACAGAATACACATGTACTTGTGTAGACACGAAAAGCATGAAACTGATGCTTGCCCCTAGGAATGCAAGGTGATTTGCTCTTCTGCCGTGAGCATTTGCATTAACTTCTACCTTCCTCCAGGTAGAGATCACAATGAAAGCATTTCTTCCCCATGTATTATTCCTCACCCCGAGCCCTAGTTATTTTTTTGACTGAGAATTAGGTAATGATCTGGCCCAGGCCCCCTGTAATTTCCATAAAAAGTGAGCAAATAAAATAAGTTTTGAGGACCATGGCTTGGCAATGAGGCCACCAGTTGCTGAGATGTGCAGGGATTGAGTCTCAAAGAAAAAGAGTAAAATACGAATCAAAGACCTTTCTATTTATGAATCATGGTTTTATTGGAGCCTCAAGAATTTTGGTACCTAAAATCATTAGGGAGACAAGCTAGGCAACTGTTGCAGCCTCAGTCTTCTGGCAGGGTTATGCCTACCTATTGCCCAGAGCAATAATTCTTATGTTCTTTGTGGCCTGCATCTCTTTAGGGCTCTGACAAAAATCTGCAGGTACTATATCCAGGAAAATGCACAAACATATTACAAAGGTATACACATTTGGGAGCACTGACCCCCTGAAGGCCCTCCCTGAGGTTCCTTGGATCTCAACTTACAATTCTGGGCTAGAGGGATCTCTGGAATAATAACGCTCATTACTGGCCACAATTTGAAAAACATCCATCAATCAATCAAGAGAAATCTTGCAAAGGGGAAGACAGATGAGAAGGAAAGGTAAATATGAGATGTCCTTGTGTCCCAGAATGGTGACAAGAGGCCATGAACTTCCTGTGATGATAGAACATCAGAGCTATAATCACACATGCTAGTTAGTATTCTATAAATGCCAGTTATAAACTAGACATGGTCTTACAGGCCCTCACTGTACCAGTACTTTCTTTCTTTCTTTTTTTTTTT
>NW_003852464.1:494500-530579 GCF_000181295.1 Otolemur garnettii
GTGTTTGTAAAATGCTGTTTTCACAAGCCACTCTCAGGGTCAGGAGTCAATTAAAATCCTTCCAGTAAATTATCCCCAACATGCCGACCAAATCCCGACTTGAGAAGCTTCCTCCCAGCGTGGGCATCAGCAAAGCTCTGCAGCTTCGAGGCAGAATAAAGTAAAACTGAGTGCAAATGACGCTGGCAGCCCCAGAGCGGTCCCCTGAGCCCAGGCTGTCGGCTTCTGCCCTGACCTGGGGGTCAGCAATATGGTCATCCAAGAGGGACCGGCAGGGACTGTCACAAAACTAGAGACACACCACAAAAGGTGACCAGACCTAGCAAGAAAAGACTTCGCATAGCCCTTAAAAAACCTGGCATACCTTCTAAAACGTAAAAATAAATTATGTGAAAATACCCTGGTGCATCAAAATATATCCAAATGTTTTTAGCACAAGCACCATCTAATCAGAATATATTGACCCAGGGATGATCAAAGGATCAAATAGCAAATATTTTAGCTTTTGAGGGAGTAACATCTCCGTGAAGACGACTCACATCTGCCTTTCCAGAGAAGAAGCCTCCAGGGTGACAGGACACAGGAATGAGTGGGTGTGGCTGTTTCCAAGAAACTTTAAATCATGGATGCGATACTGGAGCAGCATGTGATTTTCATACGTCATGAAATAGTGAAAAAGATGATTCTGCTGTCAGCCAGGTTCAGAGCTCAATACCCAGGGAGGGGATGGCGTGTGGATATGGTAACTTGGGGTCTTCACAATAGCCAAGCATGGAACAAGCTTCCAGGAAGGTTGGTACTTTATTTCTGTCTTTCGTATATTGAATTACAAGTTCTTCAAAAATCCTGTCTTTGCTAAATCCTCCATGCCAAGTGTCTTCCCTAGGAATAGAACTATATTCTCCGCACATAGATTTCTTTCTTTTTTTGTTTTTACAGTTTTTGCCAGGGCTGGGTTTGAACCCACCACCTCTGGTATACGGGGCTGGTACCCTACTCCTTTGAGCCACAGGCACTGCCCCACCTAGATTTCTTTGTTCAGAATTTCCCCCTGAATATATCACTTCCTATTCACCTACCCTCAAAACATTGGTAAAAATAAACCATATGCTGATCTCCCATTTGCAGCTTCTCCTGCGACCTCAGCTGCTACCCTCCATGGCCATGTCCTCATGCCGCCCAGCAAGCTCCTAATTCCTTTGCAGGGATGCTTCACTTCTCCAAGCTGGAAGCATGTGGCTTCCTCTGTCTGGACTGATTCGCTCTTCTCCATCTGCAAGGAACCAACTACTCTCTACTCTTCCCAAGCTGCTGATTGTTGCATCCTTGGGAAAGTTCTCCCAGCCTCTCTCACAGTTACCTCTGCAGTAACCCCCAACTGCTCTCTCTGCCGCCTCCTTCCTGCCTTACTCAGTGAATCCTTCACGAGGCACCTGGAAGGACTTTGGAACATACAAATCAGATCAAGTCACTCCCTTCCTTCAAACCCTCCTCAGCCTCCCTCTGAACTCTGCCACCTGTCTGCTGCCGATGAGGGTCTCCTTCATCTCCGCTCCTCCCCCTCCCCAGTCCCCAGCTCTCCAACTCACCCCCTGTGTTCCTGCCTTCCCGGGGACTCTGCCTGAGCCCACTTCTCCCTGGCCCTGACGGGAGTGGCAATCCCATCACAGATCCTCTGTGCTTCCCTGCCAGCATGCTGGGGACAGAGTGGTGGGCAAGACGATGTCCCTGCTCTGATGAGGTCGACACTCCAGCAGACAAAGACTGACAGGAAACAAGAGCACATAAACATGAGGGAGATCGACTCAGGAACTGGGAAGTTAAAGTGAATTAAAACAAAGATGATGTGAGAAAAAATGGCTCACCACTGCAGTGCCCGCACCTATAAAAGTGCTTGGAACATGGTAGGCATTGAATTCATTTTCTTTATGAAAAAAAAATTTTGCATACGTGCCTTTTCTTTCTATTTAAACAAAACGAATCACGATTTATGCCCTGTTCTACCTTCTACCTTTTCCAGTTAGTAATACACACAGACCTACCCCGTTGCTATTTTTATCCAGCGGCGTCACACATATAATTTATTTTTATTTGCCCAGTTTTCCTGTTGCCAAATCATTTTCTAGTTTTGTTTTTAAGTACGAACACTTCACTGAACGTTCTTGAGCACATATTTTGATGCACAGAGCCTGGCAATAGTGAGGAAAATTCCCGAGAGTAGGATTATTGGGTCAAAAACATATTGGCAATATAATTTTGATAGATATTGCCAAAGTAGCCTCAGAAATGATGTCACCATTTGCACTCCGAACAATGGTGCATGATGAAGCCCCTCCACCCACCTCCCCGGTCTTTATTATTAGCAGACTTTTAATTCATCCGTTTGATAGGTTTCTCCTCATTGTATTCGGATTTGAATTTTTTAAATTATGAATGAGGTTGAACATCCTTTCATATGTTTATTGGTCATTTGCATCCCTTCCTGAACTGTTTTTTCATATCCTTTGCCCTTTATTCTACTGGGTTGTTCTTTTTTTCCCCCTTATTTCTTTGTGTGGGCTCTTTGTAAGTTAAGAAAATCCATTTTATGATTCATATTACAACTATTTCTCCCTGGTTTGTCATTTTTTTCATTTATTTACTTTATATTTATTTATGAGTGTACATTATTTGCCTAACAGGGACGTTTGTAACTTATTTAAGTGCAAACAATTATTTCCCTTTATGATTTTTAGGCAATGGCTTATTTTTTGTATAAGTACCTTAATGATCTTATCCTGAATAAAGTTATATAGAGTACAGAATTCCTAATGTCTTGACAGTGCTAGGGCTCCCAGTGGAAACGAAAGCAAACTTCCTAATCAATGACCAAATACCTGCCATGTTAATTCTGATGATAGATTAGCCAGCTTCTCTCCTTCAGCCTCCAGTAATTGCTATTTTGAGAGGCAGCTCTTTATACAGTTAAACAGCTTTTGATTTATTTGTTCAAAAAAGAGATAGAGGAACCGTGGTCCAGGTGGGAGAATGGAACAAACAGAAGCCAAGAGCAGGAGATGACCGAATTGCCAGGGGACTACACACTTTACACCTTAAATTGTGAGGTAAGTTTGCCTAATACTAAGCCCCAAACTGTCTCTTCATGTTTTCTCATGATTTTGTGATAAAGGACACATTCCAAATAAAAGATTCTCCCCACTCTTTTTGATCCATGTTGCAAAAAAATCAAACCAACACTACACGATAAGGATCATCACTAACTAATTGGGTAGTAAATCCTGGTACAGATTTCATTCCCTGATGACACTATCAAGTAATAAGTATTTCTTTCCAGTTCATGGGAAGAGGATGCACTTCTGTGAGTTTGCCTATAAAACAAATTCTGTATATCAATACCATTTTCCACTGACTTTTATTATGTAATTAGGTATATGATGGCCTTATATCAACATCCATTATGCAAATAGAGACACGTTACCATGGAGAACATTTGCCGTGGAGAGGTCTGTTGAGTACCTGGAGACAGAGAGAAATGGCACGAGGAATTGTGAGAGAAATAAGGCTATCACTCCAACTTTCAAAAATAAAAACTATAGAGAATAGGAACAAAGAAGAAAAGGCCAAAGATAGATAGCTGAAAAGGATCATTAATAGCTCAAAGAGATCATTCATCACTCACTTCTCTCCTCTCTGGAAGGGGAGCAAAGAAGTGTCTGAGAGAGGTGAGAAATTCCCACAATGCACTCTGTTCCCAATATGGCTGACACTGTACACACCTGCACACATGGATGGTAAGGTTGGCAGATTTAGCAAATAAAAGCCCAGAATATCCAGTAAAATTTGAATTTCAGATAAACAATGAATGTGGATTGTGTATCCTTTATCCAAAATGCTTGGGACCAGAGGTGTTTATGATATGTATATATATATATATTTTTTAATTTTGGAATTTTTTTATTGTATTTACAGTTCAGCACCCCTAATCCAAAAATCTCAAATCTGAAATGCTCCCATGAGCATTTCATTAGAGGATCATATTGGCACTCAAAAAGTTTGAATTTGGGACCATTTCAGATTTTGAATTTTCAGGTTATAGATACCCAACCTGTAATAATTATTAGTGTAAATATGTCTCCAATATTGTCTAGATACCTGTATTTTACTTGGCAACCCTGATAAATTGTCAACTTCTCATTTTCTATTTGAAAATTCCAAATTCAATGCAGGTGAGTCTTGAGGCAACACAGAAATATAAATTCTTAAATATCACGTGTTGAATACAATTGGTTGCCATGTAGGAAGGTATCCTTTCCGTGACAAGTTTCCAAATATCTTAGTAAAAGAAAATCCAGCCTCCTATTTCACTTGCATGTACACACACTTCTGACCTGTGGAGAAACAATTACTACTTACTTTCCCATTGGAAACTTTCAGTAAGTTGTTTTAAAAAATGTCATATTCATTCTATTTTACCCGGCATTTCATATCCAGCCCCATCGTACCTGCAAAGATGGCCTTGAATTAGAGCAGGACACTGCAGAAACCAGTGTAAATATGTCTCCTACATTGTCTAGATACCCTGATTTTATTTGGCACCACTGGACAGGCCCACGGTTATAAGGCCTTGGGGTCTTCTGCCCAGTGTTCCCTAGTAAATACACAAAGCAGGAAGACCCAAGGTAAGAAGAAAATCCCATTGGATTGTGAGCAGAGTGATCACTGCTGACACCACCCAGGCCAGTTTGAGCACAAGAACAATTTAGGTAATGACTTCATAAAAAAAGTGAAAGCTCCCCACTGAATAGATGAGAATAACTGTTCTCATCAGCTAAGCCAAGTAAAAGTACAAATGAGTAGGCAACTCAGAGCTGATATTGAACAATACTAATACAAATAGCTCTCATTTTGCATCGAGTATGTTTTGCATATATTAACCCATTTGTTACTCAAAGCAGTCCTGTGAGGGGAGCTTTAATTATCTCGGTTTTATTGCTGAGATGCCTAAAGCACAGAAGTGTTAAGTAATGACCTCGGGTTACATTGCCAGGAAGTGGCTGAGATGAGATTCAAACAAAGGCAGGGATGGGATGCTTCCTTTCTAGAAGGACACTTGCCTCTCAGATTATCTGGCAAGGAAAGGGCAAAATATATTGCTTTCAATAGTCTATTGGTCCTACCAGAATCCTTAGCGGGCAGCCTCAGCTTTGATAAGAAAGACCTAAATGCTCATTAGACATCATTTGAATTGATGATGTGTTATCTGTGGAAAGCCTTGATGCTCACTTTGCTCCCAGAAGTGAAGGAATGGGGATTGCAAATCCATAAAGTGGGCTGACTATCCAAGTCCTGCCTGGCAGCCATGTGACTGGGTAAGTCATGGGCCTCAAGGTGGTAGTGATTTCCTTATCTGACGGGTACTGGAGGGATAAAGTGGCAATGGCAGCTCTGCTAGAGGGAGCTTGTACTCCGTGTCAGGCACTCAGCAAACACGGAGCCGAGAGTACTGTGATTACAACCCCTGTTGCTGCCCCCACTTTGTAGATGAGGATATTGAAATGAAGAGGAGGTGAGTCCCTCTCTGGAAGTCCCATAGTTAATAGGAAGCAAAACAGGGACCTGAGTCAGGTCTGGTCAGCTCCCTGGAGGCCCCTGCAGCTCCCTGCACACTTGTGGCATCCTAGCTGGCTGCCATCTAGTTCTCTTCTGAGACTTTGTTGCTGAGTGACACTGTTCCGTTATTTAAATTTTCTCTTCAATAAGTTGGGGGTATGATAATATCAGAGTTCATGGTACAATTCAAGAAGGCAATTTATATAAAACAACGAGAACTGTGCCTGGCACGGCCACATAAGCTGGCCGTTACCTTCACTGTTACTGCAGCCCTCGTTACCGCTGCTGCTACCTCCACGGCTATTTCTAGTACTGTCACCATCAGTGCCCTTCCTGTTTCAGCCCGTTGTCCTTGCCTTGCAAAAGGAAAGATTTATAACTCAGAAGGTCTATAATTCTTGAAATTCTAGAAATCGGGAGATGGAGGAAATGAAACAAAGACCAAAATTCCTTCAGGAGTAAAGAAGTCCTCTGAGGGCTGCTCGAAAAACGATCAAAGGAGAAAAGATCTGAAATACATAATCCTCTAAGTTTCAGATATTTTAGTCCCATTTGGTTTGAGATATTCAAGAGCCCACACTTTGCACGAGCTTGGAAAGTCCTCTCCTTGATTACTGATACATTTCCTAAGCAGGATCTA
This sequence comes from Otolemur garnettii, assembly GCF_000181295.1. Lineage (NCBI taxonomy): Eukaryota > Metazoa > Chordata > Mammalia > Primates > Galagidae > Otolemur > Otolemur garnettii. Next base: position 500,751 of record NW_003852464.1, read on the forward strand.
CGCTCAGAGCCTCTGCCCATCCCCCTCACTCCCTGCATTCATCCAGGGTCAGTTGCAAGAGGCAGGTGGGGACCAAACAAAGTGAAGGTGTAAGAAGATGCTCCCTTGTCTCAGAAGTTGTTGGACTTTATTTCCCTTGTCCCAGTGCCCCTCCCCTGCAGGCCCTGTGAGGTGGGTCATTCTCTTATCTACTTCGTTCAGGGGACATGTACACAATGGCCACCAAGGTCCATGCCTCTTCTTGGTCTGCACAGGGGCTGTTGCAGGAGCCCAGGCCTGCCAATATTTGCAGAGATGGGTGGCACAGCTGGAGGTCAACTCCTCACCATGACTCATGGCGCCACTCATGATCTTCCCTTGATGAACTTCTGGCCGATCTCGCTCACTCTGCTGTAATGAATTGCTCCCAGCCTTTGAATACTGGTATACTCTCAAGACCTGTCCTCACTTGTGTCCCACACAAACAATTCCCTGTATAGAAAAATCCCTCCACTCCCCCTTTCACCTCTACTCAACCGAATGTCTAAGTTTAAACACGGCATCCTCCAGGAAGCCATTTCTGACCACAAGTCTGTGCTGGGTGTCCCGCCTGCACATGACCCACCCACACCTCTTCAGCATCTTCTGAGACATGCCAAGCCCTGCCCTAAGCAGTGGGGATAATAAGGGCTGCACTAGTCAGCAGGGAGACTGAGATGACTTCAGAAAGTGAGAAGGGCTATAATGAGATGACGTCCTGAAGAGTAAGGGGAGGCAGCCATACAAAATTAGGAAACCAGTTATGTCTCCTAAAGGAGGAAATATTCCTTCAGCAGTCAGTCTGAGTCAGGGAAGGAGCAGGGCAGAATGTTCCAGGTGGAAGGCGCCACACGGGGATGCTGAGGCAGGACTGGATTTGGTGCAGGGCCAACAGATAACTTTCTGGGATTCTCCCAAGTTTCTGGGCATGGTGGAAAAGTCATTGTCATGGCCAGTTCACATCCACTGGCCATCTGATGGGCAGAGAGCAGTTGGACATGAGAAGGCTTTAGAATAAGATAACTGTCTCTACCCCTGATTGGCCCGGTAGCTTTGGGCAAGTTTTTTAAACCACTCTCATCATCAGCTTCCTCAGCGCATGGCATAGCTCACAACCAGATCTTACAGTGAGTTAGACAACTGATTTTTTCCTGATTGAGTGGCAATACATTTAAATTTGTGGATGCTATTTTTTTTTCCTATATGCAAAGTGGATCTCTTATAGAAAGCTCGCATGTCATACGTGGCCAGTGTACCGTATGCATTGTTAGTGCTGCTCATTTGTGCACAAGGAGTAACACTGCCAGTGGCACAGATTGCTGAAAAGCAGATGTAATTTATGGGCACTGCCCACAACGTAGTAAGGACTTAGCACATCGGTGTAGAGGATGTTTCTTGTTTTGCAGTGACCATTCCTCTACCTAGAGAATCCTTCTTTCCCTTAGGACTCATGATCAGCTAGTGGACACTTCTTCCCTGGAATCTGAATTTTGAATAGAGTCAACAGGACTAAAACACGATGAGATCCCTTTATTCTAATGATGATGCCCAAGGAAGTCTTTTCCAGGGTTGGACCATCACTGCGATTTCTTTCCCTTGGATTCCAGAAATATAAAACCCTCTGATTTTTTCCGAAGGCCCGTTCTCCTTTTCCCATCAATTCTAGAAAGTTCCCACTATTCTTACATTAGATTCATTTTTGTTTAAATTAATCAGTTATTTTCTTTCTCTCCCTAGCCCAAATTGTAACCAATCCATACAGCTATATTATTATCATTGTTATTATTGTTAGAAAGGAGAGTTTAACCACCAATACTATTGTTAATTAGTATTTTTGATGATGCAGGTGGTATAAACCACCCACAAATTTTCTGCCTAAATTGGAAGAAGATAATAAAATCCAAAGCAAGCCACATAAATCTCTACTCATTTTCCCATTCCCATTCACATCCACACCTGCTCTTTAGATATATCTATTGGAATAGCCTATATGATATGTACTTAAATACTAAACTCGGGCTAAAGTACACAGCAAGGAAGCATTTAGCAATGATAGACTTGGCCGCTGGTTTAACGTGTCGTCCCAATGTCAATGGCGTGATATAACGAAAGGCTCTGATTAAATATCAGTAGAGGGTGGCGCTTGCTAGGTGGGCTCCCTGCAGGGAGGACAAAGACATATATTCGAAACTGACAGGTGACTCTTAAGCACATGGACCCAGACAGCTCTCTCATAATTGATTCTAATGAGACAGTGTAAGAGGAGGAGGAAAATAAAGATAAACAGGTAACGTTTCCAAGGACCCTGTGGGGGCCTTTATGTCTCCTCTAGATCTGTTTATCCGATGATCTGCTTTGGCCGATAATTTTATTGACTACTTTTGGAGTGTAGAAAGATCACTAGTGTAAGGGAAATCTTGGCTACTTACGCTGTAATATTTAACTTGCTCAAGTTGTCTACCTCTAGAATAGGAATAAGATGATGTCTGTTACTACGAAATAAGAACGATATATGAAGATCAGGATTTTGACTCTGGTCCTAAGTCATTTATGCTATCATGGAAGACACAATTCCACAGACACCTGAATTGTATCATGTTCACTGCTGGGATGGATAGAAAGAGCTTTCTCCCTATAGGGACATAAAAGAAGGCGTAGCTAACTCAGACCTGGGAGAAATCAGAGGAGACTTCTTTAAGGAGGTGACAGCTGGCTAAATTTTAGACGGTGAGTAGGCAATAATGGAGTGAATAATAACATTGAAAATAACAACTCTGCTGACTGTCCCTAGACACCTCATGGCAGATGGAGTGGAAGGGGCCCCCTGATGAGGAAGTAGACCATCAGGCTAGCGTATAGCAGGGCTTGTGCTGTCTACCTTCACTGCCTGCAATTCTGTTCCCTCAATACCAGTTCTGTTCCCAGTCCTCTGGGCAAATGACTAATTTCACTTTGGCAAACAATGCAGGGCATGGCAAAGTCTGCAAAACTTTTAGACAAAACATTCACAACTTCAATTTATTTTCCCTTCCTAACAAAATCAATAACAATCTTATTGTACTGAATTTGGGAACAGAAACTGCACATGGACGCCTAGGAGATAATTGGCGAGATACAATCTGGTAATTCGTGAATTGTCCTGAAGCCTGAAAAACAACGTTTTGGGTCATTTCGTGTCACTGAGAACTTCACTTGAACACTTGTGACATATAACGAGACTACTATCTTTCTCTAACATGCATTTTGGCAAATAACTGAGCATACTAATGAAATACAAATTCTAATTTTGTGCTCTAACCTTTTAGAGGAAGAAAAGCCCCTATAATTAAAATATTACACAAAATGACCAAATGGACGTGGGAGTAATGTAAAATAAATCCCAGAATTTAATCAGCTTTTTAATCATCACTAGTTAAGACAATTGGTTGGAGCTGTTATTTTCAGTAGCAAGCTAAAATCATTTCACGTGATAATTTCGAGGGTTAATTGTTGCAGTTTATTCAATACAATCTTCTCCACCGGCTTTATTTTTATCTGCCAGTACACCCATACACCATGATTAGCATAAATTAAACTAAATGAATTCTGTGGGTTACTAAATTATTTTACACCCATCTTGTCACTCTCTCTCTCTCTCTTTTTATTTTTCTTCTCAAACATTTAAAGGTTAGGGATGGGTGAATGGTTTGATAGCAAATTCCAACATCCAGCTGCTCCAGCCTCAGCTCAAAAAATGAAATGCTTAAAAATGGGTGATTGATTTTCAGAAATCTTGGGTAGAAAAATACATCGTGAAAAATGTCATCACGAAAGATGTTGTATCATTATACATTGACCTTTTACAGAGGCCCACACGACTCACAGCTGGGAGGCAAGGAGCCCTACATGCAAACGTAGGTAATGCAGAATGGGACAATTTGCTCGTGCGCCTCAAATGAGCCATTTCCAGTGTTCACACTGACATATGGCGACCTTGGACGGCTGTGGTGACATTTGTTCTTCACAAAGTGAGTTTTATCTAATTTAGAAATTCCATTCTTCTAACTGTGCCTTATTGATGGTAATTCATCTTTCCCCGAGAAGCTCACCATGGGAATCTTTGACTTACATGCAACTTTGGAAAGCAAGTCTTTTCTATACAGAACAGTCAGCCCATTCCAGGGTCTATTTCTACCTCCTCAGCATCCAGGACACCAGCTTTCTCTGCCCCTAGTCCTCTTCCTTTCTCCTTCCTACTCACTACCTCATTCCTGTGGGATGGTGCTGACCTCCAACCACCTGCCACCTTCTTCCTCTGCAAATGTGCCCCCCCACTCCCCTTTCTGTCACCATTTATGGTGTATCTATCACAGACCACATTCTGGACCTGGAGTGGGGGATACGTTCTTGGGACAGGTTAGAAATTGATCCCTGCTTCACAAACCTAGAGTCAACAGAAAAGACAAATAATTACAATAAAGTGGGTAGACATTATTATGTCAGGGACAGCACAGAGACCCGCAAGAGCCAGGGGCCTTCTCCCTCCTCAAGCTTCCTGTGCTCTGTGTTACAGCCACCCTTTCCCCATGCCTGATTTTCTCCTCAATGGGAGTTTGGGGCTTTCTTTTAAAGGGACAAGTTAGGCCAAGTGCTGTGACTCATGTCTGTGATTCTAGCACTTTTGGAAGATGAGGTGGGAGGGTTGCATGAAGCCAGGAGTTTGAGGCCAGCCTGAGCAAGAACAAGATCCCATCTCTCTCTCTCTCTCTTTTTTTCCTCCAGTTTTTGGCAGGGGCTGGGTTTGAACCCACCACCTCCGGTATACCCTTTTGAGCCCTACCCTTTTGAGCCACAGGCGCTGCCCAAGACCCCATCTCTTAAAAAGAAAATAGAAAGATTACCCGGCACCATTTCTACTCTGGAGGATCCCTTCTACTTGGGAGGATCCCTTGAACCCAGAAGTTTGAGGTGGCAGTGGGCTATGATAAAACCATGTACTCTAGGCTCAGCAACAGAGAACCTGTCTCAAAGTAAATAAATAAATAAAAATAAATAAAGGGAACAGTGACAATGATAATGTGCACCCCACTCCACAAGTCAGTGGTGCTCTGCAGGCCATCTCCTCCCGCCCTAGTGTCAGTAATAACTGAGAGGCAAGAGCTGTTCAGTCTCTTCATTACTCCCAAGCAGGGCATGTTGCTTCAATGGCAGCTCATCTCTGTGTGCTGTACTCAGCATCAGGTCTGTGTGGAAGGCCCCCCATGAAATGGAAGCTGCCTGTTCTGTCTATCTCTAAATTCTCTTTACCCAGTGCCTGGCTCAGAATAGTGCCTAACACATACTTCTTAAGTTAAAAGAATAAATACACATATGTGTTCAATTAATGAGTAATCTTGAGGATAATGAGGTATTCAAATAGGATGGATGATGTTTGACTAGAAAGGGTGACCACATAAAAAAATATTCTGCAGGGTAGAATATGTAGAGAGATGTTCAAAACTATCGTGAGTCTGCCTCAAGGCCCAATGGGAAACTCAATCTCTCATTTATAAACCAATTGACCTCTCCTTTATACACCAAAAGGCCTCAAGTCTCAAACACTTGAAGTAGACGTTCATTTCCATAAGTACATGGCGCCTGCCGTGTCCAGCACTAAGTCCATACTGTAGAGCTCACAGCACAAAATGGTGCTCAGTCAGGACCCACCGACTATATTAAATAAATGAGCTGAAATAAACTTTTGACTTACAAGACGTATATTATAAGGACCCCTCAGTACAAGAGAGGCCTGCAGAAGTATTTGGTTTGATCTACGCATTGTTTTTCTAAATTTTGAATTTTTGGCCGACATAAGCATTTTTAATATATAATTATTTTACACTAGAAAGGTTCAACTACCACCTTTCTTTAAAATATTTGAAGATCTAGAAAGCATATAAGTGGGAACAATGCCTGGGGGGATGTCATCTGGAACTCTGTGGGGCTGACACTGTGAGAGGGGCATGAACTCTGCAGTTTACAGCACTCCTACCTGGCCAGTTTCAGGCATCCATGTGCCCCTGGGTGCACACCTTTGAGATAGTGGATGATACTTTGTGACCCTGATCTATACAAGTATATTAAGAAAGAGAGATTTCTATATTAAGAAAGAGAGAGCATTTGAGGTCAGGGGCTTTAAGCCTTTCTTAAATTCTTAATGATTTGTAGCTTAAATCCTTTGGCATATATAATGCCAAATTTGCTATATATAATGCACAATTTACAGCTTAAATCCTTTGAGATACACACACTCACACACATACATATATATTTTAAACAGAGTTTAAAATGGAAAGTGATAGGAAGAACAACTTTAACAAATAGTTCTGCCTTTATAAATAAAACTTGAAACACTCCCAAATCAGCTAAGTAAGCTGAACACAGCAGGGCAGGGTTAACGTGTTCTCCACATGTTCTCTGATGGCCTGTGTGGGAGAAGGGCTGGCTATGAATGCATACAGTTTGCAAAATACTAGAAGAATGCCTCGTTTGACAGTAAAATCAACTGACAGTTTCACAGAGTGAAGTCGTTGCATTCTGATTCTGGCATCTGACAGTCAAATCATTCTTCCCGCCTTAGTCTCGGTAATAACGTGCTGATGTGAAAATTACTGAGAGTTTGTGGAATATCTGGGCTTCCTGGGGAATCTGGAGTTATTTATCTGTGGGCAGGGCCCCAGAAGGTGGAAGAAAAGATAAGTAATAGCTATTGAGATGGAATAAAATAGACTCCAAAAGTGGAAAGCAACCTAAGGAAGCCACCCACTAGTGATCAACAGGAAGGTTTTATTTAAGAAAAGAAGAAAACTCTGTCTCCAAGGATATGAGTTTGATTTGCATAGGGGCATGAGACTCAGCGACCTATCCCAAAACAATATTCAGATGGAGATTTATCATTATGCCAAGAGTCATGCTGGTTTAATTTTTCTACTCTTCTCATTTCTAGTCCGCTGTTTATTGGCTTGGAACCGTCCCCCAATAATATGTTGAGTCAGTAGGGAAAGATGCAAAGTGAAGGGTGAGGAGTGATGGGTTCAGAAACGCGCCAAAAGGCTCCGCCCTTATTGTCTATGGCTAAGAACAATTTTATCACAATCACCAACAGATCCGGATCCCACAAATCTCATGAAGTGAGTTCTTCGCTCACAAAGGTTCCTTTCACATTTAGATTCATGATCCATTTTGAGTTGATTTTCTTCCATCTTTATTAGAACCAGGGTATTATTTTGCTTGGGATGACATTAGAAAGTAGTAATTGCATGCTTATGTGTTTCTTCAGCAAGAATTTTATTCATGCAAGAAATGAACAGGTGAGCAGTACACAGCAGCTCACCTCAGGTAGTTGGATGTGAAAAAGCTTGTTCAGCTGGCCTCACCTTCCCTGACTGGGCACACCCCTGCTGGGGACAATGGCTGGTAATGATTCCCCGGAGGCCTTCTTGGTACTTCCAGCCCCTTGCCCCCATGCCAGCTCTCTGTAGCTTCGGGCAAGCTTCCTCACCCACCTGAGCAGAAAATGTGAACACCAGAGTAGAAGGATTCCAACGTCTCATCAAACTTAAAAGTTCTTCTCTTCTACTGTAGTCTACAAAACAGCCTAGCCTATTAACTGAGAATTCTACCAGATGCTGTTAAGGAGGCAAAAAATAAAAATATAAAGCATGATTCCTCACCTTATAGTCAGAACAGGACATCGATTTCCTCTGCTGTAACATGTTATCACAACCGGATGACTTAAAACGAAGAAATTTATTCTCTCACAGTTGTGCAGAGAGTTGTACTTTCTTTCAGAAGCTCTAAGAGTCTGTCCTGTCTCCTAGCTTCTGGCTGCTGGTAATCCATGGGATTTCCAGGTTTATATATCTATCAGCCCAACCATTACCTGTGTCTTCACATGGCTTTCCCATGGCCTCCCCCTGCATCTCTAGACTCCTTCTTCTTTCTCTTATAGGGACACTGCCAGGGTCCCCTCCCCTGGGGAAGGGCCCGTAAATACCAGTGGATCTGGTGGTGGTCAACTAAAGGAATGTAAAGTTAGAAACGACGAGAGACAGAGAGACGAGATACACAGAATAGAATTTTCAAAGGTGGGAGCACAGGGGACCACCGCCCATTTGTGGGGTTCCAGCAGAAGCCCCAAGTGTTTGTTCTACTCGGCTTTTATTGAAGGCTATTTGCTCATAAACCTAGAGGGTAAGCTGAGGAAGGGAAGAAAGCTGTCAGCAGTTTCTCTGAGCAAGCATGTCAGTTCCTATTGTTTCTATAATCACTAACTTTAAGGAGGGTCTGAGCAGTCTTGGAAATCCAGAACCTGAGCCTTGTGTGTGGGCGCCCTCCTGTTTGTAGTCACACACACAGGTTCCCAGAGGGGTGTTAATCCTCACTAGTTCACTGCAAGTAAAACATCACTGGAGTCAATCTCTGAAAAATTGGTGGGAAAGAGGAATTTTCCTTTCATTGCCACCCCAGAGGCATCTTCCTCTGTGATAAAGGGATATAAGTCCTCCTACTCTTATTTCAGGGCTTGAGCTATTCCCTTGATCTCTGCCCTGGCCAAATACAAATTTCCACAATCAGTATTTGCTTTGGCTGTTGACCGGGCAAGGGATGGCCTAGTTATTGTTTCTTGCTAGGCCTTGCAACACAGCATCTTCGCCAGCCATTATTTCTTTAGTGTGTCACAGACCCAGCAAGGGTGATTTCAAGCTATATCCCCTGCAGGCCAGGCTTCCAGGAAACCGCTCAGATAAGAAATTAACAGCAGCTGATTTAAATTAGCTGACTTTTCTTTGTTCCATCTTGCTCAGCCTATTATTTTATTTTCCCCCTTTTTGGGGGGGTGTTTTCCCTTGCCAAGAATGGGGCCTTCAGTACTCATTCTGCCTGCAGACACTATACATTGGATTTTATGAAATCCAGGATGATCTCACCTTGAGATCTTTAACTTAACTATTATACATCTGCAAAGAACCTGTTTCCAAATCAGATGATAGGGATTAGGACATGGGCTTATCTTTAGGGGGGAAATAACCAACTTGATAACTAATAGGTAACTGTGAGTGCTCATGTGTGACCAGCTTGTTTCTAAGTGCTTAGTGTGTGTACTCACATTTAATCCACTCAATAACCCTGTATGGTAAAAGTGTGAATTGTACACATTTTAGCAATGAGGAGGCTGAGAAGTTGACTAACTGGCCCACATTTCCTAGCTATCAAGGAAGGAGGCTGTATGTCTCTAGGGCACACATTCAAACAAGGACTCCACACTACTCTCCAGACAGATATAACCAAAGAAAGCACCAATGTTATGCAGGTTATAGGTATGTTCAGATTTCATTAATTCATTCACTCATTACCAAACAACACAATAGGTGTTAAACACATATTTGTTAAATGAACAAATACCCGAAGTGCTTCAGGTTCTGTACTAGTGACTGGGGTACATCTGTCAACAGATTCTAAAAGACCTTGGACAAAATCAGCAAAGCTTAATTTGAGTTTTGATGTGAGCTGTGACTCCACAGCACTCTACCGAGGGTGACAAAGTAAGACTCTGTCTCTAAAAATAAATAAATAAATAAATAAATATAGCAATAAGGATGAAATTCAAAACACTAAGACTCAGAGATATGAGAGTAGATTGATGGTTATTCTTTTATCCATTAATAAAACAACATCAGAAACAAAAATAAACAAAAAACCATGATGTGATTTTCACATATTACCATATGGGTAGCAGCTATCTGCTTGTGAAGTATCTGTCTTTTATTTGTACTTTCTATCTCTCTCTGTCTTTCTCACATTAGAAGAATCTCCTTACCTTTATTTATTTTTTTTTTGGTGGGTGGGGCAGTCATTAATCTTTAACCTACAGAGAAGAGTCTGCCATAGGAACATGTGTGCGTGGAACTTGAGGGGGAGGTGGTACTTCTATTGACCTTTTTTATAACCTCTTCGGAGCAGACTGAGTGGCAGGTATGATAACCAGTCATAACTTCCTTAGTTCATTTAAGGCAGAATTTATGGCTGGCTCCCTCTTGTTCTTTAGTAGTAGCAAGTAACAGCAAATTGACATAATTTTTGAACACAGATTTTTCCCAGAAATTTTGTAGGCAAAACAGGTTCTGTTTACCAGGGTACTGCAAAGTTTATCCTTTTGAGAAAGGTTCACACAGATCATGGTGTGACTTCCTTTAGAGTGATAGTTAATAATCACCAAAAATTGTTTTTATCTTATTTCCTAAAAGAAAGGAATAATAAACACATTTGATTAAGCCTCCAAAGAAGAATATGGTTCAAGGTTTTCTGCAACAATGACCTGTGAAGGTTCCTACAGGCAGGAGTGGTCAGCACAGACTTCTCAGCTACAAGGGAGTAGGCCTTGAGCAACCCCAAGGATGGTGCCTTCAAAGAGCTGGAGCTGAGGGATGTGGAAATTATACAGAGCAAAGATGGAACTAAAAGCCCACATGTATGGAACAATAAATAGAAAATTTAGGATGAAGTAGAGGGTTTGTTTAGGACACACATATTTTAAGCCTGGAGAAGGAGGTGTGTAGAAGGCTCTGAATGTCAGGCAATAGCATAGGAGCTATTTATGAAATGAGGGATTTGTGATATCAGAAGTAGTGGTGTTTCAATATATAAAGCCTCAGGGAATAAAATAAACTTCTATCGTCAATGATCAGAACTTAATAAATCTAGAATTGGGGAGTTAGCATTTGAATTTTTTTTCAAATGAAATCTTATACGGAACCCCAAATTGTAAAATATGAAAAACTGGTTTGAAGATAAAATAAGACCTCCTTGGCCTCTTCTTAAAGGATCTCCCTCCATCCCATCTCGTCTTAGAACATGGACTGAATCCTCCCACTCTCACCCCATGAAACAGAGCTTTACAAGCTTTGATAGTTGTGTCATTATATTATGCACAATAATTTAGTATAGCTATGGGTAAATATTTATACTAAATTTTAATAGTCATGTGTTTATTTTAATGTGTGTTATTCTATTAAAAAGATTTCATGGACATGGTGGTTTAAAATGAAGCTAAACATAAAAAGGGATTTAACTTAAATCTAATTTGAAGAAGAGTTAATAAGTAATGGTGCAGATAAAGTTTTTAAAGGACATTTATAGATGTTTCTCAATTACTCCAAGTAATTCATGGTTAGATTAGCACAGAAAAAGGGAAACCCAAAGATAACATCAATCTGTAGTTTGTAATTTTAGTTTCTTCACTTTTGACCAAAGCTGATGGCAAGTAATAACCATAATGGAGGTTACCACAAAGACTAGATCTGCTTCACTCTTTTCCTATTTCTTTTCTACTGGAACTAGAAACAAATGACCAGAAGATGACTCCACAGAAGAAACACTAGCTCTAGTGATTCTTCAAGCCAGAAAAAGCAGGCCTGGTTAATTGCATATTAGTTGGAGAAAACTGGATTGTTACCTTGAATGCAAAGCATATTCTCCCCGCCTCCATCGCACCCCCTCCTGCACATTAGATTCATGCCAGAGAAGTTGTGGGTAATGAAACTAGCTGCTATTGAGTCATTATTCATTGACTTGCTTACACTGGCTGGGAATTTTTCCCAGGGGAAGAAAAATGATCCCAAACTATGGGTAAAACTCATACTTCAAGGATCTTAATAATCAAATCAAAAAAATCTTTCGTATATCTCAAAGTATTAGCATTCAGCTCCCCCACAGACCAGCAAATGAACAGCGAATCCATGCGATTGTTTTGCATTCATTCACGATTATGTTTCATTATAACCAAATCTCTTATTTGATAAACACTCCCCTTAGCCAAATGGATTAGGTTTCTTGGTATTTTGCCCAAATTATCACGTCAGTGACTTCTTACACACACTTGTGCCTGTTAAGTATTTCTAAAAATGATAATGGGGGCCTCCCAGGCTCAAATCTCCTTAAATATATCATTTTTCCCCCAAATATGGCTGCCAAGGTTAACTAAATATCAGGTTTCTTTGCTTTAGGCAGAAATTTTAGAAACTCACTGTGATAACAATACTTATCCTGTAATCAGAGGCTCTATCTTTCAATAGCAAACAACAGAAAACGAGTTAATTTTTATGTAACAAATACTGCTTGGAAGACAAAAATCTTTTAAAATGTGGTAACCATGGGGAAATTAATAAAAGATACCCTATGTAAGTTAAAAATGCAAATAAAAGTGAGTCTTTTGGGTGGGGGGTGAAGTATGGACACTGCTATGTATTTATTGACACAGCAAAGAATGATTTGTCCAGCTTCTACAGAGCGCTGGGCATTTTACTAGATCCTTGGGAAGTAAGAGTTGAATTTTGGCCTCAGGGAATTGCCAACCTAGATGTAAAAAAATTACAATGTATAATTGCACAGGTAGCATGTAAGTTATAGATCTGTAGGTATGCACATGCATGTACTCTTCCATTGAACAGACAGACTCTAATAAAATATACGCGTGTACTCTTCTCATTGAATAGACAGACTCTAATGAAATGAGAGGAAAGAATGAAAATGACTTAAAAGAATTTTTCAAGATGAGACTGTGTTTGAGTTCTTAATGGCTTTAAATCAATGGCATTCTGACAACTTTTACTCTTGCTGCTGTCTTTAGACATAAGCCACATGGCAAAAATAAGAGCTGCAAATTGAGGCAGCCAATCTATGTACGTGCAGTCATTGACCTGAAGATGGTCCTGTCATTTCTCAAAGTACATACTGAAGATCATCACCCCCTGAGATATTTCTCCAAAAATCAGGGGAAGAAGGGCATGCTCAACAATTCAGGAATCATTGAGTACTTTCTCTCTACCATGGCGATTCATGACAAACCATCAGATATAAAAGTGGTTTGAAATATTGCATCAAATAATCTAGTTTAGTTTATGGAAACCAGTCTTCCCCAAACTTACTTGATCATGAATGGCATTTTTATCTATTGACATCTCTTGGAACTAGTACTGCCCAAAATGTTCTTGTGAACATCTGTAGCAATAGGTAATGAACATATTTCTATTGCCCTTAAAAGACTATCGGTAGACCACTTGTCCTATTGAACCCAGAGACACTTTACAGGGATTAAACTTCCTTGCCCTGTTGTACACATTTCCAGAATCAAATGTTTATATATTTAAGCAAGTTTTGCAAAATGAAATTCAAAATAAATAGGTACTTAAGAAGGAATGGCCTGAACCAAATGCAAAAAAAAAAAAAAGAAAGAAATTATTTTACATACAGTAGATAATCTATCGTTAAAGAACCTTTAGAATTTGCTTGGTTTTCCATATTTCTTTCTTCTTGGCATAAACGTGATTCAAATATTTGAATCTATTCTCACACAATCTCTTTGTCAGCTTCACGTTGCAGATCACTCCTCCGGGAAAGGCTAAAATAACTCAGCAGAAAACATGACCAGTCGAAGGCAGTCATATTCTTCAGCTATAATGAAAGTATCTACAGAGAGCCATGGGGAGCTCATTAGCTTGATGGAATATATTCAGAAGATCAATGAAGTAAGTCAGAATAGTTTCATTTCCATTATGTCAGTTCCATGAGAATGGCCATCCCTTTGACCCTCATTGTTCTTTGACAAGGCTGTCAGTAGCATCAAAAGCACTTACAATACTCATGCTCTATTGTTCCTCCCCCTGATCCTGTCAAAGATGTTAGAGTGTCCTAGAACCCCACATTTCTCATTCTTGGCCCATGGAGGTTTTAGTGAAAATTTCTCCACTAAACTCATTATATTTGTATTTATAATTATTAATGTTACACAGAGTAACACTTTCTATAGCTCTTAAATGAGATAATACTGGTAATTCATTTATATCAGTGTCTGACCCCCTGAGTTGACTCTTATACTGTAACTACGTATTATCATATATTAATATTATAGTATGTAATTTGCCATTAATTTAAAATTCAACCTCTGCTTCACTCCTCACAACAACACCATTGGGTAGATATTATTGTTCTCATTTTCTAGATGAGGAAATTGAAATCCAATCACACTAAATAACATGAAGCAAAAACCAACCAGATACAGGTCCTGGAGATTATTTTAAGCACAACCAAATGCCAGTTTAAACATCTATCTTCTTGCAATTTAGTAAACTTCAACTTTTGTAATCCTTCTTTAACAAATGAGGAAAATGAAACCCAGAGGTGTTCAATAGCTCATTCACAGTTATATGGAGTCCATGGTGGACCCTGGTATGATATGTTCTTTGGCTGGATTCTGGTATGATATGTTCTTTGGCTGGATTCTAATCTCCAGTAATCCAAGAGATGGAAAATTCTTCATATGTCAAGGAATGCCCGGCCCAAGTTCAAGTCACTTGACCAGAAATTTAGAAAATTCAACATTGGATACTAGCTGAAGTTGAACCCCCAAAGTCCCTTATTCCAAAACTATGACCTCTGGCAATTTACACATTTAGTCTCCATCATATTTTTAAACTGCTCATAAAAATTTCCCCATGTGTCTATGTGTCTGTTTGAACTTTTTGCAAAATTAGAAATAAATCAATGGACCTAATCTTTTACTTTATGGACTGTCACAAAGGTGACTAGAAAGATCTATAAACAGGCATACAATAAATACAAATTAAGTCAGAGTCAGTTTAAATTATCTACATTGATAACTGGAGAAAATGGACAGATAATCCAGAATAGAAAATAAGGGGCAGATTTTATTCAAATTCTGTACCCAGCGTTCTCCATGATCAGGAGTTAATTATTAGCTGAAAAAAAAAAAACTTACTTCCTATATAGAATCCTGGTATTAACCTTTCTTTCTTAAATCTCCGTGTAAATTTATTAAAGTTCTTAATTAAATGGAATAAATAAGAATTAACATCAATTTTTAAAAAAAATTTCTCCTAGACTTTCTAAAGTTAAGACCATCTAACTGAAAACAGAGATAGAAAAGGACAAAATTAATGCACTCAGATGCTCCTATAGAGCATGAATTAGCAAACTAAAATTGTGAAACTAATTACTTAGTTAACAGATGAAAAGAACTTCAAGGAAGCTCACACTAAGCCCAGGGTGGAAAGCTCCTTATCTCATTCTGGCTCTGAAACTACCCAGTTGCTCTATCAGTGGTGGTGTGCCAAAGGCCAGTTAGGTTCTAAACAGTCTAAAGCCAAGAGATCAAAAGGACAGTGGTGTTTGTGGGAGCTCCCAAGAGTATTGGGGAGCTAGAGATGAGGTCTGCATCAGCCACATTCATTTCCTAGACCACAGCCTATGATTCAGTAAAGTGAGAAAAAGTTTCAAATTCATTTTTGTTTTGTTCAAATAAGATAATTAAAATACATAAACTAGTGTAAGATAGGATGAACTGCTGCATCCAGAAGAGACTGGTGGACTAGAAAATAAAAGATTTGGAGTCTAAATGCAAACTTGTCCCTAATTACCTATGAGATAGTAGGCAAATTATGCAACTACCCTGGCTCTTAATTACTTTAGTAGCAGCTACTACTCAATGAAAGCTTTCTTCCATGTGCCTTGGTTAATTTTCTAAAAGTACTTTTGCATTTTAATTCATAAAATCCTCCCAACAACCTTGTGAACTATTATTATTTTTTTCTTTTTTTTTATTGAACGGTAACTATGTACATTAATGCACTTGTGAACTATTATTAATAGCCCCACTTTACAGATAACAGAAGTGAGGAATAGAAATTAACTTGCCCACGGCAGGGTCATCTAGTGGGATCAAGTAAGCTTCCTCCCACTCTTTACCACTATGCTGTGTTGCCTCTTAGCTGGAAAATGTGAGAGATGCACTATCACAATTTTCTTTAGCTACTGTACTCTGTGATATCTACAATATAGCAAAATGCCTAATAATGAGAAAATTTTAAATGGCTAGCTAGTCTTAGAAGGAAATTCCATTTGAAGAAAAAGTTGTCATTCAAGATGCAGATCAAAAGTTATCTCTTCCATGCTCTAGGCATGTGCCAGCCAGCATGTCCTAAGTATGGCCTAAATTCTAGTTTGAGTACACTGTTTACTTTGGTTTTCTTACCTACTTGACTGCCAGCCTTCTAGGTCAAGGCCATGACTTGTTCATCTCTGAGTGCCCCTAGAAGCTGGACCATGATAGGTGTTCAATAAATACTGTATTTGTTTATAAGTACAGATGGTCCCCTGATTTTTCACTTTATACTAATGTAGACGTGATAACGATTTAGTTCACACTTCCATTTTCAATGGGGCTACATCCAGAAAAACCCATCATAACTCAAAAGTCCATTTTTACTTGTAATATAGTCAATTTATAATGAGTTTATTTGGATTTAATCCTATTATAAATCATGGGACATCCATCTTTCATTTAATAGCTACACAGGGGATAAGACACTTGCTGATTATAACACAATTTGGGGGAAAATGTTTAAGAATAAGATATCAGGATAATCTAGCCCTAGTTTTACTCTGTTTTCTGTTGCTATAACAGAACAGCACAGACTGAATAATTTACGAAGAAAAGAAATTTATGTGGCTTGTCATTCTGGTGGTTGGGAAGTCCAAGAGCATGGCACCAGAATCCAGTGTGGATCATCCCATGGTGGAAGGTGGACAGGCAAGAATTACGAGAGAACACGTATGAGAAAGCTGCTTTGATAATAGAACCACTGCCAGGATACACAATAACTAACTCAACCCCAGGATAACAGCATCTGTCCATTCATGAGGGGGAGGCCTATGACCTAATCACCTCTCAAAGGTCTCACCCTGTCAACACAGCTGCATTGGGGGTTGATAAAAGTTTCCAATACATTAACTTTGGGGGACATTTCAAACCCCATAACAACTCCTTTCCCTGTCACCTGTGAACTCACCTCATCCTACTCCCCCCAAACTGTCTTCTGCCACCGTCCCCTGAAGCCTCATGGGCCTTCTTTCTGCTTCTCATCATGCCAAGCAGGCCCTACCCTCAGGACCTTGCATCTTCTGTTCTCTTGCCTGAAATGCCCTTCACTCTGATCATTTTCACACTTTCTTTAGGTCTCTTCTGAAATGTCCATAAGTGGGATGGAGCCCCACACCCACACCCCCAGCTCCACTTGGCCATGTAGGAAGACAAAGGTATTTGAGTGCAGCCCATTTTTCCTCCATTTGAAGGACAGTGCCGTTAAGTAAGAATTTTCTATTCATCTAGAACAATACATGCCACATTGTAGACAATCAAAAACTGTATTGGTAAGTGAGAAAGTAAACAAAAACCTTACATCATACAATTCTTTAAAATGTGTTTTAAAGGGTTTATTATGATAGCAATATGTTTAAATGTGACATGTTAACTTAATAACCCAAAGTCCGTCTGTGGTCAGCCTTCTGTCCTATGGCTCGTTACATTTGTGAAAAAACTACCAATAGAACGTGAAGCTCAGTTCTTTGCTGAGACATTTGGTATACACCTCCCAACACCAAGAGGCAGTGTGGTAATATGGGTACATCGGACACACGGGGGTTTGTGGGCACCTGGGAGAGGGAAAACCACCTTAGTGGCAGCAACTAGGTAGTTGTGCTAATGAGCCTTTGTCCCCTCTGCACTCATCAAAGTCACATACCCCACCTTGCTCGCCTGTGCTCCTGGTGCTGGGGCCTGGCAGGTGGAAAAAGTGATTTATATGTCTGCAGGATGAACAGAGGAAGCACTTAAAGATTTCTCCCCAGCCCCATTTCAGATTAGTCTTAACTGGGCCTAGCAAATCTGTAGTGTCAAGTTCAGATCTACTGTGCTACACTCCTCCTAGAACCGTCTATAACTCCTGGGCCACGTCAACACTTTCCACATTCCATGGATTCACAAACCCAAATTATGAGGGGGAGGGACTGTGTCCAAATCTGAGTCCATACCTTGTGTAGACTTTGACATTTATGGAGACTCAACAAATGTTAAATAAATTTGTAACTTAAGAATTCATAAAACAGCTTTCCTAAGAAGAGGGTGAGCACTTGGGAGGTACCCCCCAGTACATATATAGATTATTCTGATCACTTTAGTAACTGACAGGTATCATAAATCTTACTTTAGAGGCATGGGAAGGAGTCAGAGATATAAAATTCTTGGAGGTGCTGATACCACATGTCATCCCATGAAGTAGGAAAAGTCAAATCTGTTTACTCTGCCTCAGAACCAGAAACTCAAATTTTAATAAGGATTTGTCCTATTTTCTCTTTTGCAACTTCTTGTCCACATATAGGAGATGCAAAATGGCTCCCGTGGGTAATTATGTGAAGATTAGCTCTACCTATTTACTGCTGTGCACTTGACTTATTAGCCAGGCGAAGCCATTAGTGTAGGAAAATAAATATCTATCTACCTCTATTTATGTACACACACACACACACATATACATACACATACAGAGAGGAGAGAGAGAGACTAGAGTTACAAATGGATAATGGCCAAATCACACATAAAAGTAGAACTCTGACCCACAACCTACAGCAACTTGTCGGGGAAACCAATAAACAAACCAGGAAGGCAACTTGCTGTGAATCAGACTTGAAGGAAGCCAGGTCACTTTCTCTCCCGACAATCCCGGAAGTTAAACAAGAACTTCCGGAACAACCAGCCCTTAATTGATAACAAACAGCCTCCCTAATCTTTGTCCCCACTTCCTACTTAGAACCAACCAGAAAATGCCAAAGACACACTCTTAACCAATCCGTTGCATGCCTGCTCCTAGCGGGCGGACTGGCAAAGTGCCCATCTGCATTCTAGGCAGGTGCACCTGAAACCTTCCTTTTGTTCTGCAATGAACCTTTCCTATTCCTCTGCCTGTCTCTGAGTCTCTGCCATAAAGTTAGTGACGGTGGCTGACTCCTCTGCTACAGCACACTCTGAACGCATCTGTCTTTTGTTTCTTCTCATATGTTTGGTCTTCGCTCATTTCCTATGTGTGTATATACACACATACATGTATAGGCATGCTATGGGTTTCAAAATCTCTATCTGTATACGTAGCTACCTATATACGCGCAGATATACGTATATAATTTTTGTGTGTATGTAGCTCTTAGATAAACACTGAATTGTTGAATATTTAAAAAATGTATTCTCCTGGTAATTTTTTGACATTAAAATTAATTTTAACACAACTATCTTAAACCAGAAAACAAATAATAATTTTCTAATATGCCCTCAAAAAGTACCTATTAAGTTAAACCTATTCACTCAGTTAACACCTAAAAGCATTTCACATGCTACCAGCCGTGTATGTAGCTTGGTTAGGCAAATTCCGAGGTTTGAATCCAAAACCTGTGTGTGAATTCAGCGTCCCCCTTACCTACTGTGTGGGCAAGGATAGATCATCAACACCCTCTGCACCTTGGGTTCCTACCTGAAGAAACTAATGATAAATCCAGACTTACAGGGTTATGGGGAAGATGAAATTCAATGGGACTTATACATGCAGCAGGCTCAGGGAGGTGCTTGATAAATGTATTTATATTTTAATACGTACAAAAGAGCAGGAGGCAAGAAGTATGAAGATAAAACTGTAGCACCAGGATCAGGTCTCCTGGATTTGTTCAAATCCAAAAGCATGGAAGGAATCCATCACTGGCCAAGCATGCAGCAGCCAGAAAATGTCCATCTACGTTAAGTAAAGTGCTGACAATAAAAAGCTGTTAAGCCACCTTAGCTGAATTACAAGGTATCATTCACCAGGAAGGATTTAAAGGGGAGGGGAGACCAGCCTGCAGCCATTTACCACCAAACAGAATCGTTAATGACAACATGTGTGTTCTATGGCTGTTTAGGGGGGTCTTTGAACGCTGGTCAGAATTAAAGCTGAGAAAGAGAAAAATACTCAGCAGATGACACAACAGTCCCCAATCTATTTTCACACATTTTCTAGAAAGGACTGGGTCTCTTTCAAAAGCTTTAAATAGACCCTAACAGTAAGAAATCTGGAACGCAGAAATTACATATGTGCGTTGTAAGTGTGTGTGTGTAATTATTTTTTTTTTTAACAATGTTCTCACTGACATGGGCCAGGACGCTTTAGAGAGATGGCATAATTAAGGTGGCTTGATGGTTATTTTTATAAATAGCGGCACAGATTAGTAAATCAATGAAATGCACTTAAAAGATGAGTGAAGCAAGTTAGTTTCTTTAGAAGCCGAACTAGTAAGTCCAGTAGATGCTGCCAGAGGCAGAGATTCCTGATTCACTCCCCCCTCAAAGAGGATGCACAATACCAGGCCATGGGAATGGAATGGAAAGGTTTGTGCTGTCAGGATGATCCCCAGGGGATGAATGAGAGCAAGGCTCTATTCTGTATAAAGACAGAAAGCAGCTAGGCCGTTAGGGGTGGTATAAAGCAAGACCAGAGGTTGTCACTGTCCGTGAAGCCCAAGTTCAAGTCCAGGTTCATGTCACACCCACTACTAAGAACTGGGACAATTAGGACATAGGAAATGCAGTTGAGATTTGTCCCTGAACCCCCTTTCCGAGACATCCCTCACCTGATTTTTTCCTTCCTCTCTCCCGAATTATTCCTTAAGCACAAGACACAACATTTTGCTTTTAAAGAGGGACACTTTCTAGCCGCTTCCAATATATTTGCTTTGCCCTATCAATAACTAGTGTCTATTTTCTTATCTCGTCCTCACAATAATTTTTCATCAGCATCCCACTCTTTCTCTCCTTAGCATTAAATTCTCTTATTTCCAAAGTTTGGTTACAGCTTCATTTTTTGGTTTGATGTCTTAAAGCAGAGCCAGGTCCTACTCAGGTATTGGAAGGATAGATAATATTAGAATGTTAGTGTGGGAAGGACAGTTGCTGGTAGCCTAGGCTGAGTTTTGCAGATCAATAAACTGAAGCTCAGCAAAGTTTATATTCTAATCATTCTCAAGGCCATAGGAACAGCCACTGACAGACCCCACCAAGGTCCTCTGACATGCCGAGTCACTGTATTCTGCCAGAGAGCTGAGCAAAGATTGGTCCCCCTGGGGACCAAGTGCCTGTGGACATTTGAAAGCTGCACTTGTCCCTTGATTCTGTTCATAAGAATGAGACTGCTTAATGAAAGAATTAGGAGACTGGACAGAATGGGGCATGGAGGGGAGGGAAGACAGCATGGTTTAAGATGGGAGAAGAAGGGACAAAGAATAAAAACTGTTTGAATGGAAAAGCAATAGAAAACCTAGGGACTGTGACAAGGCAAACTCTCCATGTGCCCAGAAGACCTATTGAATACGGTGCCAGCCCTCAGGGGCAGCACAAAGTCCGCTTACCCAGAAACTGTGCATTTCAGCACATCAGAGGAGGGAGGGGGAGATAGAAAGAGAGAGACTAGATGGATAAATAGAATACTGAACGGTGTAGCACGTTATCACTTGTCAGGTAAAGCCTGCATGTTAACTCCAAATATTTTCAAATCCTCCAAAACTAACACAGCAAAGAGGAATAAACTACAAACACTTTTGCTTAGGTAAACATCTTCATTACAGAAACAGGCACTAATCATATTTACAATTTAAGTTTCATGATCATATGGTGCAATAAACAATGCATCCTTTTTTTTTTTTTATATTGACGTAATTTCCTGCTGAATTGCAACTTGGAAATATCCTGGCATGTCAGGCTCTGTGGATGACCTGGAGCATCCTCTTTCTGAGGGCAGGATCACATCATCTGCGTCTTTGTATCCCTCCCAGCCTTGGCTTTGTGTGAGATGAGGGTCCAGTTAAGTATTTGTAAATGTCTAAAGACAAGAAAGTAATCATGCCATTAAAAATTAAAAAGGAGAAATAAAAGAGGTCTCCACTGAGTTTCCATGGGACTTTGTGCTCTGGCAGCTTGCAAATAAAGTGCTAAACCCATTAAGAAATTAAGGCCACATTTAAAAATCAAATGAGATCCTTTTTTGATTGGAAGGGCTTGTGTATAGACCTATGCTCAGTTAACGCATGAAAGATGGCCCACGTCATTATTAGCCAGATCCCGAAAACACAGATGACAAGCTCCTGAATTACACAGAAAAGATACATCTCTGCCTTGCAGAAAACTAGAGTGTTTCCTTTCTTAAAGCTGTATTTCAGATTATTTCTGATTTCAAAGCAAACTTCATCATCTTTCAGGTTAAAAACAAAACAAACAACCCCCCCCCCCAGCCCTTTCTGCTCATGTTGTGAATGAAACTTGTCATATTAAAAGTGGCTTTGTAAGTTCAACCTTTACTTATCTTATTTTTTTAATAATAAAACTACACTATTTAAGAGTAACACACACTTGGTTACGGAGGACTGACCATGGTAACAGCTGGGCCACGTGAAATTCAGTTGGAAATTCACACAGAAAACCTAGATTTTCTCTTTGAATGGCAAGTGAAAAGAAAAAATAAACACACTACACACAGCTCAGCCAGAGAGCAGGAGAGGGAGGAGGGGAATTAACGAATCTTTGAAAAATAAAGCTGCATAATCTGCTATATTTCAGGCCGCTTTTATCCTGCAAATCCCTCATCTTTGTTTAAGCTACAAACGGTCTCTATAAAAATCAGTCCACTTGCCTCCTCCTATTATACACCTCCCTGCACAAATCAAATGAAGCTTTGGCTGAAAAGCTGATAAAAATATACATATATGTATACGTGTGTGTGTGTGTGTGTGTGTGTGTGTATGCCACCACCTGACACATGAGCAAGCTGATATATTTAAAAGTAGTTATCATTTCTGTTCCTTTGCTTTGTCCCCAGGGAACAGATCATCTGTCTAAGGGGCACACAAAACTCTGGCACTGAGCACAGGTCACCCTTGCCTTTTTTTTTTATTATTATTAAATCATAGCTGTGTACATTAATGCAATCATGGGGTACAGTGTGGTGTTTGCATATACAATTTGAAATATTTTCAAACTGGTTAAAATAACCTTCATGTCATTTTCTTGGTTATTGTGTTAAGACATTTATATTCTACTTTTAGAAAGATTCACTTGTACCCTTGTAAGATAAACCATAGAGGTGATCCCTCCAATCACCCTCCCTCCACCCATTCACTCCCCTCCCCTTCTCTCCCTGTCCCTCCCCACTGATATTCTTAGGCTATAATTAGGTTATAGCTTGATGAGGAATTTGGTAAAGTAACCACCACATAAAGTGTTTCATCATTAGCATTGATTTTTAACACCTTGGGAGTGAACCACAGCCGTGTAGTGTAACTGTTTAATATCAGGTCATAGTCAAGACCATCCCTTAATATTTGCCCTCACAATACAGTCTTTCCTGGGAAACACGTTTTTCTCATGTTGAACCAGTATAGGCTCTGCATTCATGCCCAGCACCTTGGGTCTATTCTGTCTTGTTCTGTTTTCATTTACACTGTTGGTAAGGAATTTTAGGCGCTAGCCAGTAATGTCAGAAAGAAGCACATCCTTCTGCACCCTTTGTCCTGGCTTTTCTCCTGACTGGTGGCAAAACAAGGGGATCCCAGAACCCTCTCTTTTGTAGTGGGGTTTGGCAGCCTGCCAACTTAAATCGGAGCGTCCCCTCTAAACAGCCCTGTAACAACAGAAATATTGCTTCACAGTTGTTATCAGGGTTACGAGTGTATATTGTCTAATCTTAGACTAATGCCTATTTCACCTGTGACATGGTAAATTCCACAAGGTCAGAGATTGCTACCAATCTCTGAATCCTCCATACCCAGTCGAATGAGTGAGTCAGGCATGATAAAGATTCAAAAAAATGTATCACTTACCTCATTTTAGATTTTTAAAAATAATATCATTTGAAAAAGAATACTAATATTAGCTAAAATTTACAGAGTAGGTACTATAAAACAAGCTCTTCACATACATTAGCCCATTTATTCCTTCCCCAAACTCTGTAAAGTGGCTGCTAGTATGTCCGTCCTATTTGGAAGAGATGGATGGGAAAGCTTATGGAGCCTAAGTTATTTGCTCAATTATGAAACCACACGATAGAATCAGGGTTTAACCTTCTATGGGTTGAGGTCAGATCATGAGGGCTGACCCAATAGTCTCATCTTCTCACATAGCTGCTTCCTCCCCTGGGCCAAGACCTTTAGGATAAGACCCTCACATCTCATTCATAGTTGTAATGCCAGGTGCCATTGATAAGGCTGGTTCTGAGACATTCTGCCTAATATGACCATACATACCCACAACAACCCTGTTCTGATAAATATTATGGTTGTTATCCTCCTTGATGGTCAAGAACACTGCTACTTAGGGTTCAAGTGACTTCCCCCAGGCCCTATGGAAAGGAAGAAATAGCATTAGGACAAGTGCTCCCAGTGCTTCCTCAAGGGGGTTGGAATTGGAGAGAGGGAAGGGAAGCAGGGAGAAAGCAAATGAAGGAACTGTGCTGGACCACCAGAAATAATAGCAAACAGGGTGAGGATATGCACAGGAGAAGGAAGAGGGACATAAAGGAAATGGTATCCTGGCTGCACAGGTGAGATTCAGGAAGACATGAGTCAGAACTAGAGTGAAAAGGAAAAAAACAGGTTAGAATGAATTCAAATGGGCTGGAATGGAATTTAAAATACATGGCCAGCTTCCCACTTGGCACAGACCTATTCTGGCATATGGATTTATTTGTTGCTATGGAATGAACTTCATCCCCCCAATTCATATGTTGAAGTCCTAACATCCAATGAGATGGTATTTGGAGATGGGCCTTTGAGATATTTGAAGAAGTCATGTGGGTGGGGCCCTTGTGGTGGGATTAGTGCCCTTATGGGAGGTACCGCATAGAGCATGCACTCTCTCCCCCACATACACACCCCCCCCAAGAAGTCACGTGAGCACACTGAGATGGGAGTCAGGAAAACAGCCCTTACCAGGAACTGACTTAGCCAGAACCTTGATCTGGGACTCTATCTCTAGTACTATAAGAAAAAAAGGTCTGGTTTAAGTTGCCCAGTGTATGGTATTTCATTATGGTGGTCCACAGCTGGTAATACTCAGAGAATTTTTTTGTTCTTCTTTCTTTGTTTTCTAAAGCAGTCACTTCAAGAAATCAAACCAGCACAAATCCACAGGTAGCTGAGGAGAATCCAGCTTCTTTTTCAAAACCTACCCAGCTGGCCTTGCAAGTCGTGGGTGAAATTCGAAGAAGGTCCCAATAGGAATTCAGAGGCCTTGACTGGAAAAGTACATCTTTTCCTTCAAAGCAGTTTTGTGTAAACAATTTAACTATCAATCTCAAGTTGCTTAGATTCCAATCTGCCTTATTATGGATTTGAACCTGCTGTACCAAGGGAAAAAGCAGTCTCCCTCCCTCTCGAACTCTTGTTTCAAGACCTGAGACACTCAGCTTTGTGATTTCCAAGCACTTCCCCCCAGCCTTGCCTTTTCAAAGGGGCTTGGAACTTGGTTGGAGTTTTCTTTTATAAATGCAAATACAATTATTAGTTATGCATTTCAATACACCCTGAAATGGTAAAGGACAATACTTTGGCACTCACAATAACAATACATTCCTTTTCATCCCCTGCAGAGCTCCAAATGTTACTTCATTAGTGTGATTTGATCACAATGCTCTTTGCCACCACAGCTTCTCTTTGCAGCCCAAGGAAGCCGCCAATGCTCTGTAATGTGTGATTATTAACCTACATCAAACAAATCACAGTGGCTCAGTCTACTGTTTTCCTACTAATTCAATTCCTCATTAATAACCTTGATTATTATGCATGGGTAGGATAGGATTTTATAGTATAGATAGCCTGAAATTGCCATGGCAAACTCATTACTATCTGTAGCTCTAGTTCTATGGAGAAGTCAAATTGGAAAATGTGAGAAACTGCCTAATACAGAAAGTTTTCTTTTGATAGCAGATAGCTGGGCTGAGTTCTGTCCTCTGTTTGGACAACAAGCACATCCATCTGAAATGTCAGCTGTTAGGGACCAGAATGGGGGAAAAGATTGTGGGATGCATTCTTTTCTGAAAAGGGGTTTGGCAACAAAGCAAAGCCAATGTAAGTTAAAAATGAACACTCTACAGCTTAGAAAACCAAATTATGCAAATCCACCCACTTTCTACCTAGCTACGGTTTTCTCCACATGGGCTGACTTTTTAAGGTTGGGGAGAAAAGCGTAGGGGATGTTCGCAATCTGCTGGGTTAGCTGCTGAAGTCACACACTCAAATCACAGTTAGGGGGATGGCCCTTCACTGCAACCAGACATGCATTTCTGAAAAACCACCAGAACAAAAAGAGTGAAGCCATGAAGTGGGAGAAGCACCATACTCAGGTCTCTTAAGCTGAGCACACAGATCAAAATAGCTTGGCAAAAGATATGGCTCAAAATCGGGTGAGGCTGCTTATTACATTGGTGTAGGGTATTTTCCTGCATCTACTAATAATTCGAGGCAATAAATAGGATCCCACTTGCCATTCATGATCATAAGGTGAATTGCAGCTGCATAAAATTTACCCCTGGAGACGAGACTGCAAACAGCATAATTGGAATGAATTGTAACAGATAACTAATTATTAGGAAAGGACTGTTTCAGACCAGTATCTGGCTGGAATAGTGTTCTTGGCATCTGATTCCTGAGCAGGTGTGAAAGTTCTTGACCAATACTGCGTGCAAACATACAGTCTAGGGATTGGCCATGCCTCAGAAATCCGGCTGCCAACTCACCAGGCACTTGACTCTGGATTATAAAACCAAACATCTACAACTTGGAGTTTAAGGTATGTACTTCAAAGGAAGCTACTGGTACATAATAAAATAGCAGAAGAGAAAGACTTGTGTAAATGGCCGCACTGGGTAAAAATTGCTCATGTGGCAACCGTGAATTCAGGGTTTGCTGATTTTCCAGCCATCCAGGAATATGGCGGGCGCGGGGAAGAACTGCTTCCAGAGACAACACTGTATGCTGTCTCGACTATTGTACACAAACCACCCTAGTCATCAAGGCAGTAATTAACTTCATTTTGATGCTGCCTAATTACTGTGTTTTCTTTCACACTATCATCACATATGGCTTTTTAAAAAATATTGTTATTAATGGTAACAGATATAATAAATAAAATCGCAATATTGGGTGAGAGGAAACTGCAGGAGATGATGCGTGTTTTTAGAGCAGCTGCCTGGCATAGGGAAAGGAGAACTGAGTGTGGATTCCAGAGAGAAAAAAAAAAAGATCTGAGTTCAAATTTTGATTCGGCTGTTAGCTAGATTAAATGACATGCTTTACGCAATATTCTAGTCCTGGTTTGTGGCATATCATAGGTTCCCCTTAAATGGCAGCTTCGATGATATCGATGACGGCTAATGAATAACCACTGAGGTTAGATCTTTGGGGCAAGGTGTTTGATCACAGTACCCTGAGATAATTCTTTCAGCATTAGTCTTTCATCTTTTTGATTAAGTAAATAAATGGGAGAATAAAGGAATGAATGAATAGACACAGACAACTTAAGGAACTTGTCAGCATCACTAATCTGAATTTCAGAAGTTGAATCACTGTTCCCTTGGAGCAGCACCTGGTATTCAGAATTTGTTGTCATGAATACAAGAGAACTTCCCTGCTGACCTTCGGCTTCCCTTTATCCTAGGCAGAGATGTTCATCTGCAGTCACCTCTGCCCAGTGTCCTTCCCCATCATCTGCATCACTCCTCCCCCCTCCTCTCCACCTTCCGTCCGCTCCTGCCCACACCTGGGATGCCCTGTCTTTCTCACTATTTCTCAAAGATAAGGGAGAGCTGGTTCCTGTCTTGCAAGAATTCAGGCTGTGAAGTGAAATGCTGTTACCTGGGTACAAAAAACGGAGAATAGTCATCATTCCCCAGAGATAGAGGTGGGTGATTTGTGTAGGTGGAACAACAAACTAGGACTTCGCGTCTGCCCTGGGGCCTCCTGTGGTTTGTGGTCCACATCAGCTCCCTCCACTGTGCCCACGACTGTCTGATGTGGTGGGCAGTGGGAGAAGAGATTTAAGGGTCCCAGAGGATCTGTAGGAATATAGGCTTGAACAGCCTTTCCAGGGGAAAGAGCTGCTCCAGCCCTGGGGGCTGGCTGAATTTTCCACATCTCTGTCTCCCTCTTCATTCCTCTTAGAGAGGAACAACCACTCAGGGGGCTGGACCCATGAGCAGGTGCAGGGACCAGGCCACACAGCCTGCATCTCTTCGATTTAACCTCCCCACATTAGAACAAAAAATGTATTATGTTAACATATACTTGTAGTTTTAAATATAAATATGGGTCTTTTATATATGTAAATAGCGAGTAAAAATAGAAATTTAGAATATATTTTTGTAATAATTACTTCTGCGGAGAGAACAGGAAAATAGACTTTCTTATGTATCATTAGCCGGAATTTAAATCAATACACTGAAGAATAAAAATTAGGCTATGTCTCTTAAAAGTCTTCACATGTAAGACAATATTTCAAACTTTACTTCTTCAGCAACTTTTGTGAATTTATTCTGAAAAATTGTATTTGCTGACAAAACACAGATTTGTTCATTAAAGCACAATGAGCAACAGTATGAAAAACTTAAACAAACAATATTTAATGACAGAAGACCCGTTAATTGCATGAAGCTAATTCATAAAGTAGAATATTATACAGGAATGAAAAGGTATATGACCAAAGAAAAATTATGACAAAAATGGCTTATTATAGTGAGCAAAGATAAGGACAGGTTTCAGAGTGCAGATAGTATGTTTGTAAGCTTACAAAGAAAAATAAACAGAGAAAACAAAGATTAGAAGGATCAATATAAACCAAAACATTGAATGATTCATCTCTAAACTGTGCAACTATGGATCATTTTCATTTTCCCCCTTTTCTCTTTTCCTTTTTGTTTTCTTGCTTTTCTGTGTTTTAGAAATTATCTTCAATGGACATACATTCTTTGTGTTTTTTGTCTTTAACAATTTATGTTTGTCGAAGATAGAATAATGAAAACCTTTACTCTAGAGCCCTAAGTGGCAGGAACTAGCTGTCGATGGGTGTTACTGAGTTAAGGTAACACCTGTCTATAGGCGTCATTGAATTTAATAGTCATGTAAGTGAGTTTGCGCTAATCCTACATCACATATGGTTTAGTTTAGTAAATAAAATGTAGGGTAAATGTGAAACTTACTAAATGTGATTACATTTAGTAAGTTTCACACTTACCCTTGTAAGATGCACTGTAGGTGTGGTCCCACCAATTACCCTCCCTCCACCTATCCTCCCCCCTCCCCCCCCTTCCCCCTTTCCTCCCCTCCCCCCCCTTTCTTGGGCTACAATTGTTCCCTTTCCTTCCCCTTCCCTCCTTTCCCTTCTTTTCCCTTTCCCCATATTCTTGGGCATATATAATTTCCTATGAAAGCTATAGTAGTAATGTACCCAGTGATGATTTCAAAAAAATAAATAAAAAAAAATAAACTTCTATACCTGTATAGAAATACTTGTCTAAAAAGCACATGATTTGGGGGCTCTACTTAGAACATTTAACCATCAGTATCAATATATGATGTGATCAGTTGTTTAGGAGGAATCTAAAAATGGGATATCTCACTCAGGTACAATTTCAGGACAGCAAAATTTAGAAATTTCACAAGCCCTATCATTGAATACACTACTGTTCCTCACCCTCCTCTTCATCACCAAAAGGGATAGTACAGCTTTGCCATCCTGAGATCAAAATAATTAGATGTGTGTGGGGTGGGGTGGGGGGGAACTTGGTAAAGTGAAAAGGAAGGGGAGGGGGGAGGAGGAAAGCAATGAATAATAAAACATGCAAAGAGGGTGGTGCCTGTTGCTCAAAGGAGTAGGGTGCC
>NW_003852464.1:530599-535350 GCF_000181295.1 Otolemur garnettii
ACATGCAAAGATCTTTGAACTCTGTATTTTTTCTATAAATTTTATATATTGCAGATCCATTGCCCAAGTCTAGAAGGTACCACTAGCCTTTATGACTTTTGATGGTTACCTGTATAGTATATAAAATTTATATTTTGCTGTACAAAATCCAGATTTACTTACGTCAAAGGTAAAGAGACACTTTTGCTTTGACGTTGTCTGAAATCTCTTAAGGCTACTCAAGGCATCCACAGAACCAGGGAGTGAAAATCTGGTTCGTATGTATTAAGTACAAGGAGACAGAGAACATTTGGCAAATTAATGAACAAATGTTAGCAATGTTAAGTGTAGAGAGAATGAATATGCGAATGGATGAAATAACATTTGCAGTCCCATATTGAATAAATTCTTATCATGGATTGTTTACTCATACTTTATGCAAATCCTCTTAGTTGAAGCTGGCTGATATTTCTAGTAGTTTCGGGTCTTTTGGTGAGCGGGGCAGTCTAAAATTCTAGACCCAATTCTTCTAACTTAGGACATTCCCTATCATTCTGGAATATCCATCTCAAAATCTGTGTGATAGAGGAAAATCAGTTAAGAACAAGAGACAGCACACCTTGCCATTCTTCCAAATGGAGCTTTCGAATGGACTTCTCTTCAATTAAATCAAGCTAAGTCCCCCTCAGAATAATCTTCCTTTGCAATCTTGAATTTTGACCACCCTGTCAGTTTTGGAAACCCCTTTTGACGGTATAAATATTAAAAAAACAAAAAAAAACTTGTAGAGAATTTTTGGAGAAGGAATGGTCAGCAAGAAAAAAAGCAAAGAAGGACAAGTTATTATGATGTTAAAACAGAGGAAAGCAATCTATCTTTCAGGGAAGGAAATTGCATTTAATAGCTGAATTCTGATGTTCATACTTTGAAAAATTACAAAGCATAATAAAAGTACGTGTTCATTTGTTGGATTAAATGAGGTAGGTTTCTTGAACATAAGATAAGGGGATCATGCCATAACCTGGTCCGATTCATATGACTAAGGGAAGGGAAGAAATACAAATTAAACTTGGAATTGGACATAGGGAAGAGATTTTATTGTGAGAGTCCAACAATGATTTCTTGGTTTTGTGCCTTATTAGCACTAAACCGCAACATCTTCCATTGGAAAGTGATTTGTTTTTGATTCTCCAAGACACAGTTTCCATCATTTCTTCCTCTGGCAGGGTCATCTCCCTTCTTTTTGCATGTGGTTATTTTCCTGGCTTACACGGTTCTAAACATGCCACTTGTGAGCCCTGGAGATTTATAGGTGTCTTTCTCAGACACGTTCCCTGGTAGCAGTTGCTTAGCTACATGGCAGGTCTTTTGTTCTTTTCCTGTGGAGCAATGCCCCAGGACTCCAATCAGGGGACACGTCCTCTTGCTGGTCCCTCTGCATCCTTTCCCTTCCCGAAGCTAAAAGCAGCACACCAGGCACTAACTATGAACTTTCTGCGTCGGTTTGCTTTTTTGTCTCATGCTAATGTCACACGTGTCTCGTATAACTCATGGACTTCTGGGACATAACCACTCCTTAGGTTTTTCTCTCCCACTGGAGAACTGTGTTCTGGATGATATTTTATTCATGTATACGAATATACATTTTTGTTCTATACTAAGTGACAATTATTCTGTCTATCTTGATGACTTATTTCATTGTACAGACGTACTTCATCATACTTTGACAGACTTTTCAGCTCTAATGATTACTTGGAATATCTCCTTAATGTAATCCGTGTATTTTATATCTAATTTAAAAAAATCTTATCCTCCAGCTCGTAAATGGAACTTTCAGTAATGGGGCCAAAATGCACAGCCCAGCTCAGAAGTTTATGGCCGGGACGGGCTCTCCCAATCAGTAATGCTACTTGTGAATATAAATCAACCTTCTCAAGTAACAAAGATCAAAGACCTAATGTGATAATTGAGAATAGTTATAATCAAGTTTTTCAAATCCTACTTGACTTCTGATTCATATTCAGAATAAGGGGACTTTCATCACCCCCAGGGATGGTGAGCTCTGCCTCTCATCCTGAGACAGATCATTCTATTTTGGAAAACTGCTTTGAAGAAAAAGATCATCCTTTCTTTTAAAGTGCTACCTTCTATCCACATGTTACCTTCATTATTTCCAACTAGTTTTAGTTCATTCATTTCGTAAATACCATTCAGTAGGGAACGTGGTGCCAGGTAAAGTTCTGCATATTGACAATAAAGATGTGAGAAGGTCGTGATCACCACCTGAGGACGAACGCTGTGCCATAACAAATGCATGTGACACACGTCATAGGCACAGAGAGAAGGGAGCAATTCACAGCCAGAGGAAGCTGGGGGATGAGGGATGAAAGGGCGGTGAGCCATGAGCCATCCTATCCCAAATCCATGACGGCTCCACCCTATCAGCCCCACAGACACATGAAAACACTTGGGTTCACCTGGACTTGTCTCTTCTCTGAGACACATTTTCCTAGATTTTTTTCAAATCTTTACAATTTCCCGGAGAGGTTTAGGCTAGTGCAGCCACCCACGCTACCTCCCACTGCTGGCCCTGTGGAGATGGCTTAACGCATTCTGCATATTTTGCGCATAGCACTTACCACATCTGAAACTAATTAAAATTAAGTGTGGTCTTTATTAGGTCTTTCTTCTTCAAGAATATCAAGTCTAAATTATATTATCTAGAATCTAGAGTCTATATTATAAACCTTACAAGGTTGGGGGCTCTGGCCATCTTGCTAAAAGGATCCCCAGAGGAAAAGTAGATTGAACAACACAGAGTGAATGTGGTACATATTTGCTGAATGAACTCAAGAATGAATCAGTGGACTATTTCTTAATCAACATGGTTTTGAGTTCTCTGACCTACACTGAATGTGCAGCTAATGGACCTGAACCCATTTTTCCAGGCTTGCCTACTTTCCTTCTACGTCCCAAGGAAGGCATTTCACAAGCCAGGGACAGAAGCCCTGGACTTGGAATCCTCAATCAGAAAAAGTGGAGATGAAATATACTTTTCCGAGATCAGAAGGGTGGCCAGAGAGATAGGAGTCACAGCCTTACACGCAAAGGACTGCAGCCAACATGTGGACATTCACTTCCTCAAAAGCAAGGTGCTCTCATGAAATCAGTGGCCTCCAAAAGCGTCCCCATCACATTTTTTTTACAGGTTGTGTATGTTCAAAATACCAGAGCTTCTTAAAAGACACACAGCAGCCAGTTCCAGTTAACCAAAGTCATCGGTCATTTTCTCCCAAATACCTTCTTTGCCTCCCCTGGGGTGCACTTTTTATGCTCTATTCCAATCTTACTGCTCCCTCATCTCCACCTCTGCTTACCCAAATATAACCATTGCCTCTGCCACACCTCCCAACCCTAGGGCAGGAAATGGCTTTTCTTTTCTGGCTTCACAGAGCACTTGACCCTTGCCAAGATGTTTTGTATTATAGTTATAATTACGAACATGCCTCATGTCCCAGTGGTAGACAGAGTCCTAAGATGGCCTCTAAGGTTCCCACCTCTGGTGTAAACACCTCACATAATCCTCTGCCCTAGATGGGAAGCAGGACTTCTGACTGTGAGGAGATATCATTCCATAATTATAAGTTCAAGTAATTTTGCATATGTAATTAAGATCCCAAATCAAATGACTCCTGAGTTCATGAAAAGAGAGATTTTTCTAGGAGGGCCCAACACAGTGAGGCAGGACCTTGGACTCCAAGAGATTTTTTGCAGTTTTTGGCCAGGGCTGGCTTTGAACCCAACACCTCTGGCATATGGGGCCAACACCCTACTCCTTGAGCCACAGGCGCTGCCCAACTCCGTGATTTGAAGGAAGAGGAATTGTCCCACTGACCTTGAAAGAGCAAGCACCTATGATATGGATGGAACCCAATGTTAGGGAACAGCAGGAGGCCACCAAGATAGCCCCAGTTAATAGCCTTCCTCTATCCCACCCGGCAAGGACCTCAAACCTGCCAACGATCCTGAACCTCAGCTGACACTGGGTCCCCAAATGACACCTCAACTGTCAGCCTTGTGAGACCCTAAGCAGAGAATCAAGCCAACCCAGCCTGGACTCCCAACTCAGAGGAGTTGTGAGATATTAGACGTGTGTTGTCTGGAGCCACAGAGTTTGTGGTAATTTGAAATCCTGCAGTAGAAAACTAAAACACCCACTGAATAGGTTGTCTCCCATTTTTCACACATCATTAAATTCAATGCAGTTCATAACATGTCCTACTGTACTTGGCTCTAAAATATTTTGATGATTCAAAGAACAAAATTAACCATATATGGTCCCTGTAAACCATGTTTCTTCTAGACTGTTTCCAATGAAAAATGGAGCATGGAACCTTTAGCTAGTTTCAAACAACTGTTTTATAAAGAATCAGAAGACATGAATTCAAACCCTGACTCTGTCACCAGCTAGCTAGGTTGCCTCAAACAAGTCAAAGCCAAGTCAGCTCTTTGGTGTGTTTGCTATAATGGTTGTAATAGCTCTTATTTATTGATAAACTCACATGTTTCAGGAACAGTATGTAGATCTCTTATACATACCATTACAGCATGCCAGAGAGACATTTTTATCATACAGATGAAAATGATGAGTCTCAAAAATTAGATATAGCACTCAAGGTCATACAAGACTGTGATTTGAAGCTAGGCTCGTCTGACTCACAGACCTGGGCTATCTGTCTCTCAAGTAAGGGGAGCGATGAGGATTCTCTAAC